>NC_135506.1:99446425-99768925 GCF_052857255.1 Amblyomma americanum | reverse complement strand
AACACTCTCAAGGCTCTCTTACACTCAGTAAACATAAATACCCACGAGGGCAGGAGATTGGACAGCCGTCGCCGTAGCTCAGTTGGTAAGAGCACCGGACGCGATAGTCGGAGCTCGTGGGTTCGGATCCCTCCGGCGGCATGGTTGTTTTTTCTGCTGCTTTATAAGTAATTTTCTTTAAGCGATTTATTAATCCAAGTATTATTATCCCACTGATAAGCATAACACATAAAAAAATTAACGTTCACCTATGCACCTTGGTTTTGGTGACTGTTGGCTCCCTTCATATATATATATATATATATATATATATATATATATATATATATATATATATATATATATATATATATATATATATATATATACATATATATACTTTATTGATTCCTGCCAAAGGCTAATGTTTAAGGAGAGCGCAGCCTGCTGAGAGAAATCCTGGTGGTTGAAAAAAACGCAATTAAGCCACTACGTACATTGCCAGCCCATCTTCCTTCTATATAAATACTACCTTTTACAGGGAACTGGTGTTCTTTAGTTACAATACGGGGAGTCAGGAAACTAGATAGCGGCAATGGTTTCCCGACTTTGCATTTCATGAAGGATCCAACATTTTCTCTTTGCTGTTCAAATTGAAAACCAACTTTCTTACACTTCGCAGACTTTTTTCTTGCGAAGTTGACTATAAGTAAACGTCTCCTGTAGTAACTAAATGTAGTATCTATGTGTGGTGCAGTGTTGTCCGAGCGAGTATTATCTATCGCTCAGAAGTCAGGTCTTCTACTGCACGTGGTACGAGACCAGTTGTGTTATTGGGCGTCGATTTCAGTTCAGTAGAAGTTCGCAGTGTAGAGACGGTCAGTCTTCCAGTCGAATGTTCTTGACTTCAATGTTCGACAGGTTGGTTCACTTACTAGTACGTAAAGCGGACTAGTTATGGGTGAGATGTTCACCATAATGCACTTCCTCTAACAGGACTAAAAATATTTGATAACACAAGCCCAAAAGCATATTTTTTGCTAAATTAACTTCTAGAACCAGAAGTATACAAGGCGCGAGATATCTGTCTAT
Organism: Amblyomma americanum; assembly: GCF_052857255.1. Lineage (NCBI taxonomy): Eukaryota > Metazoa > Arthropoda > Arachnida > Ixodida > Ixodidae > Amblyomma > Amblyomma americanum. The sequence continues at coordinate 99,767,854 of NC_135506.1, read as the reverse complement.
GTTCATTCGATGCAAATGCATGCATCTGACCAAAAAGTAACAGTGTTATCTTTGAACCCAACATCACCGAGCTTTCTAAATCGTCATTGTGATCCTGACAGCTATTCAGTGGTTGCGTTTGAGAGCTTTTCCGGTTCACGCAAAGAACACGTTCTTTTAAAGTGTTCGCAGGTCTGCTTTCCTAAATGCCATGTTTTTAGCTGGGTGCCAATGTTCTTTTTCCGGCCACCTCTGTAGAAAAGCGTATATGAGAGTTAAAGTTTCATCAATCCAGACACTACTTTGTGCGTTCTTTATAATAAACATCGCAAGCTATTGTTTGAAGTTTTGTATCACTCGAGGTTTTGAGTGTCCTCATGCGATCGGCGTGTTAAATTACCTGGTAACTACAAACTTCGCAGTTATCCCAAACTATTAACCGTAATGAAACTGTAAAAGGCGAAAAGTAGTCGCTTTGCCGAAGATCGCCCGTACTGGAAGCAGATATCTTTCTTTTTTTTTTCCTCTTGCATATAGACGAGGCAGCACCTTCGTATTTTAGCTGCCCATTTATGATCCCCATTTTCCTATTTACCAACACCAAACTTCTGTTTTGTTTTTTAATAAGGGCAATGAAATGGTTAATAAATCCTCGACACTATTCTTATTCTGTATACTTCAATGTTTTGCCCCTGCCTGATCTCAGAAAATGAGGGCGCAGAGCTAGACGCAATAGGACCAATGTGAACTCTTCACGCGTCTGTTTTTCATATAACCTGTAATCTTGGCATTATGGTGACAGTATAGACAGACAGGGAAGTATATGGCGTGAACTTTAACCCGTCTTAGTCCGTCATTTATGAAGTGTTCCATATTTTCTTTCTCTTTTCGTCGCCAATGCCAAAGTTATTACTTTAAACAATGTTTTGTTGTTTTGTCAGCAGCACAACGTATACTAGCCGCCAACTAAATCTCAATAAACCGGGGGCCTAGGAGTCTGATACTGCTATTGGCCGCAGCGGAATAAAGGCGGTCTCTTGTCTTCTTAGATTCCGTTCAGATAGAGTTATGCTCTTCAAAGATTGCATTCTAGAGCCAGAACTCTAAGTTTAGTTGTTTCGATTCAGAAATGCCCATGTTTGAGGTTCTTAAAAGAATTTAATATAAAGGCAACTAGCTCTCAAAAGTTTTGACAATTATTACGACAAAGGGAAACTGGAAGTATTCCCAATTACATTTTTGTGCTTCAAATGACACCAAAAGCTTTGCACTTTTGCTTTCGGATGCATACGAAGTCAGGAAACTCAATGTATTTTCTTTTGCGTTGTTCTTAGAAGCGATAAACACATTGTCATTTTAAGAAAACAGAGTAAAAGCCAGACGCACTTCTTTCACTGACCTCTTGGCACATCTGCATATCCCTTGGACTGTTGTGTGGTTCTAATATTTTTATGAAGGTCACTATGAATCGCGATCTGACCGACGTCGACGACCGTAAATTGGTGTGCATGGGCTATCATGGGTAAGAAAAACATCAACGAGACATTGACCATAGAACGAGCGCCCAACTACATGTTCAAGTTGCTAGCTCAGCAATTCGCCCACTGTCTGTGTGTCTTCAATGTCGTTCTCGTTTGTTTTGCGCTGTCATTTTTTATGATAGTATTATAGAGCCCCATCCATGCAAAAGCGCGTACAGCTCGCTCACGACAGTATACATGCATGGACGCAAGGCCCACACAAATTGATGCTTATGGCGGTACTTTCAAAGGACTCTCTTCTGGAAGTTTTCACCTGTTTCTTGAACTTACCAAGTTTCTGCCTTTTTCTTTCCGCACACATATCATAACAACAGCGGTAACCAGAATTATAATAGTAACACTAATAAAAATAAAATGCGGTGGTTAGAGCATGTAGACACAGCTGCGGGCAACAGGTAGTAACGATTGCCTAGAACTTGAATTTAGCTGTTGATATGGCCGAAGGTGGAAATCACTCTAGAACACACTCTATTAAAATGCGACTGCGAATTCTCTAGATATCGCCCATAAAGTGTCACGACCAGTCTCGAAAGCCGTAGAAAATGTCGGACGAGACCACGATCCTTCTAGAGAGACCAGCGGCGCCTAGCTAACGTAGAACCGATAAGTAACCAAGGTTGGCAAAAAGAATGCGAAAAGGTCGCGCAATTGCGTGGTAGACAAAACAGACTTATATATATGTGAAACAACGTCTTCGCGTCAAAATTATTGAAAAAAAATAAGCTATTTATTTAGCATTAGTCATTCAAGAAAACTTAACCAGTCCATTCTAGCACTGCATAGGGTGTTTTCGAGCCCGAGTCTTCAATATTGCACGCAGTGCATTAGCGATGCGGACGTATAAGGCATCCGCGTAACATTCTGCCTCCCTGATCGGCGATTCACATAATGGTGGCACAAAACGTGGAAATTCAAAGGGAGGCGTGCTATTTTTTCGAAAACAATGCTCGAGCTCGCTCATTAAAAGCCGCGCTACAGCTAAGAATCTTGGCGGCAAAATGTTTCCCCTCTCATTGCCGACAGAAAACCAAAGATTTCATCTACCGAGCATGGAAAAGGCACAAATGTTGCGTTGTAACGTCCATGACGTCCATCACTGCTGCTTACGTTTTAGGTGTCACGCCACCTTTGCATAGTTTTCAATTAGAAATCAAGCCTGTTTAATATTTAGCTAACTTACCAATCTCTCTGCTACCAAATTCTATTTGGAGTTCTTGACGTATCGTATTTTAATCGCAGCATGAACACTGAAGCACGTGACTACGTGCATACTACCAGCGCGTTCTAGCAGTCTGCAAATGTAAGGCCTCGCGTCGCTTCGCGGCAATAGCTGCTGCAGGGGAAGTAGTGTGCCAGCTTGGGCACTTTTGCCGCATTTTGGGCCTATTTTTCAGGCTGCTGCAATGGCAGCTGAACTACATATACATAGCTTTCTCTGAACTCATTTTTCCCGTACAGGCACAGATCTCTTATTTTTTTTTACATCCTGACTATTCATCCCTTTCTTCATAGTCTTTCGACGACTGGCCTTCACGTGCAAGGTTCGTCCTGCACTGTAAACATAAGTCAGCCCGAGTATGAGTATCAATGGCTCACGTCCCGTCTTAAACACCTTATCAGATAATATTGCAACCAGAAACTAGATGGGAATGAATAAATAGCCTTTGTATACTGCCGTTAAAACAAAATCAAGGAGTAAAATAGAGCATCCAGACGATTCTAATTGTTTTCTAAGCCGGGCCACGTCGGCACGAATACTTCTTCAGACGCCGTCAAAATGCGTGGCTGCAGGTTTTTCCAGAAAGGAATATGCATGCAAGATTCCACTTCATGTATGCAACGTATTGCCTTTCATGTGCATGCTCCGAATTCAATAATTATTTGGCAACTGCTATTTGGAACACTTCAGGAAAAGTAGTCGCAATGCCTTTTTTGGTGTAGAAGAGCAGCCAAAGGTAGTGTCAATGCCCAGGTGCGTCAGTTAGAGCCTCTTCTTGTGGCAGTTTTATGATTTATAAGAAAAGGTTCCTGATAGATGCTGCTTTCCATTCATCGTATTGCATGAACTGCTACAAAAGGGCTCTCTGCGCAACTTCTACTACCCTAAAATCCGCCTGAAGCCGCTGTCAGCCGACTGGGTAAAGTTAGGCCCTAGGTATTATCTCGTAGTATCGATATATACTACTATGTACCGCTAGGTAATCTGTTAATTCAAAAAAGTATACCCTTCCATATTGATATTTTGCTTAAAATTGTACTCTGATTTTTTTTTTTTGCCAGCTTGACTTCAACTGTAGTTGAAGGACCGGATACATTTCACGCTCGGAGGTGTAAATGCTTGCATGTGCTTATTGTTTATGGTTATGTGGGATATGCGTATTGCTTATTGTGATTATTATGCTTATTTTCTCTGAGAAATGCCTCATTTGATATCGCGCCTTGTAACTACCAATAGCAAGCTCTATGTCGACTGATAAACCTTTTAAACGTGTCTGCCTTGCTTGCAAGGGCGGAATGTCTATTGTAATTCTGTTGTGTATTCAAAAATTACCATCTAAATAGAGCCCTGGTCTTTAAAGCCCTCCTCTTATTTACTACAAGGGCCAAGGCGTGGGTTCTGCTTCAACATCCATAGCCAGCTCCGGAAACTTCGGTCGAATGTTTTGTATCCAATGAAAATATTGTTCAAAATCATTCAGTGAATTCCACTGACACGTTCACTCTGAAATCGAAGGCTCTAAAATTAGGCTTGCATGGGAGCACTGCATGTCAAATGAGCTCCTTCATGAACTGAAATAGACTCCTTTGGACATTATAGATGTAGTGAGACAAGTTACTCCGGAAATTCTTTATAAAAGTTTCCTTAAGAGACATGCTTCTGAAGTGTACTCTAAAGTCAGCAGTAAATGAGCATATAACACTTCTATTATTTGTTGCACTTGATAAACTTATCTAGAGGGCGGTTGCACATTACTGCTGTACTCATAGAATAATTTTTCATACAAAGGAGCAGAGGCAGTACTATTTTTCTGGTCAGTATCTGAACCACCCTTTCCAGGGTGCGCTAGACGACGAGCCATTTGCTCCTATCCGAGTGGCTTTCTGTTCGCTGGGTAGGCGCCTCACTCGTTACCTCTTACATGCGCCTCGTAGGGGTTGTCACTGTCATCTGCACCGGTTAAAGCTACCGCAACATTCGTAAATTCCAATCCTTGAAACACGTCAAATTATGTGCACAGCCCCTCTTATGAGCGTTTACAAGATTGCCCAGGAGTATATCGCTTTTAAGTACACTTTTTCATCAAGATGATGATGATGATGAATTTTTTGACGCAAGGGCTTCAGCAGCCAAGGAGCTGCATGGCGCAAGGCTATTTTCTTTTACCCAAGGTGAGGCCAACGACCAGTTTATCAAGCATTTCACACTAAATAAGCCAAGCACCAGACCAAGGGAAAAGCTTGCGCGCTTTGTGTCACCGTTAGGTGCCCGGGGGCGCTGGAGATTGAACCCCGCACCTCCCGCATACGACGGGGATACTCAGACCAGTAGACCACCGTTTCTGTGTCCTAATACACGCCCTTCCTCAACATACTCCAATATCCCCGTTCATAGCACCCTCTCTTTTCATTTCCATTCTCTTAACATCGTGCATAAAAACTTGTCATTCCATGCGTTTTCCAGCACGTATAGCCTAGCACTGAGATTCAAAAGATTTTCTGACGAGCAGGAATATGAGTCTATAATTTTTTTACACAGAACATATTTATACCAAATAGAAATATGAGTTAAAAATCATTGCATGAATGGATATAGTTTTCACGGAATTACATACATCTCTCCTTCTGGCCCAACTGGAATCAATGACATATTTAATTGCATTCAGCGGGGAACCCAGACAATAAACGACAAGTCATAACTCACTAAACCATCTAATTGCGAAGGCTCTCGCTACTGGGGCCAAATATTTGTTTCGTAAAAGCTAAGTAAGAGCTGACACTAACAGATGGGAGATGCACATGTGCAGGTTAGTTAGAAAATGTAAGCCTCGTATCAGTTTAAGAGGATAGATCAAACTGTCGCATTCCCTCACGCGAGAATTCAAAAGCCCGCCCACACGCCGGCGTTTAAACCCTTCCGCTCTAATTACGGAGCCCAGACCCCGCCGACTTCTTCGATCGAATCTGTCACGAGCTTGTGCATTGACGGCACAACAGTGGATTAAAACCATGCCTCGTGACCTCGCTAGTTTCGGCCTTAACGAGGTTCTATGTTAAACAGCTTCCGGCGCGCAATCACTGCAGAAGGGAAAACGCTAGGAGTAACACAGGGCGCTTCGAAGAATCCAGCACTTACCTAAACCTCTCGAATCCGTCGAGCAGTCGGCGGCAATTTGCGCAAACAGGTGGCTACCTTACGCAGGTAAGCCTTCAGTCTACATTTAGGCCGGGATTTGTACGGAGCGGGGATCTATTCGACGTAAACGGCTAAGTTTCAGAGTGCCACTCTGACTAATTAGTATCGCTGATCAGGCTGAAATTGACAGTGCGTGAACGCGGTTAGGTTAGTCTTAGGGGCACTATCGTATCCTCAGTGTCAACGTATCAATAGTGGGCTTAAGAAAATATGTGCTTTGCGAACGCGAATGTAATTCGAGGAATGATATCGCGAATACACATCGGATAAAAGGTTCATTTAACCCCACTTGGCATCCCTAATTAATGGACGCACTTATGTGTGCACTACTCAACATCGTACTCAGCATCTTGGAACATGCTTAGCCCTGGAGGAAAGTAGCTCATTCTTTTTCTTCAGAAGGTAGTGTCTTTTCTATATTTATGAAGGAAAAGTTATCCTATTTCTAGATTTATTGCTGTTTATTTCTTACACCCCTCTTAAGGGTTTAAACCTACTGTATTCTGACTGATAATTTGCCAAGCTCCTGATTCATTTCCATTGCATTTCTGAGGCGCACTCACAACCACATCACAATGAAGAGAATCGACGTCTAGCAACGGAATATAGATTTGGCACATTTGTTATTTCGATTGTATTTTGCGCACTACTTTGTTTCTCTTCCAGAGTGGGCTTCCCGAACGTCGACCAGCTTTTTGGTTTATTAAATGTTTGCATGAACTCATGGAGTGTTTTAAGGAAGAGCAAAGAGTGCATGGAAGCTGGGGTCAAAGGTGGTTTACAGAAAACACAGGTGATCTGATTGTTTTGAATCAAAGTTGATAAATTAACAGCTGGTGCTCCAAAAATAAAAAAGAACACTAAAATAGTTGTAATAAAAGAAATCTTCTAGTTGCAGTGATGTAGCTTGTGGTAGTCTATGCACAGGAAGGAAATGAATGGGAGATGTCAGGCAGGGCGTTTTATTTGGATATTCACTTTTGCACTGAATTAAACTGCAGGCGCTGCATAGCCGATCACAATCTGTACTTAATATTATTCACTTTTACACTTGGTGTTTTCTGCTTCTTTTCGTTTAGCTACTAGTTTCTAAACGTATTCTTTCAAGAATATGATGTTATAAATGACTAACGGGCTCACTATGGTTTTTGCAGCGTCCAAACTGCTTCTACACGCATTCTGTCCGCAAGACGAAGTAACCAATGACTAACGAGCTCATTTGTCGGAGTGACACCTTGAGCGAATAGTCTAGTGCCCAATGTTTCGGGCTGTATAAGCTCATTTCAGAACACCCGATTGCTTATTCACGAATGAACGCGGAATATATTCGGAACTTACGGTGACGTTCTGCTGCAGAAAAAAAAATCGCTCCTCCCCAGCACTTAAATTTCTATTCCATATCCAATTATTTCGATACGCACATGTCTTCTCTAAAATAAACATGACTGTTCTTCTCAAAAGTAGTCATGGACTGTGTTATTTTTACTCCATTTCGTCAGAGAAACAATTACAAATGAACGCTGTATTCCTGCACCTGATGTGATTCTATAAAAATGTTACGTCTGCGAGAACCATGGGCCATCAGGACCGCACCAGAGTCCCTTATATTTATTAGAGTCAATGCAATAATTTCCAGCGTATCGCATACGATGCGCACCGTAAAATTGGTAACAGTTTTAACTGATGCTATGGATTCATTTCAGTTTCTCACATCATTGTAGACGCGGTCTTTTCGATATATTTACAAAAGTTAAGTCAAACTTCCAGTTTCCATAAACGCCTGAAGCCAGCTTCAAGGTCACTCACTGGGAAAATTGACGCGCAAGAGGAGAACTGCTAACCATTTTCCTAAACTTAATGCTGCTTCGAGTACTAATACAAGTCTGGAACTTCGGAATTTTCTTAATGTGTGGTTGGTAGTATTCCTGCGCTGTTTAATCGCTCTTAGTTGAAGAAAAATGATCATAATATGCACATTCCAATCATACATACAGCAGGTATAACATGCAAGATAAATCTGCAAATTTTCACATTCATGCAATCTATGCATCACTAGTGCAGCAGTAGAGGCAGCAACTTGTCTGTCAACCCTCACCTAAAATTGACACTGAAACTTTTGCAGAACACCTTTGTCACAGAAACTAGCTGTCAAAATCATGCGCTTCACAAGTTTCCGCTCCTATCTCCTGGATTGTCACGTGACCCACTCCTTGCGTTTGACATGCTGCTAAACATGCGAGGGACGTTTCCCATCTTTATTCTGTGTGCAGCAGCAATGGCGGAAACTTCTTGTCACCTTTCGCCTAAAATGGACCCTCAAACTTTCACAGGTTATTTATTACACGTTTATTTGAAGTTTATTAATAAATTTTCGTCCCCACTACTACTGTTCGTATTTGCGTTGTTTCTGTTGCAAGCGCCCCGCTCGGTGCAATCGAGAAATGGTTCCTACTGGAAAAAGTTCATCATGCGGAGACGATTGTGAACACCAGCACACCCCATGACATGCGCTGAGCACAACTGAAAATTTAATATTAAAACCTGCAGTGGCGTAAGCGTATGATCATTCGGAAAAAAAAGGATACTAAAAATTGCTCAAATGCTGGACTGTAAGCTGGCTACGCTTTATTAAGATGCATAAAGAGCAGGGGCCCGGACTGAAAAGCGTAAGGATGAATGGGAAGAGATCAACCAGAAATTATCGCGCATTCTTGTCTTAGGTGCAAAACTACAGAAACTGATGCACTTGCACCGAACCGTTCTAAGCATTGAAAAATATGAAAATAAAGCAAAATTATAAAAATATCTGAGAAACTTTTTCAGTGGGGATTTTCTTAGACTGCTATAAAGCGTTCGACTCAATTCAGCATCATTTTCTGATGAACAATGTGAATGCCCAGAGTCTCCTCAATAAGACAGATAAGCTTGAGTACCTTCTTTTAGTGCATGACCCTCACATAACAGTCATCACTGAGACTTGGTTGCATGATGCTGTAAGTGATTCCGTCCTGATACTCAGCTCCCACCAAATATTTCGTCGCGACCGACCCGCACGGGGCGGTGGCATAGCAGTGGTATTAAAAAACCCCCTAAACGGCATAGTCCTTAATCAAATCCCAGATCATGAAAGCCTAATTATCCAAGTAAATTGTTGGGGCCATTTATTCACAGTGTGTGCTGTTTACAGAGCACCATCGTGCTCTACTGATTATTTGTTTAGGCTTTACGATCACTTATGCCTGCTTAAAAAAGACCGCCTCATTCTTGCTGGTGATTTTAATGTTCCCGAAATCAATTGGGGTAACCCAAAATCTGTTTTTGATGTTATTGAAAACCCTCTGACTGATATTATAGTCGCGTGCGATCTTGTGCAAACTGTAACTGATTATACTCGGGAAATTGGAAATGCCTGTTCTACTCTTGATTTAATCTTTGTCAACAGGAATGTGTCTGACTATACGGTATCGGTAGACGCTGGCATTTCTGATCATCATGTCGTAAACTTGTCCTTTCGAATAGCAAATCGACAAGGCCATAAGCAACAACCTGTTCGTACTGTCGAAAACATTTCTCGAGCTAATGACCAAGCCATTTTGGACACCCTGTGGCATTTTTTTGATAATCTATGTGGTGATGTGAAATCATTATGGAAGTCTTTCATGGAAACTGTACAGTTTTGCCTCGAAACTCATGTACCAAACAGACGTGTACAAACTAACAAAAAGAACCCATGGATGACACGAGAAATTAATCATATCCATCGCATGCTAAAAGTGCTAAACGTAGCGGTCATTTCAATAGCACCCATCAATCCCTTAAAACTGCGCTAGCCTCTCACTTATCCGAAGCAAAAGCAAAATACTTCACTCACTCACTCCCGAGGTTTTTAAAGGATAGACCTGATAAGTTCTGGCGGTACCTCAGCGAAACTAAAGAAGAGCCGAGTCAATTATCTGTTAATAATTGCATTTCATATGACCCGTCCGTTATTTCCAACTGCTTTAATCAGTACTTTCACTCTGTTTTCACCACAGCACACGATGACGTCCAGTTTGATTATTCGCTCCCGGATCTATCAACCGATTTCATTACGTACAAAGGTATTTTTAATATGCTCCTCAACCTTAAAGTGAAGACCTCTGTCGGCCCTGATAATGTACCTAACGTATTCCTGCGTCGCTATGCGGAACCCCTGGCCCATATTCTTACTCATCTGTTCCAGTTATCATTTCGAAACAATGTTCTTCCTGACGATTGGCGAATTGCTCGAGTGATTCCGGTTTTCCAATTTCCAATTTCATTAACCTCCAGCATATGTAAACTCATGGAACATATCGTGTCTAACTTCATAATTGCATTTCTCGAAAAACACAATATTTTGTCGTGTTTCCAGCATGGATTTCTGAAAGGTCTTTCAACTGTTACTCAACTGGTAACTACCATTCACGAAGTGGCATCCTCTCTTGATAAGGCCGAGAAAATAGATATGATATTCCTAGACTTCAGCAAAGCGTTTGATCGTGTCTCACATAGCAAACTAATCCTAAAACTTCAGAACATTGGTGTTCCTCTACCGATAGTGAAATGGATTCAAGCCTACCTCAGTAACCGGAAACAGTTCGTCCACGTCAATGGCTGCTCCTCTGAAATTTTACCGGTTGGCTCTGGGGTCCCTCAGGGTAGTGTCCTTGGCCCTGTTTTATTCTTAATATATATTAATGACATCATTGCCTCAGTTGACATCGCATCTGTTAGTATCAGGCTATTTGCAGATGACTGCGTTCTGTTCAAAACTATTCGTTGTACCGATGACCACATTGCTTTGAACAATAACCTTAATGCTGTACACCAGTGGTATAGCCTTTGGTCTATGGAATTAAACCGAGAAAAATCCGTCCTTCTTCAGGTAACTAACAAGAAAACCCCGTTTCAGTTTTTGCACGAAATCAACGAATATCTAATAGTTCAGGTCGACGAGTATAAATACCTAGGTGTGACGATAGCTAATCACTTGAATTGGACGAGCCACATTAATAAAACCTGTGCATCAGCCTTTAAGAAACTAGGTTTTCTTCATTTTAAATTAAGATCAGCCCCTTCCCATGTTATGCTGCTTACATTCAATACCCTAATCAGACCTCAGCTGGAGTATGCTTGTGTAGTATGGGACCCTTACTTGAAGAAAAACGTAACCAAACTAGAAATGGTACAGAGAAAAGCCGAAAGTTTCATATTCAATTCATATGGCCGATTAGATTCACCATCGTCTCTGATGAGTGCTAACAACATTTTGACGTTAGAAAGCCGACGAATGATTTCCAGGCTGCGGTTTCTGTATCTGCTCAACAATCACCAACTTGGCATAAATCCACAATTGTTCATTCATCCACGTGTGAGTCGTCAAACTCGGTACTCCCACCGTCACAACCTGTAACCAATCTTTGCACGTACTAACAGATTTAAAAATTCTTTTTTTCCACGCACAGTCACCCAGTAAAATGCTCTTCCAAGAGATGTTTTTTCCGCTGATAATGTAACAGCTTTTGAAGCAAGTGTACGAAAAACCCTGTGCTGATTTTTTCCTTTATATATATATATATATATATATATATATATATATATATATATATATATATATATATATATATATATATATATATATATATATATATATATATATATATATATATATATATATATATATATATATATATATATTTAATGGTTGCCGATTCATTTTCCCCTTTTCTACTTTATATCATGTGTTTGCACTGCACCCTGTTCGTTTTATATTTTGTGATTGCTTCCCAATGGTGGCGCTGAATTGCATTTTTTGTGACCTGTATTGCCCTTCCTGTTTGGTCTTCAATGACTGGAGTATGTTTTAAATAAATAAATAATAAATAAGTATATTTCATTAGGGTCATAGCCCTAGATCCCATTTATGCTGCCTTAGTTCAAGATTTCTTTTTTTTATTACATGGTTCTTTATCTGACATGCAGCTTATTAAATGCGGTGAACCACAAGCAACCATGTGGTTGCCCTCGCAACCACATGGTTAGCGAAGGCAAAAAAGAAGACGAAGGCGAAGAGAAGAAGACGACAACACGACACAAAGATCTATAGTTGGTACCTCGTTCCTTATACCACACATAAATGTCATAGTTAAATGTCCGATGACTCAACAGATTCTAATATATGAGACGGCACTAATGTTTTTTTTCTCTGGCACTAACCGTAAAGAAATAAAAGCAAAGTCAAACTCTTGGTTGCAAGAACGAAATATCTCGTTGCATTTAGACAAACATAAGCTAAATAGAAAGAATAAATTGTCCTTTTCTGCGCCAAAAATGAGCCGACAGGCCATGATTTCATTGTGTGCTGTGCTTCGACTGCACTAGAACAAATGCAAAGCCATTCTTTACTGGGTGGTACTTTGAAAAAGAATTTAAGCTGGTCTGATCTCAAAACCATGTGCCTCTCAAAGCAGCATGATCTATAGGCATGTTTTTATTGTACTCACCCGGTTCAACAAACAAATGTATTTTTTTACTTTTCACTCATATTTTACTTTGTTAGTATGGGGCATAGGTGGTCGCACTGACATGGAGAAATAGCGCTCCAACGTACAGTGGTTCGATTACTGTGGCCCTCTAGACGCTACATCAGCTCAGGTGACCTAATGAATCGGCTTGCTATACAAGTTGCTACAAACTCCTACAGTATCAAGTTATGCCTCCTGCTCTACGCAAAAATTGCAGAAATCTACAATAACTTCTATAATCAATACCTTAGCAGAGATGCTTGTCACTTTTCGCGGAAAACCTCCCTTGTACCATATCGTCCTCGTACCAGATATAGGAAGGAAATTGTATTATCCAATCATGCTAAAGTATTATTTCACCCTAAATTAATTATTGTTTCAGAGAAAAGTAAAACGACTCGCGAATGTAAGTATTATCGCTAGATTTTCATATCACTGTATGCAAGACTTTGTGCTCTGCGGTCTTGCGATATTTCTCCATATTTTTTCCTTACTCCCATTTTTAACATACTACTGATCTACCCTGTATGCGTTTAAATTAATTGAAGAACCTTTTTTTGCTTTGCTTTGCTCTTCGCACAGCAGTGTTACAATTCACATTTGGAATTACAGTTATGAAATGGCAAATGTCATCCCATTTTCTTATGTACATCTAGTTACAGCGCAACGTTAAGGATAATGCTGATCTTGGTTCTGTGCAATTGTTAAGAGCAACTGCTGACGCGCCACGGTTGCTGCCTCTTTGGCGCCCTCTGAGCCCAGGGCCAAGTATATTTTCCCCCCTTTTGTTCTGCTTTGAGTGGAAAAACTCAATATTATGTCAATAAAATAAATAAAAATGCTGGAAGTTGACAATGTTTATCCGAAGATTTTCTTCTTTTCCTTCAACACAAATGAAGGAAAGTTTGTAAGTAGTTATTTGTTGCTTCTGTACATTAAACGCACCTATTTCTTTTTAAGCGCGCCGAAAATATGTATTTAGATCAATGTAATCAGTGTCTTCAAGGGATTCGAAATTTACTACGCTCGTTTCCGCTGGCCGCTTCTTCATCAGTAAATCGCGCCTAGAAATCTAGTCACAGACTCTTCGTTGTTATTCGAAATACTAGAGAAAGAAAACTGAGCAGAATAATGCATTCTCCTCAGCGGGTCCCTCAGACTACTTGAATGCCCTAGGCACGCGAAAGCCCGATTCTAGGCATTCCTCTATACTTTCCGGCATGGGAGATTTCAGGACGAAATTGATATTGAATGACGGGAACACGCACAAAGACTATTGCAGCAATCGTCTAGAAGAGCCAGAATTAGAATTCGCTGGCGTGCTGTTTCCTGTTTCCGCCCTCTCTTTGTCTTTGCCTGCTTTTGTATGACATTCTCTACCGGCAACTCGAAACAGAGGTAGCGCCAACGCGAAGCAGACTTTCGATAAGTGCAGACTTTTTGTTGAAAGCAAACTTCGTAAAGTGAGAAAATGCGAAAAATAATTAATAAACAGAGCAGCCTCAAATTGAAAGAAGATGCATTTGGCTCCGTGTTTTTCGGCACTATCATTGGCAGTTTTCTCGTAGTTTTTCTTTTTTTCGGTGCCTCTTGCGAGGCGTTTCTTACTCATGAGAAGGTTGTGAATTTTTTAATAAATAAGGGGACCCAATTACCGGCAGCGAAATAATTCTGAAGCAAGGCGCATTAAAGGGAATTGTATCAGAGCTGACATTTAGGAGTTGCGCAAGTGACTTGCAAGCAGTTGTCTCAACTTAAGGTACAAAGAAAAAAAAACAGAATTGAGGAATTTACTCCAAGGCGTCCGATGTTTCATAGAGTTTAATCATTTTTTGTCGCCTGGTGACTGAGTTGCCACCATTTCTGCTGCACTTTGTAACGCTGCTTCGGAGCACAGTAAATACTTTTTTTGCGCTATTAATTAGTGGCGTTTACGTTTATTACGTATTAATTAATGCGTCGAATACAATTCTGATTGCGTTCTACCGCTTAATCCAGATCGATTAGCAATTTCTAGTAATTTTGGATAAGCGAACACAACTTGTCCGGGATGTTCAAAAGACGCGAGTCGAATACGAAAGTAAAACCTGAAGCTGCGTTTGTTTGTTATGCATACATTTGATGTAAATATATGCATAACAGTCTAGGGTTGCTGTCTGTACAGTAGTTTTCTTGTTTATTAATGTGCGTGTTGGCGCACTTGAAAAAATAAATACGAATGCACACAAAGGGTTCAGGTGATATTTTCATTCCAGAAATTAAGGTATCCGAGCACCATATTTTGGCAGCATAAAAAACACACCGACCAAACACACCTGTGTGATACTTCTACGACGTAGCTAACTTTCTGACAACACCGCCCATACGTCACACTGTAACGTAATCACAGCATACACACAGGACAGTCGTGACAGACAACACTGCGAAGAGACGCCACAAATTCAAGTAATAAGCCGCCACGGTGGCTAAGTGGTTATGGTGCTCGGCAGCGGAACCGCATACCTTTAGGACCGCCTGCGGCGGTCGTATTTCGATAGAGGCGAATTGCTAGCGGCTTGTCTGCTGTACGATGTCAGTGCACGTTAAAGAAGCCCATGTGGTTGAAATTTTCTGGAGTCCTCCACTGCAGAGTCCCTCATAACGTGAGTCGCTTTGGGACGTTAAACCCTATAGACCAAATTCTACTAATTACAAACTTCTAACAAGTATTGGGAGAGCCTTAACTTGTCAGCAGTGCAACAGTAGTTGCTTCTGCGGTATACGTACTTTAACTGATGGTTATGGCCATAACAATAAATAATTCCCGGACTTTACAGAGTTGTGATAATATCTTATGTATGTTTTGCATTATCTTTAAGTATTTGTAGCAATGCCCTATCGCAAAACAGATAAAAAAATTTCTTCTGTCATAAGAGGTATTCTGGTCAACTTTAGCACCTGGCATAGTAAAAACAACACAATCATCCATAGGCCTCACAGCGACAGAACCAAAGTCTGTCAAAGCAAGAAGGAACATCACAATGCTGAAGATAATGTGTCTTTCGGATAGGAAAACCAGAAGTTTGCGGTTTTTAGGGACCGACTCTGTAATAATTATCGACAAGGCATGGGCACTCCATTATCTTTTCTCTGGCGCGTTACGATGTAATCATTGCAAAACCTGGTTGAGTTCGGATTGATGCTTTCAGCACTAGCTGTACTAAACAAATATGTTCATTTAAAAAAAAAGATCAAGTACAGTGGTTTTGTATTACCATGGGAGAGTCACCGTGGGCTACAGGATCATTGTGCATTATTAATGCGAAAGCGTTTCTAGGCAATGTGGGCGGGGTCGCATCCGCAAAGTGTCCCCAAAATGTGTCGGCAGCAGTTGTGACGTTCTCAGTAGACGTAGCACCAAAGGAGTGGTTGCGATCAAAATAAAATTATGCGAGGATGCTGCACAAAATATTGTGTCGATAGGATGATTGGTTAATTAATTGCATCCAAAAGTGTTACAAATGAAGAAAAATGTTCTGAACATATCGAAAGGTTGTGAAAACAAGTAGGTGGGCGATAACGAACTATGGCACCAAATTTGAAAACTCAAAATCGGTGATTGAGAGCAAAAGCGGGTTTAATCAGAGTATATCAATACTACATCAATTAGTCAATGAGTGGTCAATATAGCATGCATAATTAAGGAGTCGATCGATAAATAATTTGTTGTCTAATTAATAACCTATTAAGCGGTCGATAACCAATAGATCGATCAATGGATGGAAGAATTAAGGGACCGGGAAATCAACCATGGCGCCAAATTTGAAAGGAGACCAGTGTCAAGGAGTCGTGCACGCTTTCGCATTCTTCCCATGCGAATAGCCGCAGTGATATCTAAATTTTCTCGCAGGAACCAGCGACACTCGCCATTTGTATCTCAACAGTGGTCTCGCTCATTTTAACTCGAACCCGACAGCGGCGGCCGCGTTTCGATGGAGGCGAAATGATAAGGCGACCTTGTGCGATGTCTGTGCACGTTAATGATCCCCAGTTGGTCGAAATTATTCCGGAGCCCTCCACTACGGCACCCCTTTCTTCCTTTCTTCTTTCACTCCCTCCTTCCCTTACGGCGCAGTTCAGGCGTCCGCGATATGTGAGACAGATACTGCACTATTTATTTTCCCCCAAAACATATTTTCATTTCCATTTTTCATTTAAACTCTTCGACAGTGCTACTGATTAGGAGCATGGTAAAAATGAAGGGACCTTTGAAATTCCACAAGAAATGTTGAAAAACTTTGGTCTCTTTTCACGCGATGCTCTCGCAGCGAATATCTGTGCTCTCGACAGAAATGCGTATAGGCTGTTTCTTGTTGCCAGCTATGCGACGTCTGAATGAAGTGACTGTGCGTTTCTCGTTATGCAAGTCGAGGAACAGTCGGTAATTGATCTTAACCAGAATCGTTCACAGCGACATGAGTGACAGCCTACAGCGCTGCAATGGGGAGCGGAATTCCGTATGCAACCTTTGTCCGTAAAGTTTCAAAACTGATTTTTTCTAGAAATGATTCACCAAATGTTATGTTGGTGCGTATGTGTAGCCCCGACATTTCTGGCTACCCTGAACTATTTATCGTAAATGCTATGGCATCCGCTAGATAGCACTACATCTAGAAATATGCGTTGGCCCTAGTCGTCTGCGCATTCTACTGTGAGTAAATGTGGGGAGATGGACGTCCACCTCGAGCAGCGTGTACACATAAAATTCTGTGGGAAGCTTGGCAAGACAGAAACACAGACGTATGAGCTCCTTTGTGACACTTACGGAAACCAGACATTACCGCGGGCGCGAGTTTTCGAGTGGCACAAGAGGTTCTTTCGGGGAGAACGTCGGTGGAAGACGCACAGGGCAGGGGTGCCCTTCAACCTCAGGGAATGAAAACAACGCGGATCGGATCGGGGAAACCGTACACCAAGACCGCGCCATTGCAGTCCGCATGCTATCAGATGCTCTCAACATTAGTAAGACAACATGCCGCCAAATTTTGCGTGAAAAATTGGGGAAACGAAAGCTGAATGCCAGACTTGTGCCGCACTCTCTAACACAGGACCAGAAGGACACGCGGACATCAGTGAGCGCTGATTTGCGCTCTAAGGCAGAGAAGGATGCTGCATTCGTCGACAGCATCTTTGCTGAAGACGAAACAATTTGTTTTCAATACGATGCTCAAACAAAGAGGCAGAGCGCTGAATGGTGGTCCACAAGCTCTCCGGCGTAGAGAAAGGTGCGGCACAGAAGACCATAACAAATACGATGCTGATAGTTTTTTTTTTCCTGTGTCAGAGGTGTCATACACCACTTGCTCGTCCCACGAAGGCAGACGGCGAATCAGGAGTTTTATATCCGCGTGCTCCAACACATGCGTGACGCACTGCGACGCCGTCGCCCTTACTCATGGGTATCTGGACAAAGGAGCCTTTCCCACGATGACGCAATGCCGCACACTGCTCTCAGCGTGAGAAAATTTCTCGCCAAGCACAGCATTACTGTACTTCTCCATCCGCCATACTCGCCTGGCCTTCCCCATGCGATTTTTTCCTGTTTCCTCGTGTGAACAGAGCCGTAAACGGTGGCTGGATGCGGAGTCTGTAAGCCATTCAAGACGCCACGACAAAGCAGCTGACAGCTTTGCCAAAAGAAGCGTTTTCCACCTGTTTCCAAGACCTCAAGAAGCGTTAGAAGCTGTGTATAGACTTCAAGGGAGACTATTTTAAAGGGGCGCTGCACAAATTATTTCAATATTAAACGCATTTTTTAATGGTCTCAGTCCCGGAACTTTACGGACAAAGGTGGTATTCCCACTGTTTCGGAGGCGCTCCCTCTTATCTCACACTAAAATAACTCCAGTGTCGGTCTCCTTAGGAGCCACTCAGTTACCAATGCCAGATACAGGACAGAAAATGCCGCAGCGTCCCTAGACGTACGTGTTAGCGTTGCTTGAAGTAAACAGACAGGCTGGGTATGTGTCAGGAGTTTGAAAAGACTTGCTGAGACATCGAGAATATGGGCTGTGTGCGGTCAGCACTGGTGGTGTATGAATAATTGAAGTTGTCTGACGGTGTAACAAGAGTAGAACTTATCCCAAAACGCAGTAAAACCATTTCCCCAGCTTTCTGCAGACAGTCAGTCATAAATGACAGCTGCTAACGCTCTGCAGTATAGATTACTGACGCTTTGCTGCGTGTATGTGCTTTTCGCAGAATGTTTTGCTTCAGCATGAATAAGACATAGTTATGCAGATTGTCTGATTCTTTTCCGCCACGCCTTTCGCATCGAAACATCTGGTTGAAATATAAGCTTTCCGTTCCTACATGAATATTATAGCGTGCTATGCCGTCTCCACACGCGGGAAAAAGAACAGAAAAGTGTGCGATAATTTATCTTAAAGCAGCGTCAGTTTTAGAGCTCACGCCTTTTTTCCAGTCCGACTAATCCAAAATTATGCTTAGTTACGCACTGAGCGTGTCCATTGCGAATAGGAAAGTGATACGGCGGTTTTAAATAGTGCTCGCGATTGCAAGCCCTGCTCAGAGGCTATTTCTTATGCATAAGAAAAGTTGCAGCATTCGTTGAACTCAAACGCACTTGCATTTATCGTACGGTGCTACGCCACATAGAGAGAACCACTTGGCCATTGGAGGCCCCTAATACGAGTGCCATGAGATTTTAGGGTTAAGATATTCCCTTACTTCCCTCGTATATATTATATTTGCTTTGTTAGCGTAGGAGGGGAGGAGGAGGGAATTTTTTGTTCAGTCGACAGTTGCAAGTGCAGGGGCAGAGCCCTGTAGGTGTCCAAAAGCCTTTGGGCTATGGCGACTCCTATCCGTCAGCAAATGGCCTGGAATTACGCAGCCGAGTCGGAAATAAGCAACGTGTGCTCTAACTGCTTAGGAGTGTAGAGCTGTAGCCCCTGTGAAGGTGGATCCTGAGGGCGTGCGCAGAAAATAAGTGAGAGAATGCCTCGCTTGCCAGAATATCCTCACAGGGGGCAGTTGACGACGGGGTATGCCAATGCATGAAACATCGGATACGCACCGAAAAAAAAATCATCAAAGAACGTCCCAAAGTTACTGTAACATTAAGTTACTGTAACATTAAGCAGCCATATTTCCTCCGAGTTTTGTTCATGAACGATGATAACTTATTGGCACGAAGTAATGAACGGAATCTTGGAATTGCTGACGTCCGGAAATTGCGTTGTCTGGCATCAATTTTCAGTTCGTGAAGGAAATATGTATTTTAAGATGTAAATCAAGCAAATTTAACTTATCACAGGGGAGCAGCCGCCGCATGGCTTATTTTTATGGTGGGTACCGCTTCGCTCCGCCCATTGCTGTGATTTGCATCGTCATGGAGCTAGTTCCAGCAGACGTTGTTCCTGAACGACACCGTTTATAAACCCACAAGTCCGCTGAAATCACTTTGTCAGTAAATTATCTTTTGTGATAGCGGTTTTATTTATGGTTAGCGTCGTCTGCCTCAAGCTGCTAATGAAAAACAGATTTCGTTGCGCTCATTAACTATGCCAGAGCACGATAAAAACTTTTGATTGAATACGGAGTTATTCTTCCGTTAGCCGATCATCGTTTCTTCAAACGCATTCATCACCGTGGTAATCGCCAAGCAAGCTGCAAGACCTATGTTTCTTTATTATAATAAATAAAGAGCGAAGCCCATTTTGCTGCTGGCATTTTGACGAGAAAAGATCGCGGGAGTGCAGTGATTCTTTTCCAGAAGTAGTCCCTTCTTCCCTTCCAACATCCGGAAAGAAATATCCCTGGAGAACGCGGAAAAGGCACTGCAGCATCAGGCAGCTACATTGCCTCCGGGCTTTCTTCATGAACGGTGATTATTGACTGGAACATGTAGGGAACGCCGCTGGCGCATCATCCATGAACCGGAGATACTTCGTGAGTAGCGTAGTGCACCCATATTCTACTGCACCAATTACATTATTGCCTTTTGCTCTTCCTGGTACAGCGGAAACGAAATTGATCACCCTTACTGCTTCTTCCTATACTTTGGTTGTTTTCTAGAGATCACTTATTTTTCATGAGTGGAGGCCTTGCAAAGTCGCCTTCAACAAAACCTGTCGCAAACAGGGAAAGCCTCGAAAGCACTTAATCCGCCTAAGAAATACGTATATCGCTCCTTCAATTACGGAAAAGAAAATGAAGCTTCCCCGAGCTTACGACCGCTAGACTATCTGTCTTTTGATGGAAAGACGTTATTCATTCTGAATAACGAGGAATCGGAGTGAAATGGTGAGATTTGCTTTCCATGTATGAAACATTCAGGAAAAGAGGAAGAAAGGTGTGCAAATAAATTATCATGTCATGAGTAAAAAGGGCTCATTGTAGAGATTGCAAACAACTCAATAATCAATATACCTTGTATGTTCAAAGCCGTAAACATATATTTGCGGTGCTCAAGAAATAAAAACAAAAACCACATATGGTGTTCAGTATTTCTCCGGCTTTCTTTATTCCTTACAGAGTACAGATGGTGCCAAATTAAAATATCAGATAAAGGAGCTTTGAACGGGTAGAACGCAATCTTCTCTTTAATGTCCAAATATCTGTAGAACGTAGGCGACGTAACCAGCCGGACTGCTAGGCCGAAAAACGAGCTCAAGATCCTTAGAAGTTTTTACAAGTACGGTACCTGACCACTCTCGGCATTAGCCACTTACAATTCATGTTAGTTATGCTGTATTTCTAACTTAAAATGATGTTCACTTCATGTACGGGTAAAAATGTTGTCTACTCGCAAGCATCTGTATGATTTCAAAGATAGATAAGCTGTTGAATTCGAGGCATAGGACAGAGTTTGCACAGGTAAACCCACAACTTGTGCACTTTTAAAGGTTCCGCAAGTCACGTCACATCTAGCATGCCCCATTATGCCAGCTGCTAAGAGGTAGCATAAGTTATTTTTGCTTTAGGGTAAGTATTACAAGCAAAACTACGGTTTGAGATAGTTGGATTATAATTGAATACCTCTGATTCCTTCGTTATCGGCTACAATTTTTCCTATCATTTTTTTTGTTATCCAAACTGTGTCCGCATTTTCGCTATAGCTATGTACCGTACATTTTGGTTTCGTCTCTCACCAGAACGCCAATATACACAGCCCGCAGCTGGTATCTACATCTTTTTTTTTCTATTCTAAGATTCTAAGATAAGATGTTTCGTACTTAAATGACATATAGTTTTCATTTTATTTTTATGCTTGCTGTGTCTTCGATTGCTCCCATGCCGCCTCTCTATGGCCTGGTTTATATTTATCTCTGTATTTTACAGTTTCAATAGTGGGACATTAATGCTTTATTGCAATCAAATAACTGAGATTTAAGTTTTTCGGTATTCGTTCCTTATCTTAATGTGTAGTCTGAAGTAGCCGAATTAGAGCTACGTGTTAACAAAATCTGCCCTGGTGTAAAATTTAGCCGGTGACCTTGTCCGAAATAAGCCTGCATCCTCACTAATTGCCTTACTTCCCAAATTTTGCAAGTCACGCCATTAACCTAATGACCTTCGCTTAGTCCCTGGCTGGGCCTCCGTGTGAATTTCTCGCGCTATCTACGCAGATTCGCACCACTCCCTCTTTTCACCAATGTCGGGGACAATTTCGGCTGTGTCTTTGCGCCAATTTCGAGCGCCTTCTAATTGGCAAAGAACAGGACAACGGAAAATTTATAGCCGGCTTTTACTGTAGTCGGGCCTACGTGTAGTACTGGTTCAGGAAGTTTTATGGAAATGCTGGTCTGAGTGTCAGGGCTAATTACTGCTTGTAGGTTTTACCAAGAGAGCTTATGTTGTACGTCAAGATACGATTTGTCAAGGTCAAAAAGAAATGCCAAGAAGGCTAAACAGCCGCAAATTCTTCGGTACTAATAACACTTTTCAATATATTGAATTAAAGGCGACGCGAAAGGCTTTTATTAGAAGAAAGTTTCTAATATTCGGTATTTTCGTAAACTTGCACTGCGCTAGAACCTTTGAATTGGCGAACAAAGGTTGAGAAGAAAAAGCATCCTGTTGTTTCGCATCAAAATATACATTTAGGCTTTAAAATACAGGCTTTAGATGAAATTCGTGGAGACGAAAACTAAGAGTGGCCCATAGAAAGCAGAGTAGCACGCCTCCTGCTATGAGCTAAACGGGGCGAAAGTAATGGGAAAGGAACAAACCACGGAATTTTTGGCAGAATCACGCACTCTCAATAGATATTTCTTAAAAGCAGATGTCTTGCATTAAAACCCAACGATGGTTCCTTATCATTTCAATTTCCTTTTATATACCGTTTGTTTCATGCAGTGTCGTTTCCAGTCCATACAATCAAAAGGAAAATGCGGCCTGTTCAATGCAGACTGCACTTCTTGAATAAAACCGGCCACTTTTGGCACACGCTATACGTTACCATTTGTTGAAATTTTTTATTTAGCCGAAGGCCCGTAAAAGAATGCTCCCGGAAGTGAACTCTGACTAAGTGTGCGCAGAATTGGAAGGCACTGACAAGATCACCAAGACAGCAAGCATATCGTTTATGCATCCGTCGAATAGGACGTCACAGCTCAAAATGAATTCCGTTGCTGCTGTCTTGCAAATGGCGCTTATATTTCCACGGCCGCACACATGGTTCCGTCCGAAATATTGAATAAATATCAGTCTTCTTTTTGCTAGTCATTTTTATTGTTTTTGAAGAAGCTGCAGGGAACATGAAACAGCCGAATCTTTGAATCCTTGCTGTTTTTGTACTTCATAGCGCTTGCCAACAGTACATGTGTACGGTCTGCAGTTTTCAACTCTATACTAAACGTGATAAAGCAGTGGAATGAAGGCAGAGCAGACGCACCTCAAACGTGGTATGCGTAGCCGCATGTACTGCTTACGACTTGCGTGAACACGTACCAAGAAAACCGGAAAAACAAACTGCTTAAGTGGATGTGAAGGATTAATGTGCAATACTGATTAGCCCTTCACTGATATCATTTGCTTCGGCCGCATAAATTCAGCGTCAATATAACACGATATAAAGCGTTGTCCAGCTTCTTGAATGCCGCGCCTTAAAAACGGCACAAAGAACAAGCAACATTTCATTTTGGCATTTACATCAATATTTACCGCGCTCTCACCAAGCGTCTTCCAAATCCTCGCTTTTGCAAACGTAGGCACAAATCTGATGCATTCAAGATTAGAGTTCGATAAGGTTGCTTCAAAAACGCACGAGAACTTGTATAACGCGAAAAATACGGTATTCTTGAGTTTAACACGGTTAGCTAAGATAATTACAATTCTTTGACAATTATCTTTTTCATCTAAAGCCTTCCGACAAGTTAATTTCTTCAGAAATGTTCAGTTGCTCTAGTTTATTAATCTGCGTGTCATTTTTAACTCATCTGCCCTAATCGTCCTCATGCATTATGCTCGACCCACTTCCAAGAAGAGGAGCCACCGTGCAGGGAGATCTGAGACTAAGAAGTGATACAAATCTCCGAACAGCTTTATTTATTCCTAATCAGTACGTGTTTTTCATATAGTTCTGCTTTACTTTTCCAACTGTCTTCCACTCGGCGTCCCGTGCAGGCATGAATGTGGCCGTCGCACTTCCCTTCTGATGGCGATAAAGCAAAGTTGCATTGCTTCTGAACACATACTGCAAGCCTTGTGCTCACACCATTCTACCACGCAGTCTCTGAAGATCGCAGTGGCTGATGTCCCCTACTGTAGAGTCGAAACTAGATTTATGAGAGCTCATTCGTTCGTTTGCATTTTTCATTTGCGTTTTTTTATCACCCTGCCCGGATAGCAAGCTGAGATCTCGGAGCACTTATTATATCAGCGGGACCTCCCTTCGTGCTCTTTCCCCAAAGCTGTTATAGAGGCCGTTGAGTTTTCTTTTTTCTTTATGTGTCCATTTTCTACAACTTAAATTTTTGTTCGACTTTAAGGGTTTATAAACGCGTCACCTACTTGTCTCTTGCTGTTATTAAATACAGACCTAAACTATCCATCCTCCATTCATGGAGACCCCCTCGAGTCTAAGCTGCAAATAAAATGTGCGTGCATGCGTGTGTGTGCGTGCCTGCTATGAAAAAATTCTTACACATCGCCACAATATACTATCAGAATCAAATTGACAAACCGCAGCTAGAAGCCGCGATGTTGAGAGGCTAGAGCAACAATTGATCAAATATAATTCTTTTAATGAGATTAATTTTTACTTCATGAGAAAAAGACGCGACAGACACATCGTGAAAGATCTGTGGCTGTCCTGCAGATGCGGGCATGGGTGACTCTCCTGACAACTCTTCCTGTGGCAGCATATATTCTCGACTCCTAACGTGACTTAGTGGCGGCTGTGCGACAGCCAGTAAATTGGGCCTCGAAGTTTACCAGCATCCAAATTTTCTGAAAGACGTACGTTAGTTATGCTACAGGTTGGATTCTTCTTTGGGTGTGTGGAGAGGGTAAGCTCTAATGAGATCATGTTAGGTTATAATATCGTAGATACCGCCTCACGTCACACCCTCGCTCCGGAAATTTGACACGTCGGTTTCGAGACGGCAACGGATGTTCGGAAAGTATTGTTTCGTGGCAGAAGGCGGTCGCAGCACGTTGAACCACCCAAGAAATCATGACACAAGCCACAAGGAACACAGAGTACAGGCTGTCGCGAAGTATTCGGCCAGCGAACGTGCGCCAAGCACACAAAACTTCGTCCGCGTCGTCACCGTTCGCTTGGATCGTAGCACGGCCGCCGGTTGCAGAAGCACCGTCACGGTACTGATTGCAGACTGTCTGAACACAGGAAGCGATGAGGCCTGAGGCGCGAGACGTGGACGATGTCGGGCTGTGCTGGACGGGAAGTGAATTGTGGGAAGGCAGGAGCGACCTCGTAAGTGATTGCCGAGACGACGCACAAAAAGGTACGGGCCGTGGTAATGGTATAGAAGCTTTTCTAAGAGCCCAACACGGCGGGAAGGCGCCCAGAGTCGCGCAAGAGATCCTGGTAAAAAGGACTCGACGAGGTGATGGCTGTTGTAGTGCTCTTGTTGAGAGGTTTGAGACGCTTGCAGGTGGGAGAGCGCGAGTTGAGGGGCAATGTCTTCGCGGGCGTATTCAGAAAGCGCGGGACCAGATCTTTGAGGTACTGTGTCAAGAGGCATTTGAGGCTCGCGGCCGTAGAAGCGGTAAAACTTGGAGTAGGCGACAGTGTCGTGACGGTACGAATGGTACGCATATGTAACGTACGGAAAGGGTATGTCCCAATCGCGGTGGTCAGATGAGACGTGCAAGGCGAGCATACCATTGAGGGTGCGGTCTCGATCTTTTCCGGATCGGGACGAACACCTGTGGCGTCGACGATATGCCTAGCTTATTAATCTGACGATCAGCGAAACAGCATTTGGAAGAGTTGAGCTGCAGTACCGCATGGCGGAAAAGCGGAAGAAATTTGCAAAGGTCTGCAAGGTGAGGAGAAAACTTGGGTGAAAAGTCAATGACGTCGTCTATTAGCAGAGGCATGTTGACGATTTAAAACTTTGGAATAGAGCGTCCATCATTCGTTCGAATGTGGCTCGGGAATTGCAATATGACCGCCCTTTCAAAACTCGCGCCATACGTGGCAATAGCCGACTCTGAGATCAGCTCCCTTAAAAACCACTTAAAGTTGCTGGCGCTCGGTCGACTTCCAACGAGCGGTAAAGAAGCGTCACTTTCTGGTTCGTGCACCAGCCTGTAAATGGCGATAGGAGCAAACGAGTAGCTTTCATAATGAGCTGTGCATCGCCAGTTTCGGTAGAATCGGCATTGAAGCAAACGAGTGAATTGTGCAAGCATTGATGTTTTACAAGTTTTAGAATTCACTGTACTTAACTACTTAGAATCGTTAGACGTTTAAACACTGAGCTAACTAAGCCCTGACCGACCAGTTCATACCATTCATACCACTTCATACCATTGCCTGCGGTGGAACCGCGATAGTGACTACGTGAAGTGGACAATGGACAACCGTTTCATTAACAACCTCTGCGACTACCTCAGCGCAACGGTTCTTCACTCCTTCTTTTAACTTCCAATCCCGTGCATTCCTTCCCCCCTTTTCCTTTTTTCAACTTGTGCCTCATTGCACACTTCTCGAATAAAAAAAAAACAAATGCTAAGTTCGAGGAGACGAGGTGAAATGAAAATAATGCATAATGTATTGTATACTGTCATGAAGTAGTGACGGCGGTCCTGCTTGCAGCAACAGAGGGAAAGGGCTTCCAAACGAAACACCTTAGTAGGCTGACTTCCTTCCGCGAAGAACTGAATCACTCGGCGGCGGCGTAGCAACAAGCATGTTCGGTGGTCGTCATACCGAAATGCGTGCCGCTCTCGGCGTGCTCAATTTAAAGCTGATAGCGAAGTTTCGAGATACGGAATGCAAACTTGCTACTACACTTGCTACAAACTTGCTACAAGATGAGTCTCGTCGCCTCTTGCACCACTAGCGACAAAGCCGCGTCTCGGGAGTGTTGAAGAATGTACCAAAAAGCAGTACAAAGAATCGCGGCATTATTCTCAGGGGGCGGCAGAAGGTTAGGTGGGCGGATGAGATTAAGAAGTTTGCAGGCAAAGGATGGATGCAGCTGGCAAAGGATAGTGTTAATTGGCGAGACATGGGAGAGGCCTTTGCCGGCAGTGGGTGTAATAAGGCTGATGATGATGATGATGATGATGATGATGTGATTAGGTAATATTGCTTATATTTTTCTATTTTATTACAATTTCTGGCTTGTCGACGGGTTAATTATATTGCGTGTGTTCTTCTTGTAGTTTGGTGTTATGCCGCAATTTAGAGTGTTTTTTCCCTTATGTGAAAAAAAGTAGCAGGCGAGAAAATCAGGTATGATGTCCATGGCAATTATAGAATGCACTTTTTTATGTACATGTGAATAAAAGAAAAAAATATGGCCCGGCCCGCACCACAGGTTATAACGGACTTATTGTAACAAAAGGATAAAGAATGCGGGTAAGCTTCAGATAAATAATTGCTTGAAAAAAAAATTTGAAGAGTAACTACTATCCATTCTGACGACGCGACGGAAATATGTTTGCTGCTCAGCGGATTGTTTCCTACTGAAGCGGTTGCGCAATTTGCAACAAAGAAGAGAGATTCAGGCTTGCAACGTACACGCGAATTCAGAGCAAGAGAAGTCTATCCGTAAAAACATCACTTTCAGAAAGAGCACCACCAGGAACATACACTGCGAAGATGAAAAATTAATCATCCAGCACTTTGAATTCACAAAGTCGTGTTACCGTCTGTCGCATATTCCACGGTGGCTGTTATTCTACTCTTTGAAGTTTAACGTAGGCAAAAAATTAGGTGGCATTCCTTAAACCTCTTGACATGTTCACTTTAGATGCATGTGCATATATTGAAAAGCAAATTTATGATTTGTACTAAAATGTCAAGGCCGATGTTTTTCTCTCCATCGTGAAGTAACGTTCTGCCGAAGAGCACTCATCTTGACACAGAAGCGCAGATCGCACGCTGTCGTCTCGTCATATATGTACCCAGCCTTGAGGTCTAGGGAGAGAAGTTCGCAAGTTGGTAAGTATTCATCTTTTAAAAAGCGCAAACAATACGACGAAAGGAGAAGGAATAAACAAGCGCTCACTCGCAACTTAACGTATGTTGGAAGGAGCAACATCGTCAGGACCAATAAGTGCATTGAGCTATCTACACCGAGAATCTGATGTTCACCAAGGTAATTTTTCTTTGCACTCCACATGCAGTATCGAAGTGTCTGAAACGCGCATCTGCCAAAAGTGATTTTTTGATTAATAACATTGGTATTTGTAATCTGGCAAAATGCGTATTGATTATTCCAAACTTTCTTGAAACAACGCTTGTTTATGAAAACCAACCAATCCTTCATCTGCATTTCAATCTCTAGATTCAATATACGCAAGATAGCCTTCGGAAGAATGGTCGCTTCGCGTATCTGGCACTGTTTCTTTTATTTTCTGACAATGGTGTATTACAGCGGGCAATCAACGGAAAATATGAGGAGCTGAAGATGTAAACGTTCGAATCTTGGTATGAATCTGTTCCAAGGGAATAAAGTACTCAATAAAGCGAAAAGTCCATAATTGCAGTTACGAATATTACTGATCGAAAGGCTCTATTAATAAAGAGCCATTTTGGGCCACACATTGTGTCAAGGAAGTGGCCGTTGCCTCCGGATATGCGGTTATGGGGAACCATCTGTTCAAAAAGAGTGACAAAGACAAATACTGTCCTCATTCTGAGCGCAATGGGATGACATGAAAGCTTGTACACAGTGCGTGGAGATTCATCTTCTTTTACTGAGTCATACTTATCTTGTTTCGATCACTTACTAGAACACATAACACACGTAGCTCGGTCAATCGAATGCTTCGCGGTCAGTGACCGCTTTTATCACCGGCAATCCTTTTCTGCGCCAAAGAATGGTGCTTTGACAGTGATAGATGGCAGCAAGCGCATTCTACATCGAAGGCAGAGCACGAAGCTCCACTACCTCAAAAAACCGAATGACCCAATAAAGGCAGGAGAGATTCACAAACTGTTCCTTCAAGACGCCAGCGAAAGATAGCGTCAACGCGTGGCAGTTAGTGGCACATAGAATTTCACGCACACAAAACAAAATTGCAAGGGGCACTTAAGCTCTGGTTATAACGCGAGAGCGTTAATGGGTTAATGCCCACATATGCGGAATTATTCATTCTCTACTTTGCATTCATAGAACCCTGGGAGTCCTCCTGGCGCAGTGGTGGAGCGGTTTAGAGGTGCGGAGTTATCCTCTTCAGACGACAAGCAGAAGCATTCAAAGGGTAGCAGCCATGGTAGCGTTCTAGATCCATTCCGTACCGCACAGGGTGCCTGAGGGAAAGGCGTTGTGGACGAGAAGGCAGTCGTGATGACCGAAGTCGTTTGGGTGTTATTGAAATCTAAAATAAGGCTTGCGTCGAGAGTCCCTCACGTATCCCAGATAGAGTTTTCAAAAGTGTGTTAAACAGAGTTTGAATGAAACCGAGGAAAATTTGTTGGTATTCAGGTGCCACAAGCACAGGTGTCTTCGTTTTATCGCTATCTGATTAATGGTCGGTGATTAATTTGCGAAACGCAGCAAGTACCTGAATGGTGTCATTGCCACACTTTGAGCGCACAAACTACTTTTTGTTACGCAGAGAGAGAAAACCTTTATTAATTAAATAGAGAGGGTGAGCCGGCGCAGTTGGTGAATGCCGACATCTCTTGGTCCGCGTCCCTTGTCCGGGATGCCGCAAGATCCCGCCGCCTTGCGAGCTCGGCAGTGAGTGCACCGGGAGCTTTACTAGGATTTTCTAATATGCCTTCTAGAAAAGTCACGGTATTCCAAAATGCCCAATTAAAACACGTGTTTTACGAACTTGCACACCTATACTGTCATTTGGCGTGCCGTGCCCATGAGAGGCGCGGAGACGCGGATGGTGTGAAATTGTCCGATTCGCTAGGACTTTGTTGGTTCTTGTGAATTGTTCTGCAAGAGGCGTTAATGTTAAGAAGGGACGCGTTTGGTTCTCAGAGATCGAGGTAGTCTAGCTTTGCGGAATAGATCTCCAGTGTTTAAAAATTCTCATGACAATTAAGATACTCCCGAATGCAACATATGAGCGCAGCTCTAAAGCTTCAATGATTCTGCGATGTACTGTGGTAAATAATTTGAGAGATGCGTGCATGTATGTGCATTTTCTAAACACTCTCTATTTTCCATGAAAACTCTTTCATCAAGTAACATTCCTATTCCAGTCTTTGATTGTCAGGAAGGTGGTTTTATGATTGGAGAAATGGACGGAGATATTGTTACAAGTGGACGAATCATGAACGAAGAAGTGGTGGTGCGTTGAACGACGACGACGTTGACAGTTGGTGCCATATTACTTGAGGAGAAGAAGAAGAAGAAGAAGTAGCTTGAAGTATCACTGACGAGGCTACGCTGCCGCATCCCCCCTCTAAATTTCTATTTACACAAGTCGGGTTTGGCGCTCTCTCCCCTTTGTGCATTTTGCCGTGAGCCAGAATCTATTGAACATTTTTGGCTGTATTTTCACCGATTCAACTCACTGAGAAAAAGGTTGCTGGAGGAGCCCTTGCAGCATCTTGGCCTTAGTTTGAGCAGCCCGCTCTTGCTATCATTTGGAGCCACCACATTTGGGTTCAGCCACAAATCTGTTTGCACCGCTGTTCAAAATTTCCTGATAGAATCTCACCAACTGCCTTGCTAAGTGTTTCAACCTTTTCTTTTCTATCAATTATTACATTTTGACTAAATCATTAATATTTAATCACTCTCTTTATTATTATTCTTAAAATTTTAAAATCAAAACACTCATCCCTTTTCTGTTCATGACGAAAAATTCACCGGTGTTATGGTCCCACGTGCTTTTCCTTTTTGTTAACTGCGTTCAGGTGAATAGCCACCCGATTCTTGGCCGATCCCCCAGTGTGGGTATGTGCCATCTTTTGATAGGCTAACAACAACAACAACAACTTCTGAGCTGAGTGCTGGCCATCTCAGAGCAGCCGCCAATATAGACTTACCGCCGTAACATCCCCGTAACATCTTTTGGTAGAGGTCGCGGGTTCGAGCCGACATGCCGACGACCCGACGAGACGACGGGCCGAACCGGCGAGATGACTACCGACCCGGCCCCTCCGTCTGCGCCTGCCACGCCAACTGTCGTCGTAGCCCACCCTCGCGACCCGGGCACAATCTGCGGTACAGATGGCGTGGACGTCGAGGACTGGCTCTCGCTTTATGAGCGTGTTAGCCAGCACAACAGATGGGACGTCACGCTGATGCCGGCCAATGTAATATTTTATCTCGCCGGCACCGCACGCGTCTGGTTCGAAACCCACGAAGAAGAGATTGCCACATGGGATGCCTGCAAGCAAAAGCTCCGCGGCCTGTTTGGGAAACCAGTTGGCCGCCAGCTTGCTGCCAAAAAACAACTTGCAGCTCGCGCCCAAACGGCCACTGAATCATATATTACATACATTCAAGACGTCTTGGCACTGTGCCGAAAGGTCGATCCCGACATGACCAAAGACGATAAGGTAGGCCACATTCTTAAAGGCATTGCCGACGATGCCTTCCACCTTCTTCTATGCCGGGACTGCTCTACGGTTGACTCCGTTCTGCAGGTGTGTCGACGCTTCGAGCAGGCCAAGCACCGGCGCATTGCACACCGCTTCGACCGCCTGCCTAACACAGCTGCCAGTTCCACGTGCGAGGATCTGCCGACACTAAGGCAGCCTTCCAACCCCGACAACGTGACTCGCATCGTGCGCCGTGAACTGGAGGCGCTGGCTCTTGTTACGCCCAACGCGCCCTTGTCGGACAACACCCTGGCCACAATATCCCTTATTCAAGCTGTCGTCCGCCAGGAGGTCGCCAACTTGGGCATGCCCTCCAGCCATCGTCCCGTCGAACCTCGGAGTGCGAGCCCCATCTCTCCCGTGGTCGCTACTGCTACGGCCCGCAACACCTTCGTCCCAAATTACACAAGGTATCGCAATCCGGATGAGTGGCGTACCCCTGACGACCGGCCGACCTGCTTTACGTGCTCGCGCGTAGGCCACATCTCCCGCCACTGCCGCAGCCGTTGGTCCGCACCTCCCCGACCTTTGCCCTACGTCGACCGCCGTTATGACTATGGACCCCGCCGCTTCACGCCTCGGAATGACCCACCCAGCGCCGAGTCCACACCGCCTCCTCGTAGAACCAGCCGCTCTCCCTCCCCGACAGCCCACCGTTCCCACTCACCTCTTCCGCACCGCAGTTACTCACCGTCCTCTGCAGGCCGCTTCGCGGGAAACTAGCCAGTGCAGCTCCCGGAGGTGATGCTGCATTGGTGCCCCGACCTGAATATCCTCTACTGACCCAGCCTTCGCCCTGTAATCTGCTCGACGTTTTTGTGGACGGTGTTCCTGTTTCTGCCCTCATTGACACTGGTGACCAAGTCTAGGTTCTTAGCTCATCCTTTTGCCGTCGCCTAAAAAAAGTTCAGACCCCTGCCGCTTCGCCCACCGTTCGCGTTGCCGATGGCAGCACTGCTGCCGTCACTGGCCTGTGCACTGCCCGCGTCACTCTTGCCGATCGTCACATCCCAGTTTTGTTCACCGTCCTCGAACACTGCCCTCACAATGTGATCCTTGGTCTAGACTTTCTAACCGCTCACTCTGCCCTTATCGACTGCTCCAGCGGCCTTCTACGATTGGACCTGCCTCTCAGCTCAGCCGACACACCCTCAAGCTCCACGCCCCGCCTTCGCTCCACCGAGTACGCTCGCCTGCCCCCCGACTCTGCCGTTTATCTGCCTTTGTCCCCATTTCCTGCGGTTCCTGATGGGGATTATCTTGCCTGTCCACTCGCCGATGTCGTTCTCTCCCGCAATGTTGTTCTTCCGCACCTCATCGTGACCGTCACCAAGAATAGCACCTCCCTTCCTGTCCTCAACTTCAGCTTGTCACCACAAGTTCTTCCTGCAGGCATATCGCTTGCTACTTTGTCTTCTCTCACCGACTGTACCGTCCCTGCTCTCTCACCTGGACCGCCTTCTACTGTCTCTCAAGCGGCCGACATCCCGGCCAACGTTCCACAATCCATTTCTACGATGATTGCTTCTGACCTGAGCCCCGAGCATGCACAGGATCTTCACAACCTTTTGGTGTCCTACTCCGACATTTTTGACTTCGCTTCTGCTCCTCTGGGTCAAACATCGGTAGTGACTCACCGCATTGACACCGGCGATGCCAGACCTATACACCGGAGGCCTTATCGTGTGTCGCTACCAGAGCGCCAGATCATCCAGCGGGAGGTGGACAAGATGTTGGCCAACGATATCATCGAGCCTTCAAACAGCCCTTGGGCATCTCCTGTCGTGCTCGTGAAAAAGAAAGACCAAACTTGGCGGTTTTGCGTCGACTATCGTCATCTCAACAAGGTCACGAAGAAAGACGTCTATCCCCTTCCGCGCATAGATGATGCCCCGGACTGTTTACATGGCGCCCGCTACTTTTCTTCCATCGATCTTCGTAGCGGGTATTGGCAAATCTCTGTTGACGCAAGAGACCGCGAGAAAACAGCTTTAGTCCCCCCTGATGGCCTTTACCATTTTAAGGTCATGCCCTTCGGCCTTTTTAACGCCCCTGCCACATTTGAACGGATGATGGACTCGTTACTCCGGGGCTTAGAGTGGACGACCTGCGTTTGTTACTTAGATGATGTAATTGTTTTCTCGCCCTCTTTTGGAACCCACCTGCTTCGTCTTTCGTCCATCTTGGCACTTTTCCGCCGCGCAGGTCTTCAACTCAACTAAAAAAAAATGTACTTTCGGCCGCCGCGAACTCAAAATCCTCGGCCATTTGGTGAATGCGAGTGGCATACAACCTGACCCTGATAAAGTTCGTGCCGTCATGCTTTTCCCTGTCCCCACTCGCCCAGTGATGTCCGCAGCTTCATCGGTCTCTGTTCCTACTTTCGCCGGTTCGTCCCGAACTTCGCAGCCGTCGCTCGCCCTCTCACCAATCTGTTGCAGAAAGGCGTTCCTTTTTCCTGGGGCCCAGAGCAGGCTACTGCATTCTCCAGCCTTATCGCCGTCCTCACCAACCCTCCTGTATTGGCCCATTTCAACCCGTCTGCCCCGACTGAACTTCGCACCGATGCCAGTGGTCACGGAATTGGCGCCATCCTTGCTCAGCGACAACGCGGCCAGCACTGCGTAATTGCGTACGCCAGCCGTCTTCTTTCTTCCGCCGAGAAGAATTACTCCATCACAGAACGCGAGTGCCTGGCTCTTGTTTGGGCCATTGGAAAATTCCGCACATACTTGTTCGGCCGCCCATTCACTGTTATAACCGACCACCACGCCCTGTGTTGGCTCTCATCTCTCAAGGACCCTACTGGCCGTCTTGGCCGGTGGGCATTGCGATTGCAAGAATACACCTTTTCCGTGGTTCACAAGTCCGGTCGCCTCCATCAAGATACAGACTGCCTGTCCCGCTATCCCGTCGATCCTCCTTCTACAGACTGTGAGTCGGATGCCTGTCTCCTCTCCATCTCCGACCTCTCCCACATTGCCGACGAACAGCGCTTGGATCCCACCCTCACCTCTCTCATCGATCGCCTCAGCACCGACCGCCGCGACACTTCTCTGGCCCGGTTTTTGCTGGACGGGAACATGCTGTACCGCCGCAACATTCGACCTGATGGCGCTGAGCACTTGCTCGTTGTTCCCCGCCACCTACGGTCCACTATCCTCGAAGAACTACATGACGCACCTACGGCTGGTCATCTTGGTGTCTCCCGTACGTACGACCGCGTGCGCCGGCGTTTCTTCTGGCCTGGTCTGTACCGCTCCGTCCAACGCTACGTCGCCGCTTGCGACGTCTGTCAGTGCCGAAAGAAACCCGCTGTCCTGCCGTCTGGACACCTTCAGCCTATCCCCATCCCGACCGACCCGTTTTCTCGTGTTGGGCTAGATTTACTTGGGCCCTTCCCGGAGTCCTCCACGGGGAACAAGTGGATTGCCGTCGCCACCGATTATGCCACGCGGTACGTGATCAGTCGCGCCATTCCAACCAGCTGCGCCACTGACGTCGCTGACTTCCTTCTGCACGACGTCATATTACACCATGGCGCTCCCCGTCAACTCCTTACCGACCGTGGCCGCTGCTTCCTTTCCCGAGTTGTTGACGAAATCCTTCGTTCGTGCTCCGTTCGTCACAAGTTCACCACTGCTTATCATCCTCAGACGAACGGCCTTACGGAGCGTCTCAACCACACGCTGACAGACATGCTCGCCATGTACGTATCCGACGACCACCGGGACTGGGACATAAGCTTGCCTTTTGTCACCTTCGCCTACAACTCTTCGCGCCATGATACCGCTGGTTACTCGCCCTTCTATCTTCTCTTTGGACGAGACGCCTTACTGCCCTTCGACACTCTGCTGCCCACAGCTGGCCCTGTCACTACATATGCGCGTGACGCTATCGCCCGAGCAGACGCCGCCCGCCATGTTGCTCGACACAAGCTCTCCGCCTCCCAAGAGGCTCAAAAACACCGCTACGATGGCCTGCACCGTGATGTGCGATACCCTGCCGGATCTCTCGTCTTGCTGTGGCTCCTATCCCGTCGTGTGGGGTTATGTGAAAAACTTCTGCTGCGCTACACAGGTCCTTATCGTGTATTACGGGCAGTGACCGACGTAACGTATGAAATCACGCCGCTGCACCCAAAGTCGACGTCCGCTCCACTGAAGTCCGAAGTCATTCATGTAGCTCGCCTCAAGCCCTATCACCCACCATCGACATCGCACGCCTAACACGCACCGGGACGTTGCCTTCAGCCGAGGGGGATAGTGTTACAAGTGGACGAATCATGAACGAAGAAGTGGCGGTGCGCTGAACGACGACGACGTTGACAGTTGGTAGCTGGGCGCTCGGTTCTGAGCTGAGTGCTGGCCATCTCAGAGCAGCCGCCAATATAGACTTACCGCCGTAACATCCCCGTAACAATATGTTCAGCCTGCTGCACCACTGCACAGTTCATAAGCAGGCGGTTTTGTTCTAGGAAGACAAAGATTTGAGTGGCGTGGCCGACGAGGACAATCTGTTGCGTGCAGCACATTTCACAGCAGCGCCTGCGAGGAGAAAGCGCGCGGGTGCGCGTACCATCGCCGATAAAAACCGTCCTCCCCCGGCAACCTTACCTACGCATATGCAGTGATGATGGACGACGGTGCGTACGGCACGCTAGAGCTGCGCTCTAAAAAATACTCTCCAAAAGCGTTAGGTAACAAATCGTAAGATATTGAAAAGCAGTCACTACGCGGAAAAGCAGCTAATACCGCAATACGACTCTTAATTTTAGCTTTCTTGCCGTGTTTCGGGGGCATTTCCTTTACGAACACCCGTTTCACACTAAATGAAACACCCTAGCGTAAAAGTTCAAAGCAAGAACAGCAATCCTTGAAAACAAATTTCTGTCAGATTGCCGCGCCGCTCGCTGCAACGACAGGAGACAGAAAAGTCGACACGGGTACCGGATAGTAGATTATCTATTAAATTCCAACACCGAAAACACCTAAGTTACCACAGGACCTGAATCTTTGCGACGCGAAACTTCGGGATATGTAATGGAATTTTAAAATATTCGTGTATTGCAACTCCCTCGTATTCGTTGTCTGCGCAGGAACCTCAAAAATGTCATCAGGCCATGTGTCTTGTTCAAGACAGAGCGACACTGGGACTGGGTGAAGGCTTTGCGCATCCGCTTACGCTCGGCTGTTTCGTTTATATGATCCTTCATGTGCCTACATGGAATAGATCGGTCGACACTGGGGCGAGGTCATTGAACATTCAGAAGGCCGCAGGGTTACCTTGTGAAGACGCCTTCCACGCAGGAGTGTTTTTCCGGAGCGAGATGGCTTTCTGAGAGTGAAGTTTTACCTTACTCTACGCGAGAGAAATCGGCATCAATAAATATCTGTCCCGAGCAAAAAACTCCGCCTGTGTACCTTGCATTCAATGCCGTGCGCATGTGGTCACGCACTCTTTTCATGTGTGCCGCATACGAGCTGTCACGCTAGGCTCCTATCAAACTCAAGCTTCGTTTCAGGGATAATCAGTTCAACTGCGGAGGTGTTCCACATGATGCATAACTATATTTTGCATGCTAGTTGCTGAGAATTGAAAATCGACCACTACATTTCTTCAGCAATCTACTGACTTTAAACTAAATCTTTTAACGATTCAAATCGCTTGCAATCGCAATCCTGCCTATGGGAGGCAGCTGCGTATGTGGATCGGTGCGTGACAATACTATTCCACTTAATCGAATTGAAATGAGACTCTCATGTACCGCTAAGTTAGTGCGAGTTATAAATTTGGAGAACATCATCTACGGCCAAGATTTGCACCGCACTGGGGCTAGCCCATTTTCAGTGCCTCATTGCACTGTTCGTTACATGTGTACCGTGAATACGTGGCAGGTTTCAAAAATGAGAAGTTGCCTCGAGTAAAATAATGAATAAATAAACAAAAATCAATCTTAAGTTGAAGCCGCGGGCAAAAAGAAAAGACAATATTACACACAGGAAAAGAGCGCGTACAGGATGTTCATAGTCTCCAAAAGGCATGCGTAGACGAAACGTGCTCCGAGTACCGGTACAAGAGACGAAGAAATGGAAAGAAAACCAAAGCGCATCAAGGCACAGCTCTGCATTACAACTATTTCCTTCCGTTAGGATGTTCCTCGTTATCAGGGGCAAAGTTAGAAACACCGTCCCATACGTGCACGCGCTGATGCGGTAGTGTTCGCAATCACACGCATGACTGCCGGCCTTCAAAAGCGGCCTGGTATGCATTCACGCCAAGATACGATTCCTTGGAATATGCGAAGATAGCGCAGAATAATCCTTTTAGGGAGGAGTAGGCAGAAATGTACTTTAATATATACTTTTGGAACACGCATGTACTGATCAGTTTTTCTTAAAAGCACGATCTTCAAAGGTCCCGGTTAAGAGCCTGCGAGTGCTAAGAAGCTGCTTTGGCTTGGTTTGATTTGGTTTATTGGGGTTTAACGTCCCAAAACGACTCAGGCTATGAGGGACGCCGTAGTGAAGGGCTCCGAAACGTGCACAGAAAACGCACAGTACATGAGCCACTAGAATTCCGACTCAATCGAAATTAAACCACCGTGGCCGAGATCGAACCCACGCCTTTAGGGCCAGCAGCCGGGATCCGTAACCACTCAGCCACCGCGGCGGCTAACATGCTGCTTTCCATCGACGACAGCTTCATCGACATCCGGCGTTCGATGGAAACACAATGCGGCTTTTTATATGACCATCAATACCGCATTTAGCCTCCAAATTATTGTAAAAACTTGTCCTGGCGCACGCAAATTTTTTTTGATACCACAACTTCGTAGTGATGAGAAGTTTTAGGCACAAGTTCTTAATTCAAGACGTCCAGTTCATAACCCGCTCAGTTATGCTAATAAAAATGTGTTAGTAGCTCACAGCCCTCGAAGCTCAGCTGTTTATTGTAGGAAAACCTACTCAGACTTCCGGAAGAAATGAATTCTCTAAAGCTCTAAATCTGTATAAGCTTAGAACCTTATTTCTTTATGGGTGGCGTAACGGCTCGATTGTGCAGCTCAGTAGGCAATCTCATTGCCTGATTACTGTTGCCAGACACGTACACACAAAAAGGACAGGAGCTAGGAAATTTTACAATGTGCTAAACCACCATAGAAAATCAAACCAGTTACACATTCAAAATCTGTTCAACTGTGGGAGGCACTTTTCAGACTGAGATACATGCTCATTCCTTTTTTGAATATTGACCTACTGTGTGTCACTGTATTCCAGAAAAATGTAATAAATTGTAAACATCATGACGAAATGCAGTGGACCCGTAAGGAAGTTCATCTTAATGGCAATGCTAAGGGCCAGTTAAAAAGTTTAATTAATGAAACGAAGCGCTGTTTCCGCAAGCAAGAGACCCTCTGTATTGAGAAAAATGTGAAATGCAGTGTGCCCACTTGACCCACAGCTGTTTTGCTTTAATACATCTCTTCTGTTAGCTTTCATCGGGATGATCAAAATTATTGGTAAACGTGGCCGCTACGTTCATTTAAATTTCTTGGCACCAGCATCGAACCTAACTATAGGCTTACTATATGAAAAGCGCTCCACTATTAGACGTATATAGCTCGACTCCTGAGTTATTTCTTGTGCTATTACAAAAGAAATATAAAGCATTCTTGTTTCTCACTCTACAAAAAACGCTCTAGCTTTCTGGCATGCAGGCCGCAATTGAAGCGTTTCATGCCGTAAGAAAGCATTGATGCATGTCTATTGTGTAGCTATCGTGCGATTTGCCTTTTTCGGGAAAACCACTGTTTGCAAATCATTGTTCTGGGGCCTTCAGTGACACTTGCCCTATGCGTAGTTCTTGACCGGGTAATTTAGAGGATGACAGAACATTCACAAGGAAAGGAGCATTCCCACAAA
Organism: Amblyomma americanum; assembly: GCF_052857255.1. Taxonomy (NCBI): domain Eukaryota; kingdom Metazoa; phylum Arthropoda; class Arachnida; order Ixodida; family Ixodidae; genus Amblyomma; species Amblyomma americanum. Next base: position 99,728,231 of record NC_135506.1, on the reverse strand, counting down.
TAGCTGCGAGAGTGAGTATTTTTTTCCAAATCCTAATAAAAAATTCAAATAACCCACGAGTGGCACTAAAGCAAACTTCAATGTTACCATCAGAATATCAGTAAAAAAGATGCGGCCAATGAATAGACGCGAAACGTTAGAAAACCATAGTACTACGAATTTGAAAGATTGTTGAGAAGAAAGCAAGAAAATGGGCAGCAAGATTACGAATATTTAATTATAAAGCGAGTGCGGTGAGCGAACTTTCGCCTCTTTCATCTCGGGAGTGAGTGCTGTGTGCCTGGCTGCTCTCAGGATAAGGACGATTGTTCGAGCGGTGGCTCACCTGTGGTGGAGGCGCCTTTATAATCCACAACCCCTCACTTTGACCTCAGCCTTCCGCCCATCGCCGAGCTGTGTTCGGTTGGTCATTTCAGTCTACCATGCTCCGGTGTGCAGGAGGGCATCAAAACCAGTTCAATGCTGTCGCCCACCTCTGCAGATGAGGCTTCCCCGGCTTGGACCGTTACCATCCGCCAGTATGGTCCTCAGATGTTTAACGTGCTTCGTTGCAAAGACCTCGACGGCTGTCTGGATGCCAACAAAAAGGGTTTGTTCGTTCAATCTCTGGGATGAGTCGCGTGAACACTCGTATGCCATCTTCAGCGTGACCGATGTCGGGGAGACGTGGTCCTTAAATCACGACGACTACTCCGACTGGCCAACTTTCATGCAGCCGCTACGCGAAATATTCAACACACCTTCGCGTCGCTCACAGATTGCCCAGAGGCAACTGGTCTAAAGCCTGCAGAAGCCCGGCGAGTCACATGCCTCTTATTTGGAGGACGTCCTAGCTCTTTGCCGCTGCCTCAACGCTGCATCTGGTTGAAACTGAGTGAGGATTCCACATTTTTAAGGTCATCGACACCGTCGCTATCAATTCCTCCGTGTTCCACAAACCCCTGTGTCCATGATTCCTGGATTAAATACATCCGTTCGAGCGGTGGCTCGCCATCTCATAAATATTTAGGATAGGTGGATGACGGGTTGACGAAAAAAAAGTGATAAGAAGCCGATGAGAAGAGAAACTAAAGTTGGTTACTGTATAAAGAAGAAAAAGTTCTTCAATAAAAATTAGCTATGCAATTACTTCATTATAGATATGAGTTGATTCATTGATGATGGTCTGATCTATTGATTTGTAATTCCATTCTTTCTTTGATAAATTACTTACTACGTGCCCACAATAATTCATAGCAGCGCGACAGACGGGACAGAGAAGAGAGGACACAACACAGAGCGCTCTGTGTTGTGTCATCTCTTCACTCTCTCTCTCTCTGTGCCGTTTGTCGCGCAGTTATGCATTATCGTGAGCACCAACTCGCCCAACAATTGGTATTGTCGTACTACGTGCCACTGAGCAACTGTTGGCTTTGAGCCCTGCTTATGTAGAGAGCACTGAATCAATTTCAATAAACATCCTTTATACAGCACCTGACAGACTCTCGTGTTTTCGCATCACGCTTAAATCGAAGCGCAGCCTTCACGAACACGGTAGGATCCGAGCCACTAGGCTCAATGTAGGACTACCAAAGCTAATCGGTCCCATGCGAGGCTAGAAAAAAAACACTGGCTGTCTCTTCATTGTCTCCTAAACAGGCGCTGTAAATACTTTGGGTTTCCAGAGCGAATGGGAGCTGAACATATGGGAGACATTATAGGAAGAGCTTGTAGGGACTCTAGGGAGGTATTTTACATGAGTTACACCTCGTGCTGAGTGTGCGCTGCGCATTGGTGACGTGTCTTTGAATATTGCGGTCCCAAAGCAGCGTCACATGCAATGCCGGACAACCCTCGGGAACGTAGGAGAAAATTCCACCGTTTGTTTTCGTGGAGGACAGTAATTTCTCTTCCATGTCAGCGCTGCCGAAACTACATCTGACAGTGGACAGCAAACCTTAAGCGGAAAGTTGGAAGAAATGGCAGCATAAATGCGAAGTTTTTAAATGTTGCCCTGTTTCATGTGAAAAGTTTCTTTTTTTTATAAAGAAAAAAACACTGAAACAATATCTTATGCTTTCTTGTAGCTTGACTCTTGGCTTTCCGCAAATGTCTTCGGTCAATCCTGCGCCAAATGTATATATGGGTTGTTTTTATTTCAAGTTTCGGTTGCTGTTGGAATATAATGTGCCCCTAATGGCGCAGTTGTTAATGTGGAAGAATGTGCTTTGAAAAACAAAAGACAGAGGGAGAACACGGACGATACCCAGGAAACGTAAGAGCAGCTCAAGAAAGGCGCAGAAGATAAATGCAAAAAACTGCTTTCATGCTGGCCGCCTCCACGAATTACGCAATCAGCGGTGTGGTTCCGAAGGGTGTGCGCTTTCTTTCGCCTATTTCTTATGCACCAACTCAATAAGAGGTCTGAAAATAATTTTCTTTTACGTATTGAGTTGTGGCGAAAATGCATAACAATAAAAAAATGATGGTCGATTTGCGTATTTAGGCCAAATGCGAAATAGGTTCGCTAGCAGTTCCGTTTCCACTTCGGTTCCGGTGTTCAGATCCATTGTTCACGGATGGCAGTTGTACGGATAGCGATGCTGGGATAATATTCGTATATCTGGAACTGCTCTACCTCTCCATTCAAAGATCCCTGAGAGACTTCCTACCCCTCCTGGCGCAGTGGTGTAGCGGTAATGCGAAGCACCAAAACCTTTCTGTGGCAGGTTTTGCCATCGGTGGACTTGATTTGCTTCAGTTGGGTTGTGATCCAGGTTGCTCCTCCCACCACTCGGTGGGCAGGTGAGCATCCCGCCACAAAACCGGCTTCAGAGAAACGGGCAAACACACAACGGCTAAATGCGGGAAATGGCCACTGTATGTGCTAGGGCACTAAAATAGCTGAGATATTTATATCAGATTATTGGCGCAACGTGGATGTATGATGAATCAGCGTAAATTGCTGTAATATTTACTATCAACGGTTGAACTTTTTCACTTCAATATATGAATTATCTTTAAAAAAACATCAAAAATTGAAACTTTTCTCCAACTGAATAATAGTTCATTTATGACCGAGTACATTTTTGAGATATAAATATAAGATAAAATAATAGTCACAATAGGAAGAGAGTTCTATGCATTTTATAAACCACACCAGGAAGCCTGCATGCCTGTAGGCATAAAACTTCTTCCCAGGGTGAGGGTGCAGCTTTTGCCTTGCTTCTGATCTAAACATGCTTGCTGACATTAAAGTACTGCCAAAAAAAAAATTAAGCGTGCTTGTTTATATCATGTTTCCAGAGCAGAAAACAGAGTCCAAATATTAGGCTTCAGAAAATACTTACGTCGCCAAGAAAGCAAACACGGCTTGGTAGATAATACAGTGAAATTGAATTTTCGAGCCCGATTGCAAATATACCGCTCATGCTCCTCCTGATTACATAAAGGTCACAGAGTTGTAGTTTCAAGCTCGCCCGTAGCTTTCACGATAGAGAAATTGTGTGAAAAGTGCTTCTGCTTACAGCCAAAATGCACCCCAAAAACTGCAGTCAAGCTTGCATTAGACTCCTCATTATTTTGTTGGTCTTAGCTCACAAGAAAACTTGTAGATATGTACCGGGTCATATCATATGTGTTACCTTCATTATAATACGCAGACAAAACAAACACACGAACTGACTACCTGTAGCATCAAAACATCAAGCCTATGCTTTCCGCGAGCCGTATTCTTGTTTTCGAACACGTACTCAGCCGGGGGTATTATCAGCCAGGTGCTTCATCAACAAGCTTGAATTAAGCATCAGTTAATTCTGTTTGTTCAGTTAAACCTCTCCTGTTCCTTGCCTCTTAACTTCAAAGCACATCTTAGTCCGGTGACGGCATCCCGGCGCTGGGTAGACACCGTTTCAACAAAAGCATTTTGGCTATTAAGGGCCGCATGCCACCCTTCTGGAGAGTCGAATCGACATCAGACTAAAGTAACTTGCCGACCAGCTCTCTTAAATATTCAGAGACTCTTTCCAAGATATCAACACACAACGTTTCTGACCGCATTTTCAGAACTCTCTACCGTTCATTTGTGAAATAAATTGTATCCTTGCAGGATAAGTGCTGTTCATGACAGTGATGAATTATGAAAGCAATTTGAGTTGAGCGCTAGTTGCGAAACTTCGCAGGTGCCAAACACGTGGAATGCCAAGAAAGATGTGCATTTTGTAGGACATGGCCGGTTAATAAATTAACCAAAGGGACGGCTAGACGGCGGGTGCCTCCCAATTCCTAATTGATCTACGAATGCATCAACGTAGTACAACCAAAGTGCGGGAAGCGCCTCGGTATAATTGGCACGACCACGGGCTAGGGCGATAAATTATCCAGGGGAGAGTCGTTATAGCCACCGTTGCACCATGCTACGAAAGCTCCAGCTGGCTTGTAAGGCTGGATTTTGTGCCCTAACAACGCCGATGCTGTCGTCTACGCAACTGAATTGCAGACCTTTCTAACATAAAACTATGCATGCAGTAAACTACGTCATTCACCGCAATTTATTTACGAATAAGAACGGGCAAAGGAGATAAAAAAGACACAAAAAGGTACTTTCGTTCTTCTGCTTTTTATTTTTCGCAACTTGAGGACAAAACACAAGATGTTCGCTGTCTCTAAAAAGATATGCAGCGAAACGTGCTCCGAGTACCAGGTTAACAAACGCAGAGTGAAAAAAAAAACAATAACCTGCATAACGGCAATGTTTTTATGGAAGAAAAACGCCAAGGCGCCCGTGTGCTGTGCGATGTCAGTGCATGTTAAAGATCCCCACGTAATCGAAATTATTCCGGAGTCCTCCACTACGGCACCTCTCTCTTCCTTTCTTCTTTCACTCCCTCCTTTACCCTTCCCTTACGGCGCGGTTCAGGTGTCCAACGATATATGCGACAGTACTGCGCCATTTCCTTTCCCCACAAAACTAATTATTATTATTATTATTATTATTATTATTATTATTATTATTATTATTATTATTATTATTATTATACCGGCAATTCTTAGGAATACCACAAGCCGCTTTCGTCGGGAGGTTTGTTGGCGTCACGTGAAAACTTAAAGAAACCAATAAACGCGCGCGCGCGCACGCACGCACGCACACACACACACACACACACACACACACACACACACACACACACACACACACACACACACACACACACACACACACACACACACACACACACACACACACACACACACACACACACACACACACACACACACACACACACACACACACACACACACACACACACACACACACACACACACACACACACACACACACACACACACACACACACGCGCGCGCGCGCACGTAGACGTTGTAAGGCATTCGCGATCACACGCTCGTCTGCCTTCCCTCAAAAGCGGTCGGGAGCGCATTCGCACCGAAGTACGATTCGATCGAAGGATATGCGAAGAGAGCAGAGAACATACTTTTATGGGAGTGGGAGGCATGCAGTTATTAATTTTTGTATGAAATCATGATCTTTCGTCGTCTCTGCCCATTGGCTGCGAGTACCTAGAAGCTGCTTTCCATTAGAAAACCGTTTCAACAAAATCGGCAAGTCGATGCAAACAAAATGTAGCTCTTCTTAATGCCATGATTACAGCAGATAGGCTTCACTCAATTCTGCACATGCACTCAGGTGCGCGCAAAATATTTTTCTGCGGCCATGGCATACTTACTAAAAGTTTTAGCCACACGTATCTTCTTGAAGTAAGACTTTCATTACACGCTCAAGCCACCTCCATCGCGCAGTGGTTATAGCGCTCGGCTGCTGACCCGAAAGACGCGGGTTTGTTACCGGCCGCGGCGGTCGCGTTGCGAGGGAAGCAGAGTACTAGAAGCCCGTGTAATGTGCGATGTCACTGCAGGGTAAAGAAGTGGAGGTTGAAATTATCCGGACCTATTCAATACGGCTTCTCTCACAGCCTGAGTCGGTTTGGGACGTTAAACTACATAGAATCAAAGTCAAATCACAACGGACTGAGAAATATTTATGCGCAAGTGTTTGCATTTAATAGCCCCGGATACTCGGCTGTTTCGGTCGAGAATACGTACTCAGACTTCCTGAAGAAATGCCTCCCTTTAAATGGACAATAAATAGGAACACTAAATGAGGCTAGACTGATAGGATAGGCTCACCTGATATCAAATATGCAATTTTTATCGAAAACAACGTTTTCTAATCAAGAAAATCGCGTAAATGAGTGGTACACGTGCCGCCACCACTCGAAAATGCTTCCAGCGGCGACAAGTGATCTATTGGTGAAAGAACGCCATTTCGTCTCCTCGATGGGCAATTACCGTCGAAATACGAGAAAAACAGCGGGCCATCATAGCCGACACTGCGGAGAGCCTCGTAAATATAAAAGCGCCAAACAGTCGACGGAGTGGAAGGTTAGTCGCAGATACGCGTGCCGAAGCTTTAGCCTCCCATACTGTATGCACTCAGTCTGCGTGCACCCATTGTAAGCCGCAAGTTCAGGACTACAAGCTGTCAAAGCACTCACGCTGTTTACTTGCTACGCGGCCGACAGAGTGTGCTGGTTCTTACTTCAGGCGTCGAATTGCCTTCTTTGTACAGGCTGCGGGCGTTATGGAATTGGAATGTGTTTGTTTATTTTTAATACAGGATGATGAAGACACGCGCATGCATATGTGACATCAATGTGAGAGCCGCTATGCGAGCGCTTTTTCTTAGACTGCTGCTGGGCAATGGAAAGGAGATTTGCTTTTAGACGCCCTGAAAAACACCTTAAGAGCACCACATCTATGCTCCATTACCTATCGTTTAGTTGATTAAAAAAAGAAGCCGCCAGCGTCTGGAAGACGTTCAATTAACGAGCGTTAGATGTTTGGATTACTAGAATTAATACGAATGAGAATAAAGTGAGGTAGACCAATAGAATTACGAATTTGACAACTTGGATTTATAAGTGACGTCACCAATCACCAAATCGATATACTATTAACGTCACCAATCAATCTACAATTATATTGCTATATCGGTTTACTATGGGGGCCGCCATTTTTAATTACTCATGGTTAAAAAATTCCACGCCGAATGGAAGTGGTAGGAGAACCCAAGAAATCGAGAAATCGAGAAGTTCCATCGATCGCTGGGGTGACTGCCACAAAGTCTTCAATGTTGTCTTCTGCTTGAACAATGTCGTTCTGCTTGAACAATGTCACGTATACATGATCCTTATATCACGAGGATCTCTGGGACTGACCGAATTTTGCCTAGCTCCCACATGAAACATTAAGCGCATCTTCGGGTTAGTCACGGCTAGCCGAGAAGCAACTCCGAGAGACTGTAGCAGCCCAGTCTTAAACTTAGTTTGTTGCCGCTCTTTTTTTCCTTCTATTTTCCCTTTGTTCCTCACCCCGAGTGTAGGTTAGGTCACTGAGTATCGCCTGGTTAACCTTCCTTCTTTTCCGTCGTTCTTTTTCTCTCTCTCTATTTACATCCCTGAGGTCCCCACTCTTCAGCTCACTGCTTCAACAATGCCATGCCTGAGACTGAGCGAGACTTCCACGTTGTTAAGTGCACCATCTTTGCTTTCAACTCCTTGGCGTTCCACAAGCCTCTGCGATTCAGGTTTTTGTCGCAATAAAAATGTCCATTCGAGCTATGGTTGACATTATCATTAATTTCAGGTGAAGGATAATGGACTCAGAGGACATGATAGAAGCGTAAATGAAAGTGCTGGAGATTTAAAAGGTCTCTAAGAAAAGTAATGAGCGGAATTGAAGATAGTAAACTGCATTAGAAATAATAAAAATTATTTATTGGTGCTAAAAATAACTAATTACTTAACAATTGATTATTTCATTTAACGATTGTTGGATCGATTGATCGGGTCTTTTATTCTTTCTTGAATTCGTCATTATTACAGAACGATCGTAGGCTTTGAGGCATGCCGCACTAGACAGCACGAGAACAATTTCACTAAGCATCTTGTACATAGAGTAACGGAATCTCCGGTGTTGTATCGCTCTTAAGCCAATGTGCAGTCATAGTGACCACACTAGAATCCGAGTTTTCGTGCTTAAAGCAGGAATGCCAGAAGCAATCAGGTGCCATGGCGAAGTTAGAAACAAACGCATACAGCTCCTCGGGATCTCCCAGATGCGCCCTAAGTACTTATCGTTTACAAGGCGCGTGGAAGGAGAACAAATAGGACATAAGCGAGGTGTTTTATATGCATCGTGCCTTCTAATGAGCGTGCACTGTACAATGACGGCGTATGTATGCTGAACGCAACCGCTGAGCACCATCGCATACCGAACCGTACTCCTCATGTTAAATGGTAACTTGTTACAATGGTAACATGAGGCACTCTAACGAGTCCAGATGCATAGCGAAAATTCTTCGTTTTGTTCCCTGAACGGCACCGATTTCTGTTCCTTAACAGCGCTCCCGCAACTTCTACTGAAGCTGGGCAAGAAACGTCCACAGAAAAGTCGTCAGAAGGACCGTACCATCGTTCCCAACTGGACTTCATCAAATCAGCTAACCTTTTTCCATTCATTTAATCTCTACAACATCATTCATCACACCTACACCCATCATTGATGCCCTGGGGCAATAAATTTCGCTTAAAAAAAGTCGTCAGGTATCAAAGTATGAATACTAAGCTTTTTAATATAGCTTTATCTTGTGGCAAAAACTATTACTCTGCTGATTTCTCTTTGATTAACGGCACAAAGAAAAGAATTTGAAAATTTAGCCATCTTCTCCTGCTGGTTGACTGCAGGATTTCTTCATATATCTTCGCTCACGCTGGTGCCATAAGTGTATATGGCTTTTTTTTTTGCGAGTTTCAGTTACAGTTTGAAATTGCCTTCCACGAATGACTGACTGTTAAATAGCGAAGCCTTTGCTGCAGAGAGCGTGTGACAATCTCAATCTAGGCTTGAGAAATAAAAAAAATGATATTACGATGGCCATCTCCACGTATCGCGTAAGCGCCCGTGTTGCTTGGAAGAATGCATGTTTCTTCTTCTTCTTTTGTTTGCAGCACCACAGTAAAGTGCCTAAACGAAATATCTCTTTACTTAATGATGGCGGCCAAAACAAATAAAAACAAAAATAGCTGAAATCTTTGAAGCAGGTGATAGTCACTATGCGGACTTAAGATGAACAGCCATGAATTGCAGAGTCATTTATCATGGTCGGTACACTAATTTTTCTCTGTGATTAGGGATGTTGTTTAAAAAGCTGCAGATTTTGACATTTTTTCACCTATTTTATATTCATTCGTGACTGGGCGGGCAACAAGCTGAGAAACAGAAAGTAATAATAATAATAACAGTGAAAAATTGAGTTCAGTGCCCCGCTTTTAAACCACATTAGGAAGTCTGCATGCCAGCTTTGGTGCAAAATTATAGCGAGGTGCCGGTGCGACACTTTCCTACGGTCCGCTATAAATGTGCTTGCTGGTTTCTCTTTTTGTTAAACTCACTTCGAGAGTATTACTAATAAAATGATTTAAACTTCGGGGTTCAAATAATACACCTGAGGAGATCGACATCAGCCTTGCTAAAACTGCCAAACAGGTCTCTGAAATATTTAGACTGTCTTTCCAAAATATCAACACATAACTCCCCGCCGGCAATTTCTAAAAAGCGGTAGCTTTCAGTGCTTGCCGCAAAAACTTGCGTCCTTGCGGGGTAAGTGCTATTCTTGACGTTCGTAAAGTTAGGACAGTAATTTGAGCTGACGAAAACTTGGCGCGCAACTTGTCGCGTGTCACATGCGCAGAGCGCCTAGGAAGATGTGCAGTGCGTAAGAGCCATCAGTTTAATAAACTAACCGGAGGCACGACTCGACAGCGGGTGTCTCCACGGTGCTTAATTGATCTGTCAATACTTCAACGTAGGATGAACGCTGTGCGGATGTGTGCATTGGCATAATTGACACGACCGCGGGGTAGGATGATAAATTATCCGGGGGACCGTCATTATAGGTGCTATGGTGCCATACTACGCAGGCTCTAGCTCGCTTGTAAGGCTGGATTTTTTGCTCTAACTAAGCTGATCCTCTCGTCTACGCAACTGAAGCACGCACCTCTCTAACTATAAAACTCTGTGTGCCATAAATTACATCATTTTCTGCAATTTGTTGCAAGAAAAGGAACGAGAAAGGAAGTCATAAACCTTTAACCATACCCATTTTCATTATTCGTTTTTATTGTCGGCAGCGGATGTCTGAAATGGGCTTATACCCTACACAAAAATCTGGTTACACACTCTCATACCACCCTAAACTGCTCTCAACTATTCACAAAAAGCTTCATGGTCTTCAGCTAAGAGGAGATCTTTACGACCTTTGCTCCTTAAGGAGCGTGCCAGCATTTTCGCTGGGATTGAGTTCTGGTACTTCTTTCGTTTTTCTTAAGAGTATGAGAGGGGACTAATTTGAGTGTTCAAAAAGCTATGTGCATTACACACTACCCCTGCTGCCTATTTTTGAAAACTTGCTTGAAATTATAGACGATGAATGAAATATTTACAAATAAGAAACGAATTAGACTTTGCTACAAACCGTGATGAAACATTTGCGAAAAAATACGAAATTCCGCACATTGGATGTTTAAACTCACCAGCTCAACAAGCAGTCATCCGAAATTGTCAAAAGTATTGTTCTGCAGGCAGTTAAGAAAAAAAGCATACGTCATAAAGTATTTGCCTAAACCGATGCCATCTAGATCCTTATTCAAAAGGGCGCTCATTAAGGGAGGACCTGTGAACGTGAATATAGACCAATAGTCCCTAAGTAAACAAAAAGATTCTGCATAGAGACTTAAAACTGCTTACGTGTGGAAATGCGAAAGCATGTTATGTAAAAAAGACGTTTACTTTTTTCCAAAAAAAGTAAACGTCTTTGTAAACGTCGTTGTAAACGTCTTTGTAAACGTCTTTTTTTCATGACGTGCTTTCGCATTCCGACAGGTAAGCAGTTTTAAGTCTCACGGTTTGTGAACTGTATATCAGGCTAAGAGTTTCTTTTGTCTTTTTAAATTATGACACCTCCCACACACACACGCGCGCCTATGGCACGCACCGGAACGCTGTACGACGAACAATTGCATCGCAACTTTTATACGAAATTTCGGGAAGGTATGCTGCTGAAGTGCCTATGTCGTCGGTTCGAGTCCCTGTCGCAACTATCTTCAAACTTAACTAGCACATGTAAGGTATATGGAACGGGAAAGCGGATAGCGCCACCCGGAGCGCTGTACGATAAACGGTCGCGCCACAGTTTTGGTACGAACGTCAGAAAAACTGGCTCCACATGAAGGTCGGCCACTGGCGAGTACATATAGACGAACGACATGAGTAGGATTGTCTTAAGTGGTGGTGCTCGGCTTGCTGTGTGCGTCATACGGTCAACTGAGGACGTCGACGTAGTTTTCTTACATTTCTCTTGCCATAGCTTGAATTTTCTGTACCATCAGAAAGTAGACACACACGCCGCCAGCAGTTGTCGTAATGGGTCTAGTAATGATTTTTCATTAAAAATCCGTCGCAAAAGCCAAGAACGCCAGCAGTAAGAAAGCTTTCGCAAGACAAGAGCTGCTCTTGCTTGCAATTCCATAAGCAAGGGTGTCTTCAGGAGTGTCGTCTTTTGAATGTGTAAGCCATTGACGCCATATAATTCTGCTATACTACTGAAGGAGAGAACACCAGAGCTTCCAAACTAATGCTACACGAGGTTAATCATGTGTTCGTGATGTAATAAATGAAAAGGAACAAATGTAGACGGCAAAATTCGCCAACTTTCTCCGCGCTTCCTGCATTTACCATGAACCATCAACGAGTAGGTTAGGAGGAGTTAGTGATGTTTGGACGCGTGAAAATTTTTACCAGTTATAGAGTCGAACCTCCTTATCACGGAGCGGTTTTAATGAAATAATGGATATCATAAATGATTTGCCATTCCCCTGCAAGCTCGGTCAATACGAGCACTAACGAAACAACCGCCGGGCCCCTTCAACTTCATTAAAAGGAGGTTCAACTGTATGACCATTGAGCCTTTCCATGCTGTTTACAAAACCTGTACCCTTCACCTTATGCTAACATGGATCTCTACTAGCATGTCAGAATGGCTGCAATACTCTCTGACTCCGTAATGCGGCCGATTACTGCTCAAAGCCAGCCAAGTTGCACGAATTTCTTTTTGTCATCTGACAAAAGTTAGCTACGGTAACTCACCCATATGTGTACGAGAGAGTTCTCCTGATGTGACACCCAATTTTGGGTTTCCAATTAAAATAAAGTGATCTAAAAGAAGAATTGAGGTGACCAAGGGCATCATTATGAATTGATACGTGTAGAACATGATGTGCCGTCAGTGATCACTACGCAGCACAGTATCTTCAACGGCCACAGTCATGATGCTTCTGTGCCTGGAGCTCTCCGCACGTAACTTACTTTTGTTCAATATCTCTAGTTTTTCACGTGCGCGGGCCGAATTCACGAGGTTCAAAGTTCGCACTGATGCACCTGAGCATAGGGCAAGCGCGGGTGCAGAGGAGGTTAGAGTGAGTTTAAATGAATTATCTCACACTTTGCGCGATGCGTTGATATAGTGAACCTATAGCACTGCCATTATGCCGGATGTCCTCTCGTTTCTACATATTTGATCGCTTTGCGCCCCGTGGCTGTGCCGCCCGTCATACATTCCTCAGCTATGGTGCCAGAGAAGATAAGAGGCACGAAGCACAAGGTAACCGTTGAAAGCAATAATCCGATCTGCTACCGTGGCTGAACGAATATGGCGTTGACCGGCTGAGCCCAGAGACACGGTATGAAATACCGGCCGCAGCAGTTGCAGTTCATTGCAGGCGAAGTCAATAAGATTTCCGTCTCCTCTCCGTATCTGTGCAAGTTACATGACCATATTTGGTCTAAATTATCCTGAGCACTCTACTGCAGCGTATCACGTAGTTCATGGGTCGATTACGTCGTTAAATCCCTCACAACAACAGCACTGACTGCTTGACATACAAGTAGGTGATCTGGTTGATGCTTCCACGCTTAGCTGTCGCGCTACCGAGCAAACAATTGTACCGTAATACATGTCTGCTTCAAAATTTCTGAACTAAATTCAAAACGCTGCCCAAGAGCGCACACAAGATTGAAATAAAAGCTTTGCCCTCTGTTAAAAAATTGAAGGAGCTGCTATACTGAAACAGAAAATTTAGTTATTGAGACCGGATAAAGAAACACTGATAATCTCAAATCAGTGGCCAACGCCACGTTTCGACTGTCGTTCTCAATTGGCGAGTGGCCAGTAAATTTTTCATACTTTGCTCAGGGTATACGCAAAACAGATGGCAGCCAAATGCTTGACTAGGCGCGGAACAAGTTCCAGCCTGACGAACACACTGCCAATAAAACAGGTGCAGTATTCCGTCATTTGTCGCTCTTCTTCTTTCTTAAAGGATGAGCGATTGGCAGTGCTTAAGATCCTAAGCTTAGCAGCTATTTCGGCGCTGTTCTGAAGCGCACGCAGTCCCTGAAAACGTGCGCTTGAGCTCACCAAGAAGATCTCTTTGAAGGAGACTAATGGTCGGTATAGCGCGCAGTGGACAAAAGAAGCTTGAAAGCATAGCTTCGTTGTCGACATGAGCATGTGCCATTCATTAATCTTAGAAGGTTTTCTCGGAAACTGTCTAACCAGCCATAGCCTGAAAAAAACATCGAAGCCCGACAAGAAGAAATTAAAATTGTTCAAAGTTCATGTTTTGCCCTTGGTCGAGGAATATACTTCGATCACTCCTCAAAGATCTTACGCGGTCCACCTCTGCTTTAGGTTTCTTTCTTTTGCTGAAGAAGCGTTCGTGATAGTGGAAAGAACTTTGAGCGGAGCTTAGGGTTCCGTTTGGTTTCCCTTTATACGAGTGGTTAGTGTGCCTTTAAAAGAAACTGCTGCCCGAAGGGCACAGGAAAACACAAACTTCTGACTCGCAAAAGATATACAACTCATAGTTCTTGTACGCGTGTCCTACTTCCTGGTCCGCCCCTCCAATGGCCTCCTGGGTGTTTTCCCCTTAGCGGTCCAAACCAGCAATCAAGATGTAAGACATGGGCGTGGGTAAAAGAGGGGTATCAAGGAAAAAGGGAATATGACAAGCATATTTATGACAGAAAATAAAGTCAGCCTTAGATGGAGCATAGTGATATGCCGCTCTTTTATGGAAGAAGAGGTCGATATCCCTGAATCATTCTCATCGGGAAGCTATCCATTGACAAGTGCGTCCTCCGCAGGAGTTGTCATGCCAAAAATAAATTCGAGGCTCGGCCTTCAGCTTTGTGCTCTGCAAAGTGCAGGAGAGCCTTGTTTATGGTTTCGCGTACACAAACCTTTAGGACTAGAGCAACGTATACACTGCTGACCTATGCGCTTTAAATCAAATAAAGTGCGTTAACGTTAATTTCATGTTTGTTTTCTAAACTGAAGAAGCCGTGTAATATCGCCAGCTGCTCAGACCTGCTGCCTTTCTTGATATTCACAACTCGAAGCAGCAACCTGTTTCAACTTTTAAAGTAAAAGCAGCAGCTTTCGCTTCACCCCGGCAGTGTAGGTCATAATAACCACACATCCGGTGGTTGCAACATTATTGGCATGGTGGTTATTTGCTCAATTATTCATTTAATACTATATTTGCTCCCTTCCTTCGACATACTGAGCCCCCAACACCACCTCTTCAGAGTCAGTATAGAAAAAGGTGCCAAGAATAACAAAGAAAATAAGATACCTGCCACTTCCAGGAATGAAAGCACTCGTATCAGATGAACATTCTCTTTACATAAAGTGCACTCACTGTAAACAATCACGTTTTTGCCATTTTATGCACTTCGAAAGAACGTTGGACATATTTTATACATTAAACAAAATAAAAATTGGAAAACTCCTGGCGACCATTAAAGGCAATATTCAAGGCAACCATTCAAGGCAATCAGCACAAGGGTTTTTTTAAAGCTGCACTTAACTTGCAAAATGAACTAGTCAGAGCTTTATTCTCAAAGCGTTCGGCTAATTGCTCGCTACTGCTAGTTTAAAACATTAGTCACAGTACTAATACTCTCACTGTTTGCTGCCTTTTCTATCACCTTATAAGGTGCTTGTTGTTAGCAGATGTCCTCGGCGGTTCTCAATCTCAGGCCTCCTGGCGTAATTATTGATGGTTAACAACTGTTTTTTATTTTTTATGATTGAATAAACCTTATAATTGAGTTCCGATAGAGGCAGTTCAAATTCGCTGTCATGTTTAGTTTTATTCGATGTATGCCTATTTACGAAAAAAATTCAACTCATGCTCCTCTCTTCATATTCTCAAATGTTCTTCGCTTTAGTTATATACGGAAGTTACAGAGTTCCTTGATATTATGGACAGCCAAAACGACCTTTTTTATTTTATCTCGTTTATCTTGCATGAAAGGTTTATGAGGGTTCCACTCGCAGGAGTTTTGCCCGGAAATCTCATATGTTAAGGATCTCTAACGTCCCAATTTCTATCGCTGGTGCCACCCTTTCTGACTGACAGAATTTTGTGCAGGTCTCCTCACAAGTTTACGTGAACGTAAATGATCTAATCCCTCAGCTTTTCATGGTCATCGTTTCTTCCTGGCCACTGATGATACTTTAAAAAACAACTGAACCACCTACAAGCTGGACCTACTGTTTCGGTGATGACAAATCAAATCCCTTGTTTTGTTTTTTGTTAATAGCATTGAAAATTGCAACGGAATGAAATGCATTAACTATGAATGTCTTATAGAGGAAGAAACATGCTCAATTTAAGGTGCTTGCTTCCTAGAACTTCCGGCTGTGGTTTCGAGCCGAGAGAGTGCAGCAAGGCTACAGTGCAGTCCCAATTAATATTGCCCCGATCATGTGCGTAGCATCTTTTCAGCTCGACATGGATGAGGGACAAGAAGTCAAGTTCTTGTCCTCTGGGGATCGACCTTGGAGTGACCGTGGTGCCTTAGCGAAGCCGGGGACAACAGAAGTAGGTGGACGTTTTCACAGACTGCGCTACAGGTTCGGAAACCAAGTTTACTCCTATTCCCGGTTTTGATGTTAGCTTGGACATTTCATTTTTTTTTTGGAAGCCGCTTCAGTACAGGTAACCTCCTGCTTTGCCAGTGAGGGTGGTAGTGAAAACAATTCTCTTAGCAGGATTGCAGCGCAGGTTTGTATATAATGTAAAAGTTAATCAAAGCATGGAGGCCTTCGGAATGAGCGTATGATTTAGGATCTCAATAACCAGTTCGTCCAAAATTCCAGTGGCAGGAAAATATCACCTTTGAATGCTTGAAGCACTTCAATTAACGCAGATTTTCAAACCAGCGGCATGTGCTAGAGCATTTAACGCTGCTCACACGAAACATTCTTAACCAGAATGAGCCTAAATTATTGCCCTTGTTCTGTGAGACTCATTTTTAAACATCGCGGCACTCAAAAATCTACTTCAAATGATCTATCCTCTCTAAATATTTCAAGGCGTGCAGGAGTCAAGATTCAGAGGCATCTTCATGTGAAGAACATATAATTTTTTAAATGTAAAAGCCGCGAAAACATCTCGCAAGAAATTTGAAAAATCGGTCACTTTTTGGATCTTTGTAAAATATTTGTTTGAAATTAATATTTTGCTGTAAGCGATGACTACAATAGAACGCAGGGCACTGTTTCAAATGCAAGCTTTCTCAATCGGTTGTGTTTATTTTCTACTGGACAAAATTATCCTTCGCTCAAGTGCATTTTAATGAAATTGCGAGAAGTAAAAGAAGATCCTTATCTCTTCACGAATGAAAATGCAGTCCATTAATTTTGACCAATTTCACAAGCCATATCACTACAAGAGCGGGCACATTATCTGTTTCTCAAGTGGGTGAAACCAAAACAAGCTTGAGGAGTAAAGAGAATGGTGCCACGGTTTTTTAAGCGCCAAACTTAGACTTCATCTTTCGTTTAAGTCCGTTCGTTGAAGAAATGAAGCAAACATTGACGGTTTCGTTTTCATCTAAAAAGGACACCAAGTTAGCCGTGGATATTGTTCGTGGCTTTTTGTTTTCTTTCTCATTCCTTTTTTTTTTTGCAGGCAGTCCTAAACTCTGTGAATTAACTTCTGTGCGCTTCAGTTAGATGGATCAAATCTGCTTGTTCTCGTGTAGCCAAAGTTGACCCCATGCATGAAGTTAGTGCTCCAACCGCGCCCTGAAACCATTGCCTTTCTGCACCTTTTATTTAAGTCGTACTGTAACTTTTGTCCTATATAATAGGTTTTTGTTTCTTTTTTACTAAGTCCTTTATGCTAGGCACGACTGCGCTGACATTACCAAAACCAGGATTCGCAGTTTTTATTCAGCTCTAGAAATGAGCTTCTAATTTTGTCGCGCTTTGACCACGTATTTGAATGAAGACATTTAACAGAAAAAAATTGTCGTCTCCCTTAAATATATATATATATATATTTAATTTTATAAAAAAACCACATACCGTACATCGATACTAAAGTAGTAAAAAAGAGATAGATCCCACTTACTCTGTTGCAAACAAAACAACAAATCTTTTTCTGATATAAAATATTCATGACGGGTAACATGTTCAAATATGTTAACGTATAGCGCTATTTACCAATCACCAGGCTCAAATCCTAATGGAACCGTACTGCAGTGCGCAAGCTCTACTTAATCAATAAAGTAGTCAAATATATTCGCTGTAGAAACACTGACTACAATCTCTATGCATTTCCTAACATTTAAGTACTGTGAGACGAAAAAATATTTTTTTGTAGGGAATCCCGTCCACAATTGAAATGCTATGCACGGTATGCCTAAAAAATATATTAGTCAAGCAGTTTCATCCCCAAAAATTCTCAGTGGATTGTGTGGTCTCTAGCGGAAACGACAGTGACAGCCAAAAAACAAATGACCTGTAAAAAATAATTCTGTGAATTAATTATGTATATCCATATAAGAATATATGTCAACTCCCCATTAAACATAAGCAATCTTGCCTTTCTAGAATAAAGCTGCAAAAAGCATCGCCAACTGCGAAAAGGTCCTTGAAGATAAGATATGCTTTGTTTATGTCCCAGCCTACACATTGCAAGGATGCGCTTGCTAGTGTTAAGTGAAAATAATTTGCTAAGAATTCATATATGTGGTTTATTAGAAAACATTTTTGATCTTCAAATGCAAAAAATAACTGGGAGGGCTGCAATACATTTAAAAGTACGTAACACAGCAGCATAAATCCAAGAACAGCTTGGACAATAATTAGTGCCAAAACTTTTCTCACCAGGTCAACGTTGACAAGGAAATGCGACGGAGGGACAGGTCGGCTCTTTCCACTACTCCTCAGTCTAACCCACGAGAGAGAAGGGGCGATGTGAAGGAAAGGTAAATCTCTTCACACAGTCTTCGGAGGACGAAGTTCCAAACACGCGAAAAGCTTGACGACGACGCAAGCTCTTTCGGCGCAAGCCTGACAACCCACGGAAATGCGGTCGCCGCTGCGATAAAAGTGTCAAGACGATAACAATGCAAAAAACACACTGAATCATCCATTCAGGAATCGCTTCAGTTGGACGCGCGAACCACCAGTGCAATCCACACAGTGAAGGCGCACTCCAGGAGCCAGGGAGGTTTCCAACCACGCGCCCCACGACGAACTGGCACGGAAGGAGCCTCGCGAAGTGGCCGACAGCTGCCAAGAGACTTGCCGGAATCGAGCGCTCTCCCCTCCTCCCTCAACAGCCCGCACCGGAACTCCCTCTTTCCCAGGCTTTCCTTTCTCGCTCCCTTTTTCTCTCCTTCAGCTTCTCCTTTCCCCATTTCTTCACCCTTCTTTCTTCTTCGTCCGAAGTCCCCAAATTCTCATCCACCTTTTGTTCACGTCCCTGTGGCGAGAGGGCGCCACATGTACGCTCAGGGGTCTCTTGCGCTGCCTTGCTTCTAGAGCGTAGTCTAACGCGCGGCATACCTCAAACTCTCCCGGACGGCTGCCAGCTTAGTTAATCTTAGTTAAGGTAAGCTCATTGGAATACAGACAATAAATTATTTCTCGCAAGAATGAAAGTGGCATGGAATTTCATTCTTTCTGTGTTTAGAGAAAAGTTTTTGTTATTTTAAATGAAGTTTTGTGCCTGCAACTACGATATTTTTAAAGCATTTTTTTCACTATAATTATTTTCTGTCAATTACGGTTTTTGATGAAAACATGTTGCCTATTGTATACAGTTTCTCCACGTCTTTTTATTAAGCGTGTGTTATTTGAAACAAGTACATTTTTTTAATCTATACTTATTTTCCGGTTTCAACAGTACTGAGTAATGTAGCCGCTCTGCTGTCCAGGCATGTCAAAGTGTGCACCTGAATTTAATACAATGCACATTTTCAACTTTTCTCAATTTTAAGTTAAGCGGTGGTCTCCCCAAACTCAGTAAATACCGCAAAAGTTATTTCAGTAGATTTATCAGGGCGCCATGCTCTATAAACAATGTTCTTGAGAACAAATGTACATTTCTTTGTTGACTGGGACAGCATGACTACGTCTTTCTCTAGGTCATTAGTGCAAGAGCACTATTCCAGTGGGTAAACCCCGAGCAAGATCTTGTAATTTTTGTATGCTTGCGGTCTTTGTGAGGTTGGTTTAAGTGAAATAAATAAATAAAATTAATTGAAATTAACATCCGCGACCGCGGTCGCCTTCATCAAATGCCCAAAACACCGAAAACGCCCCGTAGCATCACGAGAGGGGACGTGGGCAGTCGTCGCCTTCACCACGCACATCTGTTCTTCTCGCTAACGTAAGAAGTATCGTAAACAAACGTGATGCATTTCATTCCGTAGCTGACACGTGTAACGCAGATATTATTGCACTTACTGAAACATGGCTTCATTCTAACATTCGTAACACCGAAATTTTCCAGGACTCATCCCGATACACTTTTTATCGCTGCGGCCGCACGTCACGTCAGGGTGGTGGCGTATTACTTGCCATTTGTAAAACACTCCGGTCTTACGCTATCAACATCACAACAGATCTCGAGATTGTCTGGGCATGCGTGGAACTTGGACACTCTAAAATTGTTTTCGGGGTATGCTACCGTCCTCCCAGTCACTCTGCTAACTTCCTCGATGATCTGCACGATGCCATAAATGCTGTTTGCACACGACACCCCCTGGCGCCTGTTTTCTTACTTGGCGACTTCAATCTTCCTAACATATCTTGGTCTTTTGATACCCCAGTTCAGAACCCTTCTTCTAACTTAAGCACCGATTTCTTAAACCTTTGTTCCACTTTTTTCTTTTCCGAACTAGTCTCTCAACCGACAAGAATTACTAATACCACTGCAAACACGCTGGACTTAATACTGACTACCCATCCCGATATGGCCTCAGAAATCACTTACTTACCTGGTCTCAGCGACCATCTATCGCTCTGATTTGACATTTGCATCGTTACTCCCCCAGCTGAGAAGATTTCTAAACACATCCGCGACTATAAAAAAGCTGATTTTCAGGCCATTAACAGGGAACTCGCCGAATTTATCGATTATTATTGCAACGGGTTTGATGACCGCTCTGTCGATACTAACTGGAATCTATTCGTTACCAAGGTTAAAGAATTAACAGATACATACATACCATTACGGACAATCTGTTCCCACTCGAGAGCCCCGTGGTACAACTCCTATCTTAAACGACTGTCCAATCGAAAAAAACGTTTCTACCGAGTTGCGAAAAGGTCTGGTAGTAACGCAAAATGGGAGGCGTACCGCGAAGCTAACGCCGTTTACGTAACTGCACTTAAAAGCACAAAAAATAATTTTCTTCACAATACACTTCCTAGCATTCTTTCCACTGATCCTAAAAAGTTCTGGCGCATTGTCAACCCCAGCCACAGCGATACCATTAACTTATTAGACGAGAATGGCCTTGCCATCCCAGATGCAGAATGCCCAGCGGTACTGAACTCCACATTCTGTAAAAACTTTGTTCATTGTACTAACACCATTTTTCCACAAGCGCAGACTTACAAATACATAACTATGGATCCCATTTGCATCGAAGCTTGCGGTATTGAGAAGATTATTGAATCCCTTAAACCATGCTCCAGTCCAGGTACTGACTCAATCAACGCGAAATTTCTTAAGGGTTCTCAAACTTACTGTTCATTGCTGCTTTGCAAGATATTTCAACAGTCCCTCGACACCGGTGCTCTGCCTGCTGACTGGACGGTCGGGAAGGTGGTCCCAATCCATAAATCAGGTAACAAGAATTCACCCCTTAACTACCGTCCCATATCTTTGACAAGTATTCCATGTAAAGTATTAGAGCACATATTATACACAGGTATCGCGAACTTCTTGGAGTCAAATTCATTTTTTACAGACATGCAGCACGGTTTTCGTAAGCGACTGTCTTGCGAAACTCAGTTAGCATCATTTACGCATAAACTTAATCTCATCCTTGATCGCCGCTCAACAGCTGACTGCGTCTTCCTCGACTTCGCAAAAGCCTTCGAAAAGGTATGCCACAAATTACTACTTTTTAAGCTAAGCAAACTAAACCTTGATCCTAGGCTTTTTTTCTGGCTCGAATATTTCCTTTGCAACCGCACTCAGTTCGTAACTGCTAACAATGCCACCTCTCCATCAACCCCCGTCCATTCTGGAGTGCCACAGGGATCCGTCTTAGGCCCTCTTTTATTTCTTATTTACATTAATGACCTACCTTCTTGCGTAACCTCTAACATACACTTATTCGCTGATGACTGCGTAATTTTTCGCGAAATTAACGACACTAACGACGTATGCGCTCTACAGAATGATCTATCTGCTATATCTGCATGGTGCAACTTATGGTTAATGCAACTTAATTCTTCTAAATGCAAAGTTTTACGTGTCTCCCGCACATCATCTACTACAGGTGCATATTGTCTAAATAATACCATACTGGAGGCCGTCACGTCATATCGCTACCTCGGAGTTCATATATCTTCCACTCTAAATTGGTCGCTCCATATTAACGCCATAATTACCAACGCTAACAGCATGCTAGGCTACCTACGCCGGAATTTCGCCAATTCCCCTACCTCCCTAAAACTCATGTTATACAAAACCCTTGTCCGTAGTAAACTAGAATACGCATCTGCAATTTGGGACCCCAGCTACGCAAACTCAATTAATGCACTCGAGCTTGTACAAAATAACGCCGCCCGTTTCATCCTACTTAACTTCAATCGTACTGCAAGTGTCACCTCCATGAAAAACACGCTCAACCTCCCACCCTTAGCCTCCCGTCGAAAATTTTCACGGTTATATTTATTTCATAAAATTTTTTACAACTGTCCCAATCTACGCGATGAATTGATATCTCCTCCGTCTTTCATCTCTCCATGGCTAGACCACGTTCACAAGGTCGGTATAACGTCGCACGAAACAAAAGCTTGTTCTCAGTCGTTCATTCCCCGTACATCAGCAGATTGGAACCACCTTCCCGGATCGACAGCCTGCATTCAAGACATCCTGCGCTTCCGTAGCAATTTAGCTAACATTGTATACTAAGGTTCACAACAAATGTACTTATCATTCTCCATTTCCTTTGTTTACTTTAGTTTCCCTTGTTTTGTTCTCTTACCTTGCACTTACATATTATGCTTACTTCTGAATTGTATAACCAGGAACATGACGCTTGTATGTTGAATTTTTGTTTTTGTTCATTTTCTGTGATTTGTAACCACTCCCCTCTGAAATGCCTTTGGCCCTGAGGGTATCAATAATAAATAAATAAATAAATAAATAAATACCCGCGGCGGTGCGAACAGATTAGCTTTGCTGGCCACTGCGCGAGGAGTGCACTAAGAGACATTGACATCACATCCTACAGTATTCGTTTTTTACCTGTGGAGGAAAACTGTATTGTGCCATATGATCTATTTATGTTACTGGAACTATTCAGTCTCTGGAAGAGCCGCATGATGGAACGCCACGCCGAATCACCTCGGTCGTCGAAATCTTTGTTTTGTGAACAATGCGCTTTGGAGTGCGGAGTATGTTGTCACGTAGTACTGACGGCAGGCAGGAGGGATGGATAATGATCAAAGTTCTTCTAAAAGAAAACTGTTTATTGGGGCAAGCCACCGCGGTGGCCGAGTGGTTATGGCGCTCGGCTGCTGGCCCGAAAGACGCGGGTTAGATCCCGGCAGCTGCAGTCGAATTTCGATGGATGCGAAATTCTAGAGGCCAGTGTACTGTGTGATGTTAGTGCACGCTAAAGAACCCCAGGTCGTTCAAATTTCCGGAGCCCTTAGCTACGGCGTCTCTCATAGCTTGAGTCGCTTTGGTACGTTAAACCCCTGTAAACTAAACTAAACTGTTTTTTGGGGCTGACTTCCGCCAGCAACGGACTGAATCACTCGGCGGCGGCGCAGCAACAAGCGTGCTCGGCGGTCGTCCAACAGAATGGCCGCCGCTGTCGACCGTGCTCAATTTAAAGCTGATTGCGAACTTTCGAGATAAAGCGCGGAAAGTTACTTGAACATTCTGGAACAACATAGAATCAGCTCTGCCTGGCTGCGATCAATCGAGATAAATCTAGACACGCCTTTCATCGCAAACAATGCGATAAAGCCGTGTGCCGGCAGCTTCGAATAATGAAGAAACACTGCAAAGTTTCGCTGCAATATGCCTCCCCGCAAGAGCAGCCTAGCTCGCGCCCCTATCTGGATGCATGTGTGTGCCTCCCAGACTTTCGGAGTTTTGGAAGGAGGAGTCGTGCAGGAGTATGGTGGCCTTGTGTCTTGTGGCGTAAGCATGCTTAGACTTTCCTTTTCGGCACTATTTCCATGTAATAAAGACTAGGCTATCGCTGCAGCCGCACGCACCTCGTGTTAAATTGTACCACACACTCGCGCTGTGCATTGCACATCGTATTCTTCATCAACTAATTCTGCTCTCAAACTAATGCTCGCGCTTTGAGATAAGTGGCGGTTGCGACATGGGCATCTGCGCTTTTTGCGTTGGCGTGCCAATGTTTTGGCGGAAACACGGAACTAGAGAAGTATGCGTTGACGTAGAAACGCGAAACTGGATCATAGGCCGCCGGCCTGCATTGTGAAAAATGGCTTTGACGATGGAAAAGCCGAAGATGCGCATAGCTGGCTCCCTGGGCGAGTGGACATCTCAATCGCGCTTTCAGGTACAGGCGCGGACAGAAGTAAACGGAGCGCGCCGCACAAGAAAGAACTGCATGTCAGCGCCGCCTACCCGAACCAGACGAAAGCTCGAAATCGCCACGCGCATGTGCAGGCCCACTTCCGGCGCGACCCTCTCAATAATCCGCTTGCCTCGCAATCGTCCGGCGTCTGTGTCGTGCTGATGATGATCATGATCGAATGGTCGCGCTCTGTGTAGTTGGCGAACATTTCGGAATGCAAGACCGCTGCCTTGGTAACAGAAATTGCGCGGGGACGGCTCTACTATTAAGCCGCTTCGTTTGAGACAGCTGGAGGCGCGTTTGCACCGCAAACAACCCGCGTGTTTCGAACTTTTGCTGCCGCTGGGACTCTGCTGCGTCTCACTCGCAAGAAAACGCGCTCTAAACGCTCGGCGTACTGCCACAGTTCAGTATTAATTTTCTACAGTTATCACTAATGATTCGCCTTGTCCCTACCAGACGCCGACGACGCACTAGTGCATGTACCCTGCCTGTCTCTCCCGAAACAAACTGCCCCTGTACTGGATTCTGCTCTTATCGCCACCGAGACAGTGCGCTGCGTATCGCGCTGTCATGTGCGGCGCAGAGCTCATGGTAATCACTTTTCATGCACCTTCGGATCTTATGATGACTACAAGCACCCGCTGTCTCGCCCACAAGAATGCCGCGGCAGCAGTGCGTCACTGTTGCGTACCCCGCGTGCGAAATTCGGCATATAAGTGCCCGTGATCGCCCACTAATCAGAGTATGAGCCACGACAGAACCCGGCAAGCGATCGAAACTCTTCTGGGCGAGCTGTATTACTTCACTGCTACCGGTTACATATAGACACTGGTGTGTTTGAGAATATAGGCGTGCCAACTCAACAGCTGCATCCAGCACATTTCGAAGCAGTCACTATCCTTGAGACGCTGGATCGCGCTGCAAAAAGCGCCAAGAGCGGTGGGTTCATCTCATTTTAAGCTGACCCCCTAGGCGAGGTACCAATGCAAGAGCACTGTGATGCAGTAAAGACACACAGGGCGCGTGCTTTGCCGCTCCGTCGGTTCCTCGTAGGAGCAAGCCGAAAATGAACGGTAACTGTATTAAAAGAACCCGAAACTGCGGTGGTGGATCGAGTGTTTTGAGTTTATTTGGTCTATAGCGAGATGGAAATGAATACCAGATGCAACTAAAGTTCGAAGGACGCGCGCTATTTGCGATGTAAACGCGCCTACAGCTGTCTCAGATGAAACGGCATAATGATAGCGTCCCCCCCGCGGGGTTTGTGGCATCAAGGCAGCAGACTCTGCGCTCCAAAATGCCCGCTCGCTCCTAAGGGCGCAACCATCCGACCATAATCATCATCAGCGCGACCCTGACGCCGGCCGGCAAGCGGAGCAATGAGAGGGTTGCGCCGGTAGGGGGCCTGCATATGCGCGTCGCGATTTTGCGCTTCCGTGTGGTTTGGCTAGGCGGCGCTGACGCACAGCTCTTTCTTGTGCGGCGCGCTCCGTTTGCTTCTGTCCGCGCCTGTACGTGACGGTGGTTGCCACGAGCAAACAACTGGGTTTTCGCACAATATTTTGGGCTTAGCAATGCTCAACCATCATCTATTTTTTTTTGTTATCTCAAGGTATTGATTGGCAAAGCTTGAAGACCTTGGCCCCAGGGACACAGTTCGACGCCAGGCTGACGTTCGTTTCTTGAGGCTTATCATAACTTTATATATACCTTGGGCATGTGAAGAACGTAATCGAATATATTTCGGCTACTGGAAGGAGATTTTGGTCTCAGCGGGCGTCACTATAGGAGTGTGACTTTGCACCCATATAGGACGGTATTTCTTATCAGGAATATTTGCAGTGATACCAGCGTCGAACACGGATGAATTTCCAAAATAGCAGCGCTCTTCGTCATGACATAACAATAATTATCAATCCTGTTACATTCCGTGCCAAACAAACGCACCTCCAGATGGCTAACAAGGTTCCTCGGGAGTCGAAAGTTACCTGATGTCTTCTAGCCGCATGGTTCAGCCAATTCTGTCTACGTTTGCATCGCCTGAAACCCAATCTGCTACTTCAAAAGCGTCATTAGTTATTATGTCCGAATTCCACACATATAAAGATTTTTTCCACGCTTTCAGTGGAACGTGAATAACGCAGTCTTAATCTTTATTGAGCGCTGAATCCCTCTGGCCCTTCAACCTTAAGTGAATCATTTTCTTTTTCCTATTCCCTTCCCCGACTCAAACTAATTAAAAGCATTTTTTATTACCCTCCAAGTAGTGGCCCCATAATTTTGCACTGGTAGCACGCGTCTGTTATGTATTTTTCTCTTCAAGAAAATCGGGTAACCTCTATCACGCCGAGAAACCTCAATACAGACTAGAACAAAGCAAGGAATGGCGCGTTTTTCTTCCTTTCTTTCTAGTCACTTTTCCCTATAATTTAACACCTCCACCAGAACTACTAGACTGACTGCAAGCTGTGGCCACGTCTTAGCAGAATAATAACAAGTGCAAGCGTATTAATAGGACAGGCTCTCTCAGTAGTTTTAACAGCAACAACAGTTGCAATGACGGCACGCGCCCGCCTGCATGTACTATTGGGAATAAAAGTTACTGAGCCCCTCTCCGAGTAGTTCCTAACGGCGCCCCAATGCATGTGGACGTAACCTGAACATTCGCCCCTGGTGTCGAGTCCGGCGCACTCCGTACTTGGAGTAGGGCTCATTTGCTTTTCTCCCGTATGGTACCTTCGCACTGCCACTCAGGCGATCAAGTCCTCTTTATTCCCTAAAAAACGCAAAGAATGCCAGCATTCCGTTAGAACAATTCTTAAAACCATCAAACAAGGCACTTGAACACGCCTCGTAGTTAATTGAAGTGCAACACAGGAATTTCTAGGAGAACTTTCTTGTACGCAATTTGGCACTAAGCAGAAGCGTCTATGCGCCCATCCTACAGGCAAATGCTCGCTCTAGGCACGTCCCACACCTCCTCGCTACTTTAATTGCACGCAAGCGCACTTCTCGGGCAACTTTTTTTCCGGTTGACGAGGCTGGTCGTAGCTTTGACAGGTTTGGCGCCGAAAAGGTGGCCTCACGAAGAACTTTACTCTCGTCTTTCCTTTGTCGTTTGGCCACCCGCACTGAAAGTTGGTCCGACAGTTACTCTCTGTCCCTGGTCTGAGAGAACTGAAATGGGCACTGAGCACACGAACATACGACTTCCGACAAATCCCGACTCAATGTAGGGACAGCGCGTAATGACAGTTCGAAAGTTATCGTTAGTAAAGACCACAGCCGCTTAATGTTAATCAAAGAAGAGCAACATGAGCGGCAAGAAACGTAAATTAATTACCTACAACCAGTAAAATTTAATTAACTCTACACACCTATCCCTTGGAAGGATTCTGAGCAGTGTTTATCAATATCCTAGATAATGCGTTCCTTCATTACAACTGTTACCAAGTAGAACGCGTTGTCGGGCTTCTTGGTTCAAGTATTGAACCACTGTTACCGTTCACATACTGACAGATGTATACATTCTAGAGGAACTAATGACATGGATAACTAAAATGACGTATTTTCTAGACACAGGGAAATATTACATCAGCCACAGGCATCAGTGGAATATACTTCAAGTGTTTCTCCTTAGGAGCCGTTCTTTAAGTGCCAATGAAATACCTATTGCGGTCTTGTATAGACATAAAATTGCAATCTTATTTCTGGTTTAAATAGGTGTAACAGCCCCTGAACAGTACGCTCGCCGTGAGGTACAAAACATTTTATAAAGAAAAAGAGGTTACGCATGTACCAAAAATGGATCTCGTAAGCGTTCGCGGCTAGCGGACGAGAAAATACCAGAGTTATAATAGAGCAGCGCGTAACAAGACAGGACAACGGGAGAAACAGAACGAGACGAGCGCTCGTGTCATTCTGTGTTCCTCCTGTTGCGCTGTCTTGTTACGCGCTGCTCTATTGTTATGTATCCCCAACTCGCCCAACACGCAAAACTTCTATAATTACAGAGGCCGCTTAATAATACTTGCTTTGAATGTTCAATGCGAAAGAATATTTTTATTTATTTCATCCTTCATTTTTTACTTTATTTATTTTCCTAATTTCTTTTCTTCCTTTCGAATTATACACCTGCTCATAAATATAGAGTCGTCAGTCAAAGATTATAGTAATTTCCCCTTATTTTCCCAAGAAGCAAGGTGATATTTTTGCGTAGGGGTTGCGTGCTCGACCCGCAGTCTAGAAATCCTCGGTTCAATGGCCCGCGTCTTCTCGTAATAACTTTTATATTTTTTTGATACCACGTGAAGTCATGCGGGATTTTCGGGACAACTGCTGCTGGTCAATGCTCACGGAAGGTTTCGTTGCCGGTTAGTTTATATAATGGTTTGGTTTATATGGGTTTAACGCCCGAAAGCGACTCAGGCTATGAGAGACGCCGTAGTGAAAGCCTCCGGAAATTTCGACCACCTGGGGTTCTTGAACATGCACTGACACCGCACAGTGCACGGGCCTCTACAATTTCGCCTTCATCGAAACCCTACCGCCGCGGCCAGAATAGAACCCGCGTCTTTAGGGCCAGCAGCCAAGCGCCATAACCACTCATCCACCGCGGCAGCTGAGTTTATAAATGCATTTACAATAAAAGTTTAGAAGTGAATTAAATCAATCTTCACTGCTTCAGAATGATGGTGGACAGACTATTTATTTTTCATATTCGGCACAAATATTTCACAGTCGCGATTATAGCTTTGGCTGTGTTTAAAAACTGTAAATTCTCCTTTCGCTCTCCGGGGGCCTGCATGTATGACTTGACCAGTAAACGAATTTGCGCTTTTAAGATTGTCCTATAAAGTTTTGTGTTGTTATCCATGTTACGCTCACGTAATCTTAGCATGTTAGAGAAAAACAGAGCTTGGCACCGCGCCAAAACGCCGTCGCACATAAAGCCGCTCGAAGAGACACCGCCAAAAGTGGGCTCCCGTCTTCTAATGTCTAAACCCTAACACGTATACGGGAGTACGTGAGAACGTCATTTTCCTTCTTTTCAATGCTCCATATTCGGTTGTTTTAATTCTAGGTTTCAGAAGCAATGCATTGGACAGGTTTTCTCGATTTGTTTTTATAAAGAAAGCGGTAGAGATCTTACCACGTCATTCAGTATGTCACAACACTGAGCAGTTATGAATTACCATGGAGTTCTTTACCTTAAAAGAAAATTCATCTTGAATCTTGGAAGGCTCCCTTGAAATCTCCTGGCAGTTGAGAGTGTGACTAGAAACTTTGTTCCGTTTTTAAGCTTATATATTACACCTCAGTTCTAAAGGAAATAAATCCAGAAAACCTATGTAAATCCGCCATTGTGGGCGCAGGCCTCGCCATGTGCGTCTTACTGAAGAGAATTTCTCCAGTCCAAGAAGAACAAAACGCTGTAAGATACCGGGCGCCTGTTTACGCATGCTTTACGCGCGCGAAAGAAATCCTGAGAAATGGGCGCAGGTGGTCGCTCTTGCGGGTCAAGCATGCGCTTGCTTTGTGTGGAAGCTCCCGCGAGCTATTCTTCTCCATCCACTTCAATCCTTATGCATGAAAAAAAAAGCCAAAGAGGCCGCATTGCACATTCGCAAGCAACCGTCCCAATTTCGAAGCCGCAGTTTCAAAGGTGGATTACGGAAGGACGGGCGAAAACAAGTATTGGCCGCTTTTCTTACATTTTTTTCTTCTTGGTAGTCGATGCATTTGTAGCGCTTCCGCAGGGCAGTGGAACGTTGTATGTGTAGAGCGCGTGCTACTTCTCGGCGAATTGGAAGGAGCAGACTTGCTCAAAGGCTACACACATTTTCTTTCGCAGTAGCAACCAACAAGGATATTAAAGTTTCTGTGTACTCTAAAACACAGGTAGGGGCCTCTACTGCAACC
This sequence comes from Amblyomma americanum, assembly GCF_052857255.1. Lineage (NCBI taxonomy): Eukaryota > Metazoa > Arthropoda > Arachnida > Ixodida > Ixodidae > Amblyomma > Amblyomma americanum. The sequence continues at coordinate 99,698,023 of NC_135506.1, read as the reverse complement.
TTTGCTTGCCGTAAAGGCACGAGCCTCTCTGTTGCCGTAAGTTAAAGGATACATCGTCCTTTAAGGAATTTTTTTTTCTTTTTAAAATTTCATCGCATTGTGGCCAAGTTTTTGTGAAGGGTAGACAGAGAGAAGGCATTTTTATCACGGCGGATTGTTGGTTCTCTTGTTGCTAGTCTGGAGCGGAAGTTGTTTTAATTCGTCCGAAAGGTATAACGCTGTCTTTGTAATCAAATGTAAGCGCAGAGATCCCTTGTTCGACTGCTTGCTTCTTTTCATTTTCGTGTTAGAGTGATATAACTGAAAACGCTCTATACTCGATCGCGCTAGACTTGTGTGAAGAAAACGCAATAGACATGAATTTCACCGCGGCTTTCAAGCGTGAAGAGGTGTGCTGCCTGACATCTTCCGAGACAGGATGTAAAAGGGAAGCGTGAACCAAAATTGTCCATTTGGTCAAACTTTTGCTGATCAATTATTCTTATCTTGAATGTGCTGCTTGCATTTATCTCTTTACGGATTATTATTGCGAGCTATTAAGTACAAATATCAGAACTAACTTTTTTTTCGTAACTTGAAGCAGAAATCGCAGCAGAAGATTGAAATCGATCTGTCTATGCGATCGAAAAATTGCTGTGGTTTGGCTCTGGTTAAACCTGGCGTGACGCGATAGCTACAGCTGGCCGTGTGGAATTCGCTCAGTCGAATTGCAGTCTATCGCCCTTCCGTGTTGCAGGGCGTTCCTTCTTCATCTTCGTCCCTGAACCTGCATTCACTCTCTGCCCCTCTCCAATCCCCCCCAACTGGGTTTCGTCCACGCGCCACCGGCAGCTCCTCCGCACCACGTGACCAACCACGTGACCAGCCACGATGCCGCCACGGAGCTCAAGGGTGGCCACGCAGTTCAAGGAATGCCACGCTGAAGGCACGAGGTGCTAGCGTAATGTAGCTATCGCTACAAAATCATCTGCTTTTTCTGCGCGTAGAAAGGACCCTAGTAGAATGAGTTCGCTTGTTTAATGCCGGCTACGAAAGAGGTAAAGCTTTCATGGAGCGAGGAACCGAAAAGGTTTCGAAGCTGTTGGAAAAGGCTTGCATAATTACGGAACAAAGAAAGCCGGTACGACATCAAGGCTTAAACAAAGCATGTCCTTGCGCGCGAAGATCTTTTGCCTGGCACGTTTTGAGCAATTTAGGAAGTTTTTCTAATTCTGTGTAAGAAACTTTATTGTTCTGTTTTTTCAGGTTTCATTTTTTTCTTGTTACTGTCAGTGGTACTTTTGCCTTGTCGCAAAGAATTATGGCAAAGAATTACAATAGAATGACTCTGTTTTATGCACATCAGCCATGACACAATTAACAGCGCAAAAAGCTGTTACTTATTATCTGATTTACGGGTTTATGAGTATTTAACGTCCCAAAGCGACTCAGGCTATGAGGGACGCCGTGGTGAAGGGTTCTGAAAATATTGACCACCTGGGGTTCTTTAACGTGCGCAGACATCACACAGTACACGGGCCTCTAGAATTTCGCCTCCATCAAAACTCGACCGCCGCGGCCGGGAGGAGTTGAGTTGAGTTGAGGTGTTGAATGCTACAGGTGGGGTTAGCCTTGCTTTATCTGTCGGGAATTGCTCCACCGTAGCGCACCTTCTATATTAACAATGTCCTGAAGCCTCTCGAATCTACACCGCTATGCGCACAGTCTCTTATAATAGCACACATTCTCTCCCGTAGTCACCAGCTATGCACACAATCAATCCACACAGTCCCCGTCACAGTCCACTCCAGAAGTCAGCATCTATGCACATATTCAGTCACAGTAGAACATAGGCCATTGTAGTGCCACAATCCATTCACACATTCACTCACAGTATAACGTAGTCCACTCCGGAAGACACCATGCACGCACACATTCCATCAGAGTAGGTGATAGTCCGTTCCTGCTGTCACCATTTACAAACAAGATCGGTGTCCTGCAGAAATGTTAAAAGAAGGTGTGCAGCCTCCCTTCTGCATGTCTGGTTTCCACTCGGGTAGACAATGTCCTGAACTGTGCTGTGACGGGTTCCTGTCTTCTTGAAGGAAGCGAACATCGCATGCCTTTCCGCGTTGTACTCTGGGCAGTACATAATATAATGTTCGATATCCCCGCGCACACCACATAAAGAGCAGAGCGGAGACGATGCTACGCCAGTCTTATGCATCCATGCAGGAGTGCGAGCAGAGGCCGTGCGAATACAATGTAGAAGGGTCGCCTGTGATCTTTTCAGTCCCTTTGTCACACATGGTTTGTGGGACGCACTCCACAGGGTACTGAAGTTATCGAGCACCGTTTTCCTTGAGAGACTTTTTCCATCATGAGGTACTTTTTTTGATCGAATCCTTGAGAGAGCTTTATGGGCGAGATCGCCTGCCACCTCATTCCCGTTGACTCCTATGTGAGAGGGCACCCATTGGAAATGTAAAGCATCTGCTGTGCAGATTCTGCACAGCAGAGGCAAGCCTTCGACTCATATCTCTTGCAGAGCCGCTGGAGAAGGGATGGCCCAGCTACCGTCTCTCCTAGGCGGTCCAGATGAATTAGTAGCCTCTGAGAAGCGATGAGGCTAAGAGGTTTCGATAGGGACTCATGCAGTGCTCCCTTATTCGTAGCCGCCTGGGGAACTCCAATGGCTATTCTTAGGCCCTTTCTGTGGACAACTTCGAGACGTTCAAGTTGTGATGCCGAGGGGTAAATTAAAGTTAATTGATACATTATTCGACTGACCACCAGCGCTTCATGAAGTTTGACCATTGAAGAAGGATGGTTTCCCCATTGCTCATGTGCAATTCTACGGATAACATTGAGACGAGAAGATATAGATGAAACAATCGCGTCTACAGCTTTTTTCGCCACTGTAGACGGGAGTCAATAATTACGTCCAAGAAACGCGTGTGGTTGAATTGGCGGATGCAAGGGTGACCGAAGTCTATCCTTAACCGCGCTTGACGTCTTCTTACACCTGGAAACAGAACAAAGCCAGACTTTTCCACTGACAGAGACAACCCCACACCTTAAAGGTAAGCTTGTGCCGAAAGTAGAGCCTGTCGAGCTATCGGGGATAATCGCTTGTGTTGGTAGCCAGTAATCCAAATGCAGATGTCATGAGCATAAAGTGACATACGCACTTACCTGCAACTCTATTTCAATGAATCGGGAAGGCCAGCCATTACGACGTTGAAGAGCGTGTGGGAAAGAACACTTCCTTTAGGCACACCTCGGGATAGAACCCTTTCGGTGCTTAACGTAATCCCTAACCGTACACGAACCGCGCGATCACTTATAAACTTGTAAATGAATCTTAGCATATGGCCCTGTATGTGCATGTCTTGCAAACTGTTTAGAATAGATCTCTGAAACACGCTGTCGTAAGTTTTCGCAACGTCAAGAAAAATGTCTAAGGTGGAAAGGCCATAAGTTCTCTGGTGTTCAATGTGACTGACCAAGTATAAACGCTACCTTGGGCACTAAGACCTCGGCGAAATCCCGTCATACATGTTGGCAGTGCCTTGCTGTCCTCAAGCCACCACGATAAGCGTTCATTTACCAGCTTCTCCATCAACTTAGCTACACAGGAGGTATACAGGGCGATACGAGGCAAGGTCTGTCATGTCTTTGCCAGGGTTCAGTACTGGAACTACATTTGCCACCTTCCATAACGGAGGAACATCGCCAGTCTCCCAAACTCGATTGATGAAGTTGAGGAGCTCCTTTCTGAGTTGCAAGGGCAGATTATTCAGCATTTGATTGGTGATGCCGTCAGGACCTGGGGCACACCGGCGCCGCAGGCCACTGAGCGCAGTCTGGAGCTCACGAAGCGTGAACGGGACGTCCATGATAGAGCAGGAGGAAGCAGGTGGTGTATATATATCTGTTCAAGAATCAGCGCGTACGAGTGCGTCTGCAAATTCCTCTACCAAGTACGCGATAGATTTTCCTTGCGTATTTTTCAGGAGCTTCAAAAGGCTTCGAAGGGTGAGATTCTCCAGCAAGGCTGCCCATACCTCGCCATTTTCTCTTCATCGGTGAGAACACAAACTAGCGCAGAATGACACCCATTTCGACCTGGACAGCTTGTTCGTGTGCCGTCTAATATCAGAATTCAGCCTATTGACGGTCGTCTTCAGTTGCCTGTCGTTCTTCTTCCGCACGAGTTGGCGCTCCGCCCATCTTCTTGCTGCGCAAAGTTTCCTGAGTTTTAAATCCGGGGCCGGAAAATGATCACGTAACTTGACCTCCGTAGTTGCTGCTAGCCTACTAGAAATCATTTTGTCAACAACATCACCAGAAACACATTCTAGGTGCTCTCTGTACTTGTCCCAGTTGACCACATTACTAATTTTAGGACCATGCATACGAAAGTCGGCAGCAAACACAAAAATCGGATAGTGATCATGATCACTTCCCATGCGGTCATGCGCTGTTGACCAACTCACGGGGACGTCAGATGAATGCCGTGTCAGGTCTATAGCTGTCGCTGAGGCTGGACGGCGGAAGGAAGTGGAGCTTCCGTCATTGGCAACACACAGGTCCAAACTGCTAATAATCTCTACGAGTTTGCGTCCGCGAGAATCCGTGTTCCTGTCACCCCAGATGGCATGATGGGCGTTGAAATCACCGCAGATGATTCTAGGAGCTGGGCAGCTGTAGCAGAGCTGCTCTAGAAACAAATCCAATGCTACCTTCTTCCGTGGAGACACGTACACGGATGCAATAGAAAGGGTTCGAGAGCCGAGCTGTATTCTCACAGCCGCTATCTCAATGTCATCCGTGCAAAGATCGGCAACGCTTAAAGTAACATGTGGAATTTCCCTTAATTCTTATGTAAAGCGGAACACTTCCTGCAGGAAATGACTTTATGCTGCAGTTTTTATGGGCGACATATCCAGTCAAACATCTTCCGCTTGGCAGGCCAGTTCCTGACAGCGCCAATACTGGAACGCAAGTGTCTTTCAAGGATAGTTTTAGTTCAGCTAACCGACTTAAAATCCCAGCGCAGTTCCACTGCAATATAAACGGCACTTTTCAGTGCATATGAGATCCACGAGGTTTAGCCCCATCCATTTTAATTCGCAAGGAAGTTTGCTGCGAAGTTGGAAATTAGGGACTCAAAAGAAAGCACCAGCTGTAAAAAGTTCTTCAGGTTATCAGGCGCCATCGCTGGAACATGTGAACGCAGGGCCTCAAATAAAACATGAAGAAGGTCAGACATTCCTTGATTTTTTAGCTCCTTATTTTGCGCAACGCACGCACTTACTACATCGACAAAAGATGCCGACGGGGACACTTTCTTGGCCGCAGTAGCTGGTATTTTTGTCCCTTGCGCATATGAGGGTTCCGCTTGCCGTGGAGTCTGGCTGTGATCCGGCCGCTCAGGAACATGGACACTTTTTGCTGGAGATCAAACAGCCGACTCGCGCGCACTGGGCTTTGGCGTCTTGCTGGGCTCAGGTCTCTTAGGGACATTGTTGGGCAACGCAAGAACATCAGACTCCAACACTGGGAACTCGTCTTATCCTGGGACAGGCGTCTCAGTCGGTGGGGTTTTTGGACAAGCAATAAAGGATATCCGACGGTGCAGAGCGCTCACACGGAAGGGGCAGCCTCCGAAACTCGCTGGATGATCACCACCGCAATTGGCGCAAGCCAAATCTGCCTTGCAGATTTTAAAGTCGTGGTCGCCTCCGCGCCGCTTAAAGCGTCGATCCTTTGTGCAAACTTTGGCCACGTGCCCAAACCGTTGGCATCTAAAACACCGTGGAGGAACTTCAGTGAAATCTGCAACTGCGTGTTTTTGGAATCCCAGATCATTTTTTTCGGGCCGCTCTGAGTTGGGAGCGAATGTCAACACGATAGAGTTGGTAAGTTTCGCAGCCCATTCTTTTTCTGGAGACTCCACACGACGCACAAGTCGTTTCACGTGCAGTACACCTTGTGGTTTCGGATAATCAAGTAGGTCACGTTCTGAATACCACTTTGGTACACCCTTAATAACAAAGGTGTTCTTCATGTAGGAAGGGGGCAACCGCACGTTAACTGTGATGCCAAAAATATGAGAGCTCTGCAGAAGCTTGTCGACCTGCTTTTCCGTCGAGACATCCAGCTCAAGAGCCTCGTACATGGTGAACCGACTTTGAATCGGAGCTAATCCCAGCAGTGATTGAATGGCCGCGAAAAGTAAGATGGGATTATTCTTTCTTAAATCAACCCCCTTTTTGTGGGCTCAACCACTACGGGGATCCCTACCGTTCGTTGCTTGCGATGATTCACCAACTTGAAGCCCTCGTTGTCCACGTCCGCCATATCGGCCACTGACACGTCACCGTCCACGATTGTTCACTCATCCCCACTAAGCGATGAGGTTTCGCTTGACGGGTGGTCGTGTACATGTTCTGGTCGCTCCACAGCCTGGGACGCCATGGCGGCCTCTTCCGAGCCAGTCCCCTTTGAAAGGCGTGGTCCCTTTAGGCTTGCCGGCGCCGGAGCAGCCGTACTCTTCCCATAGGGACAGTACCGCCTTGAAGATGCTGCCGTCCTCGAATATTCAAATAAAACTAGGAGAATTAGGAAAAATTAGGTAAATAAACAGAGCTTGGGCGACAGGAGATCGAACAACGTCTTTTGTCTTCTTCTTCCTCGTCTTCTTCTTCGTCTTCTTCCGCGGCCGGGATCAAACCCGCGTCTTTCGGGTCAGCAGCAGAGCGCCATAACCACTGAGCCACCGCGACGGCTACATTTAATATCCGCTACAACGAGTCGTTGGAACTCATTTGGGAGGAACAGTTTTAAAGTATCCAGGTACAGGGTAAAGTTCTTTTTCTTTATATAACGGTGTGAAGCGCACAAAAGATCCCCGGAGGATTTGTTAACGGGGTGCGTCCACAGTGGTCCGCCGGAAAGCAGAGCGCAGCACGTGCCAGCCCAGCGTCGCACGTGTCCGCGTGCCAAGGGTGTCTGCGAGGCGACGTCGACAAAGAGCGAGGCGAGCACGAGGAACGGAGAGCTGACGTATCAGAAACCCGAGGTGTAAAGGAAGACAGAGTAGCGGAGATCGGGTCATTCAAGCGTGGAGTTGGTAGACGTCGGAAGTTGGGTCCGTGCTGCCGTGGACCTCCCTTGGATCACCGACGCAAACCCCCGGCGTTCCTTGCAAGCGTGGAGGTGGCAGCCGATAAACTGAGGGTGTGTGCTGCCTAAAGGCACCCTTGCACAGGCTGCTTTAATCTTCTAGCGTATTGTGACGTCGTCCGTGGGGCCTGGCTACGTTTTTCCTGCTGCTACCAAGTTTTCGGGGTTTTGAAGGGATACCACCGGTGTCTCCCTGTGTTCCTCTCCGCTCCTACTACCACCTGGGCTGCCTTCCTTCGTTTCCTTCGACGCGGTGCCAACGACGCGTCGCGCTACATTGAACCGCATTCTCTCTGTCTGCAAGGCATCCCCTCTTTACCTGGGAGGATCAGTACCTTTCGAACTGTTTCCTTTTATTCTGTAGTGTTTAGGTTTGTTGAGTTAAGTTTTTTTCTTGTTGGCGTGTGCGTTTCTTATTGGCTCCTTTTCCTTTAAATTATAAATACGCTTTGTTTTCTTTTGTTTGATCTCTTTGGTCTCTTGTGCTCTTGTTCGAACCTGCACGCGATAGCGTTCCCCTTCGGAAAGTCGGAGACGCGTTACCGACTCGCGACAATGAGCGTCCGCGACAGGACGAAGCCGTGGTTTTTTTCTTTGGTGGTCCGTAAAAAGAAACGATGGGAGCAGTAAATGATTTGATCGAGTTGGGCGAACGCATGGAGTTGAAAGACGCCGAGCTGCGCACGTGGGTGGCTGCCGACCTAAGAGAAGGAACGCGCAGCACGTGCAGCCGAACGCCAGGCACAACGCGAGGATGAGATGATCTAGCAGAAGCCGAACGCGAGCGCGCCAAGGCGCAAGCAGAAACTGAAGAGTCTAAAGCAGAAGCCGAACGCCAGCACGCGAAATCGCTAGCAGAGGCTGAAGAGCGTAGATTGGCAGCTCCAATTAAGGCTCGCAGAAACTGTGGGGGGGGGGGGGGGGTAATCGTGAACCCGCATCAGGGCCCTCAGCAGCGGTTAGCCCACACAAATTGATCCCGCCTTTCGACGATCGCAGGGAAGATTTGGACGCATACCCCAAACGCCTTGACCGTATGGCAGAAGGGCACAGCTGGCCTAAGGAAAAATGGGCTAAAGCACTGAGTATGTATTGACCGGGGAGGCTCTGCGTGTGTTCGGTCGATTGCCTCCAGTAAATTCAATAGATTATGAAAAGGCAAAAATAGCCCCGCTCCAACATTTTCGGTTTACAGCAAAGGTTATCGCGAAAGGTTTCGTGAAAGTAAGCCGCTTGATAAAGAAACAGGCAAGCAATACCCAGCTCGTTTGCTAACTCTTTTCGATCGATGGGTCGAGATGTCGGAAAAGCCACAACATACAACGATTTACGAGACTTAGTGGTGGCTGAACAGTTCATGAGGAACTGTGATAGTCCTCTAGTGATTTTCCTTCGAGAAGAGAGTGCAAGACGCAGGACAAAATGGCTGAGGCAACAGACAACTTTCTTGATGCCCAGCGGCAAAGAAACTTGTCTTCATTCAATGAGTCGTTCGAAGTGGGCATCCCGAGAGAGAAGGATGTTTCATCAAGTAGACAGTCAGGAAGGGTGCCTCATTTGTAACCGACCTGAACATAAGGCTACCAATTGTCGCTTTATGCAAAAAAGCTTGATTGCGGTTATTGTCGAAAAACAGGGGATGATGTAAGCTCCTGCTCAATAAAGCACAAAAACCAGAAGCAGTCATCTTGTGGCCAGCCAGAGAGTGCTCCTGAACGCCTGAAATTGCGTCCACAAGCAGATAGGCTTGAACCAGCTGAGGATAAGGTGGTGGTTGGACCTGTACGGAAAAAGCCTGCTGACGCCCAACACATGCCTGTACTAGAGGGCGAGCTCCGAGGCCTACCCGTACGCGTTTACGAACACGGGGCGCAATACAGTGGGGGGTGCGGAAAGCCGTAGTTCCTGAGTCAGCTCTTACCGGCTCGAGGTCTACGGTGTTCCTTGTTGATGGTAGTAGTCTGGAAGTTCCAGAGACAGAAGTTTATATCGCTTCCCTTTATTTCACTGGCATAGCTCTGGTAAAGTGCATGGAGACACCATTGTACGATGTCGTAATTGGAAATATAGCAGAGGCCCGTGAGCCGTCAAACGCAGATATTAATTGAAAGAAATGGGAGGGCGCGGCAAATTATGTCTTGACATAGTAAATGATGACAAGGTCGCCAGTGAAAATGGTGAGGCTAGGGGCCCAAAAGTGGTGATGGCCTGAAAAGGATGTTTCCGGATGAAGGAGGGAAAGCACTGCTTTAAGCGTTGGTCCCATGATGTTCGCCAAGGTAATGTTAGAAGCAGAGCAAAGAGATGATGAGCCACTGAATGCGTGCTGTGTGAAAGTAGGGAAGGCGTTCCATGGCAAGCACGGCACTTCGCACTCGTATTCTGTCGAAAAGGGTTGTTGTGCTGCCTCTATCATCTCGCTTCCGGTAGAGAGGTTCGAGAGGTAGTACTTCCAAAGTCTTGTAGATCAGAGGTGTTAAACCTTGCCCAATATAGCCCGTTGGCGGGACATCAGGGCATTAAAACACTACAGATCGAGTACTGGACGAATTCTGCTTGCTGGGAGAGCAGGAGGAGATCAAGACGCATGTCAGGTCGTGCGACTCCTGTCAAAGGACCTGCCCGAAAGCCAAAGTAGGGATAGCTTCGTTAGGACTCATGGCCCTCATCGACACTCCATTTGACCGGGTCGCTGTCGAGAGTTTCGGTCAGCTGTCGGCCATATCAGTGAAAGGGATTAGATATATTCTCACTCTCGCCGATTTTGCCAGGCGGTATTCCGACGCCGTGGCACTGCCAAAGATAGATTCAGCACGTTCATAGTATTCCAGCGCAACGGCACATAGCCAAAGAAAAGAAGACGGAAAAGAAGGACGAACACTAGGCTGTGTTTGTCCTTCTTTTCCGTCTTCTTTTCTTTGGCTATGTGCCGTTGCGCTGGAATACTATGAACGTGAATCAAGATTACCAACTAGCCCAAGAACTGACTCTACTGAAAGAGATTCAGCAACCGTGACAGCTGATCTGCTGGAGATGTTTTCACCAATAGATTTTCTGAGAGAGATCCTTTGTGACCAGTGCTCCTGTTTCACTTCTGAAATGACGAGAGAGCTCAATGATCTCTTGGCAGTGAAACATCTCTGCGCAACCCCATACTTTCCAATGTGCAATGGGATGGCGGACAAATTAAACAGCACACTTAAGCAGATGCTGCGGAAGCTCAATCAAGAGCAGCCCGAAACATCGGATGATTATACTATATATCGCTCTGTTTCTGTTCGCATACAGAGAGGTACCGCACGCGAGTCTGGGGTTTTCTCCGTTTGAGTTGGTATTTGGCCGACATGTGCGAGGACCGCTCGCAGTCCTCAGAGAGCTCTGTACCAGAAAAGAGCTGGGAGAAGACACGAAGACGACCTATGGTTATGTTCTCGAACTAAGATAACGTCTCGAGCAAACTGTGACAGCGGCACATCAAAATTTGTGGCCTGCCCAACAGTCTCACAAGAAATACTATGACAGGAACAGCAAGAAGCGGCATTTAAAGGTTGGAGATCGTGCCCTCATTCTTTTTCTGAGCAGCCACAGTAAACTGCTAATGCAGTGGAAAGGCCCCGTGGTGGTTTGTGGAAAAAGGAACGACGTCGATTATTATATCGACTTGGGCCACACTAAGAAGCTATTCCACATCAATATGCTTAAACGGTACGAAGAGCGTGCGTCCCAAGAGATCGTGCAGGCGTCTTCTTTTGTCGTAAAGCGGTGATTGCATGAGCGGTTTATAAAGTACTTGACGGTAATGCTCAATGTACAGTGCTGCTATCCGATGTGTTTGCAATGATTACTTTTGCAAACCTAGTGTAGGAGTGTCTAAAAGTTGTTTATTTATCTTCGCTTTCCGGTTATGTGTTGTTCAGTGTGAAAATTTTCACCTCTATGATGGGGACGGGTTTAAAGTATGTGTTTGATGTTTACTATGGTTTTTATTTTATCTTTTCCTAGATGTGTTATTTTTGACCACATGTTTCGTCTGTGCGCGTTTCCATGTGCCTCCATGTGTCACTGTGTAAAGTTCCTTCTGTGACTTCGGCAGCGTTTAACTTGTCTGTTTACCACATGAACATAAGTGCTGTGAGCACCAAACGCAGTTTTTTCTATGGGAAAAACTTTTTGAAGGGGGAGCATATGTGAAGTGCACAGAAGATCCCCGGGGAATTTTAAACCCGGTGCGTCCACAGTGGTGCGCCGGACAGCGCAGCGCAGCGCGTGCCAACCCGGCGTTGGGCGTGTGTGCGTGCGAATTGTGTGTGCGAGGCGACGGCGACAAAGAGCGTGGCGAGCACGAGGAGCGGAGCGCTGACGTGTCAGAAAACCGAGGTGTAAACGAAGACAGAGTAGCGGAGATCGGGTCATCCAAGCGTAGAGGTGGTAGCCGTCGAACGTTGGGTCCGTGCTGCCGTGGACCTCCCTTGGATCACCGACGCAAGCATCCTGCGTTCCTTGCAAGCATGGAGGTGGCAGCCGATGGACTGAGGGTCCGTGCTGTCGGAAGGCACTCTTGGATAGCTTGCTTTAAGCTTCCGGCGTTTCGTGACGCCGTCGACGGGACCTATCTACGTTTTTACTGCTGCTGCCAAGTTCTTCGGCCTGTTGACAGGAGACCACCGGCGTCTCCCTGTGTTCCTCTCCGCTCCTACTACCACCTGGCTCCCTTCCGTCGCTTCCTTCGACGCGCTGCCAACGACGCGTCGCGCTACATCGAACCGCGTTCTCCCTGTCCGCAAGGCAACCCCGCTTCACCTGGGACTGTTTCCTTTTATTCTGTATAGTTGTACGCTTTTTGAGTGTGTGTTTTTTCTTGTTGGCGTGTGCGTTTCTATTGGCCCATTTTCTTTTAAATTATAAATATGGCTTCGTTTTGTTTTCTTTGATCTGTTCTGTTCTTTTGTTCGAACCTGCACGCGATAGTGTTCCCCTTCGGAAAGTCGGGGACGCGTTACCGATCGCAACAACAGGAGGCACACATAAGTAAACTTTAAAGAATTGTTTTTGAGCACCATTATACTCATTTTAATACATCAGGTGCAACGCTGTGAAAGGTACGGAGGTAGTCCGTACGGAAAAATAAACAGAGGCTTGTTACTCCGCGCTTGTTCTGTCGCCGAATGGTCTAAGGCACGAGAAAGCAAGAGCTTGTCGTCAGCAGTAAGAGCGCATTTAATCAGCAGATGACAAATGCGTTGTGTATTAAGCCTGCAGGCAAAGCGTTTAATATGTTTTGCTCGCCTCAAGCAGGGCACTGCTTTTTGGTCGCGGATGCAGGCAGCGCAAACAAGAACGCTAACTTTGCTAGCGTTGCACCCGATGTATGAAACGAAGTGTAGTGCCCGAAAAGTGGCATTGCGAGCATGGTGATATACCCACCGTGGTGGCTAAGTGGTTAGGGCGCTCAACTACGGATCCGGAGTTCCCGGGCTCAAACCCGATCGCGGCGGCTGCGTTTTTATGGAGGAAATACGCTAAGGCGCCCGTGTGCTGTGCGATGTCAGTGCACGTTAAAGATCCCCAGGTGGTCGAAATTATTCCGGAGCCCTCCACTACGGAACCTCCTTCTTCCTTTCTTCTTTCACTCTCTCCTTTCTCCCTTCCCTTACGGTGCGGTTCAGGTGTGCAACGATATATGAGACAGATACTGCGCCATTTCCTTTCCCCAAAAACCAATTATTATTACTATTATTATTACCAAGGTGATATAAAAATATTTAGGCATTTTCAGCCAAATAAGGTAATATGGAGGAAGATGATTATTTGAGCATTTTGATATTTATTACTAAACAAATTCAACCGCTGGCCTAAATCATCTTGATTTCGAGATCTCCATGGAAACAATTTGGATATACGAAATATGGTTACTTGTGATTGTCCAATTGGACAAGTCCTGCCTTCAAATCAGACATAAACCAACAGTCATGAAAACCAAGGAGGATAGGGGAATTTATTTTAATTTTTGATTTGAATAAATCGCAGAGGTCCTTCTTGGTTTCGTTGACTGTTGGCTTCCGTCATGTATGTCATAACGAGCACCTCTTTTCGCTTTCCTCGTCTGCACAAGCAATTTAAATTGCGAGGCAACTGCGGGATAATGTAATATTGTTTATTATTATGAACATATTGATAGGAATGGTCGTAACTTTTAAATTCGCAGCAGAATATTGTTCCTAAAACACTCGGTAGTCAACTGCGAATATTGTACGGAACTGTTTTGAACATGTTCTATTTCCAGTCTCATTATCTGTAGCGATGATTGATGCGTAGCAAAATTGAGCCCCGAAAATTTGTGCTGCGTTCGCACCAAGTAGTTAAGACTCGCATAGAAAACTATTGCGGAGAGTTTTTTAACAATAAGCAGCAGAAAATAACAAGCCTCAACATGAGGAATCAGCGAACACATTGATTGTCATGGTGCGTGCTTAGGATAAGGGAAGGAATTGAGTTCTTAATTAAGGTCCCGTTGAGAAAAATGCGCTGGTCAGGAATATATAGCTTTGACTACAAGTGTTAGGCTTTTGCATAGACGCATGGTGAATTTCATTACGAACATGTTGGTGATTTGCTTCAGAATTACTGGCCCAGAAAAAGAAAGGACAATAGGCGTGGTAAATAGTTTTTTTCCAGGGCCAATCCCCGGCGAACCTGCTTAAAGCTCTGAAAGAATATCAGGCTTTCGAACATCTACATTGAAATCACGATGTACACATTATATAGTTCTGGAATGCACTCACATGTGCACAGCGCATTCCCTCCCCCCCCACCCCCCCCCCCCCCAATCGACTACGGGTAGTAAAGATTATGGCACCACGCAACACAAAAAAGGGAGACGTGGCTAGACCAGGAGGTAGCGTTACTTTTATTTTATGTATGAAGAGGGTTTCCCGCATTTAAACGCAATTTATTTAGGCACCTGCTGCGCCTGCGGTAATTAGCGTCGATAATTCAGCAATGTCGTTACTAGTAGGAAGCTTAAATTTGCACTGTTCTCATTTTGTCGCTTGCTTCAGTTACACAGCTTTAATCATCGAAGAACTCCCACATTCTATCTGAATCCCCTCTACGTTCTCTTTATTTATTGATGTGCATTTTTGATCTGAACATAAAACTTCGTACACACAAATATGATACTCTGGAATCAAATTCCGCAGAGATTACTTCACGATCAGGAACAGAACCTTCTCTGATAAGCAGGAAATGATTTTAGCTTCCGTTGTCAAAAATCCTATGAGAGCGTCGTTCCCAAGCAGAAGCATATTCTACTACGACTCGCGACTGATCGAAAGCGCATTTTCTCTCCGACGTGCTTCCTGGTGTCCTAGAAAGAGAACTGCGTTCCCAGCTTTATTCGAGCACATGCAGTAGCCTACCAAGTAGCCTGGTGAAATGACGCCTTACGCCACCCGGCTGTCATCGATTTTTTTTTGTAGCACGTGTTACTTGTTAAGAGCAAATTAAGTGGCACAATGCATTCAATACTGGAAATGTATTGGCAAAGCTTAGTCCTACAAAGGAACAGAGTAAACCCATCCGTTTCCAATAACGGTCCGATTGCTTATGCTGCTTGGGAGCTAGTTACAAAATATCGAAATAACAGCTTCAGTTCCGCTAACGTATCAAAATGCTCCGCACCAATGCGTGATACAGTCAAGGTAGAAAAAATTATCTTCTCAATCACATGTCCTACATTCTCGGACAAAACTTTGTAAATTTAAAAATTGTACTCTATTCTTAAGGAAATATTGAAGGTAATGGTTCTTTCTTTTGATACATATCAAAACCATTCTTTTAGTGTGCTTTCATCGACCGCATCGAAGGTGTAAGACTGCTATAGGAAACTAAAGGAGCACGCTTTTGACGATAGCAAAAACGTTAATAGAAAAAAAAATGCAAGACTGCCGGTGGGTGATCTGCGAATATATCGATTGTTATAATGAAATCTTACATTCTATGAACAAATTGCTTTCATAAGCTGTTTTCCTCTAAAAAATTTTTGCGCTAAGAAATGTTCGGTATATCACTGTGAAAAGGAAGAGAAAGAGAGGCAAAATTTAAACGACGGTTAGCAGTCCGGTGGAAAGTCGCTTTGTTATGAATTTAATGCAGCTAAAGCATTATTTGACTGAGATGTATTCGGGGTAAAAGGTCGAGAAAATGTTCTGGTATAACATGACCATTTTCATCCGTGATTTGAGAACTTGCTTTTTTTGAGCACTTTCAGAGGTGTACGCTGTTGACGAACCCGCCGAATTCGCTGGAACCTTTATATAACAGTTAATATTTTCCACTTTAATTTTTGGCTGTGACAAACAACAGTAAGAGTAAGAATGTGCTCAATGAGGTTTGCAAAGAAAACGTTACTTTCATACATTATACGATAATCGGTGCTATACTCAGTTTCACAAATTAGGTGCAACGCTCTGACAGGTACGGAAGTAGTCCGGCCAGTAAAATGAAAGGAGGTGTGTTACTTCGCGCTTGTTCTGTGCCCAGTGGTCTATGACACGAGGAAGTGACAGCGCTTTGTCAGCAATTACAGAGCATTTATTCAAGATGATGACAAATGTGTCATGTGGTAAGCCTACAGGTAAAGCATTTAGTATGCTTCGCTCACCACAAATAACGCACTACTTTGTCGCGGATGCAGGCAGCGCAAACAAGAGGGCTATCTTTGACAGCATTGCACGTGATGTTTGAAACTGAGTACAGAGCTGGGCGCTGCTACGTAGTAGGATAAATAGGAAGCAAAACAAATAAAATAAATAGATAGGAATGTCGAGCGCTGCTCTCACTTATCCGTCAAGTTGTTTAATAGGTATGTGCATCCATTGACCGAAATAGAAGCTTTTCAGCTGAGAGTCTACGATAAAGGATTGAGAGGTGTTCACAACTCAGGTGGGGGCTCAAAAGTGACGCTATCCACGCTATTTAGGGCAAATAAAAATTAGTTTATTTGGAGCAACAAACGCTAACCTTTAAGGTACTCGACATCTTGTCATTATTCATTGGTGATGCATGTGTGCAGATAAATAGGAGCTGCAGATGTGAATTCCGCTCACAGTCGAGAAACAAAATCAAGCACACACTAAACGAGAAACAGGTTGCAGTGGGGAAATTGATGGAAGCGAAAGAAAAAGTTGGGTTACTTTCGAACATGAGGCCGTATGTGAGGGGAAACCGCAAGTTAAGGAACAAAAAGAGCGCACGAGAGGCAAAAAATAAAAAAAAAACACGTAAGACCGAATCGATTAGTTATCAAGCAATGGTCGACAGCGGCGCAATGCCGGCCCACTCCCAAAGAACGCCGACAGCGACGTGTCGCCTGCGCGAAAGTGGAAATAGACTTTAAGACAGAACAAATGTTGGAGCCGAACGAACTACAGCACTCGAAGCTGCCAGCGATAGCCAGGAAAGCAGTGGAGCTGGAGAACGAGGCTGCGGCAAAACCAGGAGTGTGCTTTTAGTCAAGTTTCCTGCCGTTGCATTAACGTCGTGTCACTCGGTGCAATACGGTTGGTTAGTTGCAAGCTCTCGTTCAGTGTTCATCCCTCCCCGGCATCGCTTCAAACGAACACCGCGTATTTAAGCAGAAAGTAATGAAAATAGGCTGTGAAAGCAAGCGTGTGTGGCGGGGCGCAAGGAAGGTGTAAAAGGGGCGCAGTGACGTGGCGGGCAAACTGGAACCTGCTGCTGGGTGGAAACAGCGATGTTTGCGTGGAGGAGAAGGGAGGGAAAGAAAAAAGAGAAACATTTCGGGAAGAGGAGCAAAGGAGGATACAAAAAAACGCTGTTTGCTCGGCCAAGAAGCAATAGGGAGCAAACCTTGCTGAATTTCTTAGCATTGTTTACATAGCAAGCTGTGGAAGGAGGCATTGTTTTTTAAACTTTTAGCAGATCCTGTGTTGATTTACCGGAGAGTATACCTTGGATCATAGCAGCAATCGGCTTCCATCCTGCGTCGCCAAGCCCTTAGTTTGCAAAAAAAAAAAAAACACTTCACAACTTAGCAAAGCGGTAACACGCCTAACAGAAATCTATGCAGAATACGCTCAGTAGTTAGGGCGCTCGGCTACAGAGCCGGAGTACCCCGGTAGAACCTGACCGCGGTGGCCGCATTTCGATGGAGGCGAAACGAAAAAGGCGCCTGTGCGCTGTGCGATGTCAGTGCACGTTAAAGATCCCCAGGTGGTCGAAACCATTCTGGAGCCCTCTACTACAGCACCTCTTTGTTCTTTTACTCCCTCCTTTATACTTTATTTACGGCGCGGTTCTTGTGCCCACCAAGATAAGTGAGACAGTTACCACTGCGCCCTATCCTTTTCTCAAAAGCAATGTTTTAAACCATTACGCTGCGAAAAACAAAATATTTGGAAGGAAGACAAAAGTCACGAAGAAATACTAATAATAATTGGCTTTTTGGGGAAAGGAAATGGCGCAGTACCTGTCTCATATATCATTGGACACCTGAACCGCGCCGTAAGGGAAGGGCTGAAGGAGGGAGTGAAAGAAGGAATGAAGAGAGAGGTGTCGTATTGGAGGGCTTCTGAATAATTTCGACCAACTGTGGATCTTTAACGTGCACTGACATCGCACAGCACACGGGCGCCTTAGCGTTTTTCCTCCATAAAAACGCAGCCACCGCGAAATGACTGCAGTCTGAAGGACGGGGAATTAATGAGTGGCTTCCTGCCCTATAGGCCTGGGATCTAGGAGCCCTCACCAATGTGGCGTGGGCTCCTTTTCACCGGGTGTATCTGTTGCTGAATCGTCGTCGTCGTTTCGGAAGATGCGATTGTTGCGACGCGAGTCTTGTCTTTCAATCTTACCTCTCATATCTCTTAACTTTTCTACTGTCTGCGCGTGGCAGCGATTGTGGCTCAGCTTGAGCCAGTGGGCAGGCCCGTGCGCTTTCTTTCCAGTTATTCCTTCTGTCGCAGCAACAACAACCGCAGTCTCAACATCAAAGTTTTTCCAATTCCCTAAAAAGAACTGGCATAGCCCGAGCATGGACTCTGTGTACGGCGTTGAATATATTACTTTAGCTTTCTAACAGCGCAGCCTCAGTGTATATTGCATGCGCCAAGCAGTTTTTGATTTGAGTCTAATGGGTTGTAGCTATCTCTATATTTGCAAAAATGGCGGTTGTATAAGTGATCGTTCGTGTGCGGAGCTGGACAATTCGCATAGAATTATCCCTGTTGATCTCGGGACTAATTGCGGGGTTTGTTTCTCTGAACTGACATATCTCAGACGTTCTTATACCAAACTGAGCAGCGGTGCGTTCAAGCAATTTCAAAGACAACTCTGTCAGCATGCCTTGACTAATTCTCAGTAGGTGGGAAATGCCTTTTACCGCTGCAAGCTTCAATGATCTTACGTGGAATCTCCTGTGTTTCGTTATTGTTGTCATCATTATGTTTCTTTTTCCTTTCATTCACAATTATTCGTTTCTCTCCATCTCTCTTCTCCTTTAATTGCTTCTTTCCGACTCATTTTTTTCTTTGCAGCAAAGGAAAGCATGAAAAATTTTAATGCACGAACAAAATAAACAGAAAGGGCGTCAGCGGACGGTCAGCGTTAAGCGCTAAACAACACGGCAGGTTAGCGCTACAAGCTTGATTGATAGGTAGGTAATTAGTAGAATCCTATTTGTAACGGGGTGGTGATAATTGAAACCAAGGATTTAATTGCTAGCTTCCGAACTTTATTCGGAATAAATGCCAATCATGTTCTTCACCTTTCCGAACCACTCTTCTGCCATTCGCCATCAATCGCCTCTTATTTACTTCTCATTTTTGTGATTGAGCACGCCCTGGCTTTTGCTACCCCTCAGGCGATCTGGAATGTCTGTGGTTGCCTTTTGGACTGAGGGCTGGAGGGCCTTACAACGAATAAGAATATGTCCTGTCGTTTCCTTTTGTTGCGTGCCACAACTGAAGCTTCCCCATTGGTTCACCTCAGTTTACCTTAACCGTTTTCATACTGCGCTTTAGGTTTTGGCTATCTAACGTTGACTATCCCGTATCATCCTGTACTGCTTGATTAAGTTTTTTTCCCATGTGCACCCGCACTAAGTCTGCGAATTGTTCTCCATTTTATGTCAAGCTGTGGTATACTGATAGCGCATGTTTTAAACTGCATTTTCATGTATCGCTTATCAGCCACGCAAGCAGTCGTCGGCAGATCACATGTTCATCGGCCTATAAAAAGGCACTGTCTCAATAAACGTTTGTTCAGTTCCAGCCTGGCGTCCGTCTGATACACAACAGTTGGCGACGAGGCAGCGACGGCGATGGCCGTCGGCAGGATCGGCGAGTATCGTCTCGGCACGAACGCGTCATGGGACGAATACGTCGAGCGCCTGGAAATGTTCTGCGAAGCGAACCAGATAACGAAAGAAGAGCAGAAAAGAGCAGTCCTGTTGAGCAGCTGCGGCGAAGAAGTGTACGGGCTGATCGTAACTTTGGTGAAGCCAGAAAGACCGACAGCAGCAACCTACGAAGAAATCAAGACTGCCGTTCGCAAGCACCTGCATCCAAAGCCTTCGGAGCTGTATGCAAGGTTTTTGTTCTACAGGCGAAACCAGGCTGCCGAGGAATCGGTTGCGGACTACGTCACGGCGCTTCGGAAGCTAGCCGAAGACTGCGGTTTTGGCAGCGCCCAACTCCCGTTGGACGTCATGATGCGGGATCGT
This sequence comes from Amblyomma americanum, assembly GCF_052857255.1. Lineage (NCBI taxonomy): Eukaryota > Metazoa > Arthropoda > Arachnida > Ixodida > Ixodidae > Amblyomma > Amblyomma americanum. The sequence continues at coordinate 99,678,111 of NC_135506.1, read as the reverse complement.
TTCGTATGCGGACTCCGGAACGAAGGGGTTCAACAGCGACTTCTCGCAGAACACAGCCTTACGTTTAAGGTTGCGTACGACTTGGCCACAACTGCAGAAGCAACCGCTAAGCAACAGCGAGACATACGCAAACACGGTCGATACGAGACGGACTGCCAGGAAATGGTACAAGCAACCCGTGCGAAGCAAGACACCCCAGCGGAGGGGTCCAGCTGTTACCGGTGCAACGGTAAGCACGCTCCACATTTGTGCCGTTTTAGAAAGGCGACATGCTTCAACTGCAAAAGGGTTGGACATATAGCTAAGGCTTGTCGGTCGAAAGACGACAGTAGAACTGCTCGGAAGACAGCGTATGAGCAAAAGAAGAAAGGAGATAAGAGCAAGGGCGTGTACGAAATGAGTGCGTTGTTTTCCCTGTGCGAAGTGAATGAGCAAGAACAGAAGTTCATGGTTCAAGTAACGATTGAAGGGCAAGAAGTTCCGATGGAGGTTGATTCTGGCGCATCGTCCTCAATTGTGAGTGAAGATACGTTCAGGGTTGTTGAAAGGAATCACGGTAAAATACCACTGCAAGATTCTGGAACAACTATCGTAACCTGGTCAAAGGAGGCGTTACCCGTGCTGGGTCAAGCAAGTGTCTTGGTGGAATTCAAAGGCAGGAAGGCAAAGCTACCTTTGCTCGTAGTACAGAAGCAAGGCAACAGCCTGATTGGGAGAAACTGGTTTAACCCGTTAGGTATTGGCTTGCGGGGTATACAGCAAATAAACGTGGAGGACGTGCCTTCGCGATTTCCCGAGGTGTTTCGCAGAGACCTTCCTGGCTTCAACGGACCGCCAGTTCACATCGAACTGAAAGATGACGCCCAACCGGTGTTCCTCAAAAGTCGACCAGTTCCATTGGCCCTCAAGGACGACGTGGCCAACGAAGTGGACCGCTTGGTGCAACAAGGTGTATGGGAGCCCGTCAGCTACTCCAACTGGGCAACACCACTGGTAGTGGTAAGAAAAAAAGATGGAACTTTACGTCTTTGCGGCGACTATCGCAGTACCGTAAACAAAGCTATTAAGAGCAGTGGATACCCCTTGCCCACTACAGCGGAAATGCTCACAGCTCTAAGTTCAAGCAAGTTTTTTACCAAGTTGGATCTAGCCCAAGCTTATCAGCAGCTTACGCTAGACGACGAGACGGCTGAGGTGCTCACAGTTAACACGATAAAGGGACTGTACAAGGTTAAGCGGCTGCCGTTTGGCATTTCGGTCGCACCTTGGGTTTTTCAACGAGTCATCGACACGCTGTTAGCGGGCGTTCCCGGAGTGAAAGCTTATCTGGATGACATAATAATTTCTGGATGTAACGCCGAAGAGCACGCCGAGAGATTAGAGACTGTGCTATCGCGTCTGCAGAAGGCACAGCTACGAGTAAACAAGGACAAGTGTGAATTTAACCAGACGAGCATCGAATTCTTGGGACACAGGATTGATGACTCAGGAGTACATCCCAGCCGAAGCAAGACGGACGCCATCCAGCAAGCGCCTGCGCCCGCAAGCAAAAAGGAGCTGCAAGCCTTTTTGGGATTGCTGAATTTCTACAGCAGTTTCCTCAAGGGCAGGACGGAAGCGGCCGAACCGCTTTATCGACTGCTAGACCGTGACCACGAATGGAAGTGGACAGGTGAGCATCAGCGGGCTTTTGAGAGACTGAAAAATTTACTCAGCTCAGACGCCGTACTTGTGCCCTACGATTGCAAGCGTCCTTTAATTTTGTGCTGCGACGCATCGCCTGTGGGGGTGGGGGCAGTGCTAGCCCATCGTGCGGATGACGGGAAGGAGCAGCCCATAGCTTATGCTTCTCGCACTCTTGGCGTCAGTGAACGCAACTATGCTCAGATTGATAGAGAGGGTTTGGCTGTGGTCTTTGGCGTAAAATAGTTCCACCAGTACCTAGCTGGACGAGAATTTACAGTGATAACAAACCACAAGCCGTTACTCGGCCTGTTCAACACGGACAAGCGAGTGCCCGAAGTTGTGTCGCCCAGAATGCTGCGTTGGATTTTACTGTTGTCTGCGTATAACTACCACCTTGAGTACAGACGAGGCCAAGACAACTCCAACGCCGATGCACTCAGTCGTCTACCAGCCCCGGGAGACGAGGACGAGCCAAGACCGCCTGGGGACGTGCTCTTGTTGGAAGCGGTCGACTGCGCACCGCTGCAAGCGGCGGACATTGCTGCGCTGATCAAAAAGGACTCGGTTCTATCCCGGGTAAAGGAATGGCTACTCAGTGGCTGGCCGTCAACACAAGTGGACAGCAAGTTTGCGCCTTATGAGGTGAGACGGTCGGAGTTGTCATTGCATCGTGATTGCATACTGTGGGGGAATCGCGTCATAATTCCAACCGCAGCAAGAGAGAATGTGCTGCAACTCCTGCATGCAAATCATCCAGGGATGAGTGCCATGAAAGCATCAGCTAGAGGGCTCATGTGGTGGCCGAAGATGGACCACGAAATTGAGGAGTTTGTTCGGCACTGTCATCCGTGCCAGAATAACCGGCAAAGTGATGCCAAGGCTCCAGTGCATTTTTGGATCAAGCCAGATCAGCCTTGGAGTCGACTGCACATTGATTTCGCTGGCCCAGTCAAAGGAGACGTTTTCTTAGTCGTGGTAGACGCGTGCAGCAATTGGGCTGAAGTCGAAATCATGCCATCCATGAAAGCTACGGCTGTCGTCAACAGCTTAAGGAAGATGTTTGCGACACATGGTGTACCGGACGTTATCGTTTCAGATAACGGCACAGCTTTCACTAGCACAGAGTTGCAAATGTTTTTGAAGTGTAATGGCGTGCGTGCAATTTTCACTGCACCTTATCATCCAGCCAGCAATGGTAGGGTGGAGAGGATGGTAAGAGAAGTTAAAGAAGCATTGAAGAAGCAGCAGGAAGGTTCGACACAGTGCAAGATTTCCCGGTTTCTGCTTAAGCAACACACGACGCCACATTCGGTCACGGGAAAATCGCCAGCAGAGTTAATGTTCGGACGAAGACTGAGGTCAGCGTTAGACAGACTCCATCCGGACCGGCAACACGCGCCTGAGTTACAACGACCGGAGACTAAGAGGTTTCGTGTCGGTGACGCGGTCTACGCTAAAAGCTTTTGCCCAGGTCCAAGGTGGAAGGCTGCCAGTGTTGTGGCAGTCAGAGGTCCGGTGTCGTACGTGGTACAGCTAAACAACGGCGAGCGTCATCACAGGCACCGCAACCAGTTGAGGAGCGCCTGGACGCGGCTCGTAGTTGACCCAGTCACAAGTGAGGACTGCCACGTCAGGCTTCCTCCTACAGCCAGGCAGCCACAGCCGCTGTCTGCTAGCCCAGAAGCAACCCCTGGGGCGAGTCCAGGCCAAGCCACCCAAGTACCGGTCGAGCCGCGAAGATCAACGCGTGTTCGACGGCCTGTCCTGCGTTATGGCATTAATGGCTAGCTAGTCCGTTTTGGATTGTGCAAATCTTAGGAGAAAGGAGTGTGGTATACTGATAGCGCATGTTTTAAACTGCATTTTCATGTATCGCTTATCAGCCACGCAAGCAGACGTCGGCAGATCACATGTTCATCGGCCTATAAAAAGGCACTGTCTCAATAAACGTTTGTTCAGTTCCAGCCTGGCGTCCGTCTGATACACAACACAAGCAAATATTTTTTTACTGATCATAAGCACACAGCAGGGTTTGCAAATGCGAAGCCCGGTTCCATTGCGCCCTTCCACACTCCGCGAATCACTTCGTACCTGTTTATATTTGGAATGTCAGATGCTTCCTAACAGCTTCATGTTTTTCGCTTTCACTAATATTTTCTCCCACTAATCTCGCGAATAGTGTCTGCCATCATTTATCCATGTACCAATGTATACGTTTTTGCATATAGACCTTAATATTGATACGTACCATTCTATAGGCTGCGGTAGCGCCTGCATTCGTAAAGAAAGAATTTGGTTGTCTCTCGTTCGCGCGCTGAGACCACTTAGAAACCGCCGCAGTTTTCCGTCTTCGCTCCGTAGGTGGCCCTTCGCGTTACAGGTTACAGTTTGTTGGAGGTGCTGAGAGCGCTTTCCGACTTGCGCACTCCCTGCAGCATCACTACGGACTTCGCACCTGTTCACCAGCGATCAACCCGCCGCATCCGCGAAAGACTCTCCTGAATTTGGGCCCCATCACCAGCTCACAAGAACGACGCAGCATCAGCCCCCGAGTCCAACTGACATGGCCACTGACACCAGGCCCCAACGCCGATCCAGCCTAGCCTGTCTACTCCAACTGCCATGGCGTCTGACACCCGGCCCCTGGCGGCGGTCCTTTGCCACCTACCATGAACACCACCATTTTTTCACGGCGACGTGTTCGAAGACGCTGAAGATTCGCTGGAGACCTTCGAGCGGGTCGCCCGCTACAACAGCTTGAGCGACGATCCCAAGCTCAGTAAGGCATACTTTGCTCTGGAAGCCTGCCCGGACGTGGTTTGAAAACACGATACTACCCTTCCCACCTGCGACTCGTTTTGCCGGTGTCTCCTGGTCACATTCCCCATCGCCGACCGCTGGGTAAGGCCGAAGCTGCGCTGCACTCCTGAAATCAGCGCACGAACGCAAGTGTGCGCATGTATATCGAAGACATGGCCCTGTCTTTTGAAGTGCGCTGACCTCAACAAGACGGAAGAAAAGGAAGGAAGCCTTTCTGGTTAAAATCCAAGCCTTTCTCTCCTCTTTGTATCTATCGATCAACAGCATGGTGCCCGGGTCCTTTCGTCGTGCCTAGGCCGCACTGCAAGCACCTTGCGCGAACTGATTCGTTCAGCTGTCCAGGAGGCCAACGGATCCGTCTGCTCCGGTTTGCGCCTGTGTCGCTGGCAGCACTGACTGAAGTCGTCAGGTACGAGGTGCGGCAGGTTGCGCAGGCACTTCCTGTCAACGAAGCGCCGCCCCGGTTCGATAACAGACCCGCGTACGCATCCGCTGTGCGTTGCAAGGCTGGCTATGGTCCCATTACTCCGATACCTGCCGTAAGCAACATCGCAGCAACACAAGTCACGCAGCCGCACCTGGCCACGGTATTACCCCGACGTGCCCTGTGAGTAGTATCGCCTCATATTATGCAAACGCACCTGCTTCAGCTGGACCACGCCCTCGGAAGTCGAATTTTTGGCATGCAACAGACCGTAGGCCTCTCTGCTTCCACTGTGCGGAGCCCGGTTATCTCTTGCGAGCATGTTCGCACCGCCAAGTGGGTCTTCGCGGTTTCCTTCCCGACGCACCTTGTCCTCACAACGGTGAACGACGGCATGAGATTGCGGGGCATCTTTGGGCGCGCCAGAACCCTGTCTACTCTGGAATGCGCGAGTCCGCTCGTCATCGCCTCTCCGCTATCGTGCTTCAACCCCGGCTGCAAGAGTAGCCCAGCTGGCCGTCGCTCTCCGAGTCCGCTTCGGGAAAACTAACGCCAGCAACCTCTGGGGCAAGGCCGCTGACGTCGGGACGTGTGAAAAGCCTCCATCGGGAAACCCTCGAACCAACGATACCTGGACAAGGAGAGACAGCGACAGTATCCGATACGCTCCAATTGATTTGCATGTGACCATTGATGGCACTGAGATTTCCGCACTGATCGATAGCGGTATTTAATATTCTGTTATGAGCTGTGCCTTTGCTGGAGAACTTAAAAAAAGATTCTCACACCGTCGACGAGGATCCACATTTGTCGTGCTCTCCGAGTGTTCCAGAGACTTGATTCTGGGAATCGACTTCCTGGAGGCGAACAGCGCTGCGATTGACTTTAAGAACGCACGTGTCACGTTCTCGACCGAACAGGCCGTGGCGCGCTTTAACTCCCGAAATGTTTGCAGCAGCGCTCTGCGCATTGTAGAGAGTGACGTCATGGTGCCGCCGCGGTGCAGTGTTCTGGTGCTCATGCGGAAGACATATTTCACGACTACGAGGGCCTGGCAGACGGCCATACTCCACTGCTGCTTGAGCGGGGACTTGCCGTTGCAAGAGGGCACTTCCAACTACGTGACGGCCGTACTCACGTTCTCCTGACTAAATTTGCCAACGAATTCCGGCAACTCGTCAAAGGCATGGCAGTGCCTTCCTCTACGACGCTGCTGAGGTACCAGGTTTTTGCACCATCGGAGGACCCATCCCGACAATGCTGGGTCACACCACGTTCTTCAGTCAGTCAAAATAAATCCTGCCCTGTCATCAGTTAAGAAGGACATTTTGTCGGACCTCTTTGCAGGTTTTACAGACTGTTTCGCTACGTGCTCGAAGGTTGGCGGAACTCCACTCGCAAGCACTGTATCATCACTGATGAGATTACGCGACCAGTCTGCCAGCGCCCATACCGTATTTCCCCAATGGAGCGAGAAGCCATTCAGAATCAGGTTGCCGAAATGCATGCAGATGATGTCGTTCAGCCGTCCACCAGCCCAATGGCATCGCCTGTGGTTCTTGTAAAGAAAAGAACAATACTGTGCGTTTCTGTGTTCGCTACAGGAAACTTAATAACGTGACGAAAAAAAAGACATTTACCCGCTGCTCAAGATATGTGACGCGCTCGACCAATTACGGAACGCCCGATACTTCTCGTCATTACATCTTAAAAGCGGGTACCGAAGATATGAAGTGAACGAGAGAGACCGGGAGAAGACGGCTCTCGTGACGCCCGATGGCCTCTATGAGTTTAATGCGCTCCCATTTAATGTGTGCTCAGCGCCGGCAACGTTTCAACGCATGATGGACAGCGTTCTGTTCGGCTAGAAGCGGCAGTCCTGCCTGGTTTACCTAAACGATGTCATTGTATTATCGCGCTCATTTCACCAACACTTGGAGCGGTTGCGCATCGTGCTTCAAGCGCTTCAATCCGCTCAACTCACCATCGAAGCCGAGAAATACAATTTTCGTTTTGAGGAACTTCGTTTTCTTGGTCACGTTGTTAGCGTACCAGGTGTTCGCCCGGACTCTGACAAGACCGCTGCCGACTCAGTTTTTCCATGCCCAACTGACAAGAAGGCCGTTCACCGGTTTTTGTGCCTCTCCTCCTAATATAGGCGCTTTGTTTGAGATTTCTCTGGAATCGCTGAACAGTTAAACTCACTGACTCGCGACGACACGCCCTTCCTGTGGGGAACCGACGAAAAAGCTACATTTGTCCGGATTCGCCGTCGTATAGAAAGTAGTCCGATACTCGGCCGTTTCAATGAACAAGCTGCCACGGACATCCACATTGATGTCAGCAATGTTAGCCTTGCTGCGGTACTGATCCAGTGGCAAGACGATGCAGAGCGGGTCATCAGTTATGCCAGTCAAACACATACGCGCTCCGAGACCAATTATTTTACGACGGAGAAAGAATGTGTGGCAGTGACACGGGCCATCAGCAAGTTCCGACCGTACTACTACGGGCGACCCTTCCGTATGGCAAGCGACCACCACTTCTTATACAGGCTGGCGAGCCTCAAAGACAAGCGACCACCACTTCTTATACAGGCTGGCGAGCCTCAAAGACCCCTCATGACGCTTGGCTAGATGGAACTTACGCTTGCAAGAATACGACTTAACAGTCGTCTACAAGTCGAGCCGTAAGCATGAGGAAGCGGACTCTTTGTCGCGCGCGCCTATTGCAATAGATACAGAAGACACCGGCGATGATTTTCCTTTCCTGGGCGCTGTTAGTACCACACAAATGGCGCAGCTTCAGCGGGCGAACTCGGAGTTCGCGGCGCTCATCGATTACCTCGAAGGCATCTACGCTCGCATTCCGCGTGTTTGTCGTCGTGGGCTCCAGGCCTTCACTTTATGATCTGGTGTTCTCTACAAGCGCAAATTTACCAACATCAACAAAGCATTCCTACTGGTCGTACGATAACTGTTGCGGCCGGAGATTTTGAGTGCCGGTCATGATGCACCAACCGCCAGCCATCTTGGAGTGAGCCGTACACTTGTGCGAATTAAACAAAAGTATTATTGGCCCAGGCTACTCGCATCGGTGCGGACCTACGTGAAAACATGCCGTGACTGCCATCGTCGGTAGTCTCCTCCGTTGAAACCAGCCGTACATCTTCAGCCCGTCGATCCAGCGAAGACCCCCTTTCACCAAGTGTGCAGGGACCTCCTTGGCCCTTTTCCGAAGTCTTCGTCTGGAAAGCGTTGGATCGTCGCTGCGACCGACTACTTGACACGGTACGCTGAGACCACGTCTCTTCTCAAAAGCACTGCTGCTGAAGTGGCACAGTTGTTTGCCCACAACATTGTCGTGCATCGAGTCCCCGCCCTTTATGTTTTTGACCGATGGACAATATTAATTAACCCCACTTTTGGTAACGTAATCGGGCTGGTCGAGTCATTATGAACCATCATAATTATCATCATCATTATCATCTTCAGTCTGACTATGCCCACTGCAGGGCAAATGCTTCTTCCATGGCTCTCCAATTTCATGTCTCCATGCCTCTCCAACTGTCGTTTTTTCTGCTCCAAATCTCACTTCAGGAAACTCCAACCCGTGTCCGAAAACGTTCACCAAATCTGAAAAGTTTTTCCGGTAGTTTGCTTGAAGAACGATGCCATCGGCACATATCGGTCGCTGTAAGCGACTTCTTTCCGATAGCCTGCCACGGCGACTAGGCTAATCTCTTTTTAATGTATGAAAGCATTTATTAAATTAAATTTCTTTTCGCCGTCTAAAACCTGTTCGTATATTTTTGATTGGCTTGAAGCCTGATGATGCTCCTACTGGTCCAGGCTTCCTCTCTCTTTTTTTGTCTGCCTCTTAAAATCGTTTAAAGGACCCATAAAAAAACATTTACGGGAAGGTTGCCACTGTGTGGTGCGAAAGTCAGCGATAGCTGTAAAGGTACGGGTATTTTACAATACGTTCAGATTTAGAATGAGAGAGGGACTTCATATCTGGACAATTAAAGACAGCTCTATTTAGTTTTCTGCACATATTCGTTCTCCGACTAGCACTACTTTCCAGTCCGCCGCTTTAGGCGGGCGGCGCCACTGCTGCTGGCCCTCTCCACGGGACGCGCATTCTTCAGCAGCAGCCGCCGATGGACCACGCTATATTGCTGAAGTCTCGCCACACTCTCGCACTTCCTTCCACGATAACTACTCTTCGGGTGGCTACCGCGGCATACGCCCTCCGGTAATTATTCCTGGCACTCGACTTACGAACCTTCCTTCAAACAGCCCTCGTGGTAGTTTCTTCAGCAATCATGCTACGGTTGTTTAATTTCTACGCAATCGCCATACCCTTTTTCATCCCTGGTGGTATGGATGGTTTCTGTGGCATTGTTCTTTCGTTACACATTCCTACGCCCTCGCCATGCCCTCTCTTACCGGTGTAACCGCCCTCCGGATGGCTCCCGTAACAACTACAACTATACTACTACTACTGCTGCTGCTACTGCTACTACTACTACTACTACTACTACTACTACTGCCACTACTACTAGTATTGGGATTTGTGCACAGTCTAAGACAAGAGAAACGATCTTTTTAAGCGAAAATAATATAAAAGTCCGAACTATACACGTTCCTGAAAAAATGTATCAACGTGAAAGTCAGTACAAAGCGTTTGTCATTGACTGTGTGAGCACGCAGCAATGAGCTAAAAACCGTCCTTTGGACTAAATCTCCGTCCAGCAATATAAAACCGCACTTCCAAGGCGCGCTAAGGTGCAGCTTTCTTTCGGCTTCCGCGTTCCAAATAGTTGAGTTGTTGTATGCTACAGGTGGGATTAGCCTTGCCTAGTCTACCAGCAATTGCTCCACCGTAGCGTCACTTATATGTTAATAACGACCTAAAACCTGTCGGATCTGCCCCGCTATGCGCAAAATTACTTATAATTGTACATATTCCACTCTCGCAGTCACCATCTATGCACACATTCATTCACAGCAGAACAAAGTCCACTCCAGAAGTTACCATCTATGCACATATTCAGTAACAGTAGAACATAGTCCATTGCAGTGCCACCATCTATGCACACATTCACTCGCAGTAGACCATAGTCCGTTCTTGCTGTCACCATTTAGAGGCAAGATCAGTGTCCTGAAGCACTGTTAACAGAAGGTGTGCAGCCTCCCTTCTGCACATTTCGGCATGACAGGTCCATGTAGTAAGTAGTGAGTGTTTAATTCAAAAATAATAACAAAAAGAAAGGTAAAAGATATTTGCTAACCCCGGCATCTGCCATCACTGCCGTGGCGGCACCTGAGCTGGGGCAGCGAAAATAAAGGATAGCAGGGAGTTTGATGAAGTGAAATGAAAGAGGTGAGGTAAGAAAAAATAAGGTGATATATACACTATTTACATAAGACAACAATACAATTTACCAACATGCGCGCGCGTACAGTCAAGAAAGAAAATAAAAAACACATGCGCACAACATTTTGCACACAACAGCTGGGGTGGGATATGACACATTCCTTGTGGATCGCTGGCTCCTACACATTCGATTTCCATGGCGTGGACCGCGGAGATACCTTGTTTCTTGTTGATATTGTTTCAAGAATTTCATCAAAAAAAAATAGGTTGTAACAACCGCGCCTCTAAGCTTTCCCCTTCTTCAAACAAGCGTGTAGTTGTGCCTTCGGAACTGCCGGTATGAAAAGGAAAATTCCTACTCCCTGCAATTGTCACATTGGGCCGCTACATCAGCATCCTCTTCAAACTCATGAGGTAAAGTAGGTTCAGGTCTCACCGCCGCGTTTGCTAAAATTTGAGCACTAGGTGGCGGTATGATACATGGGGTGTTAACCGCCGTATAAAAAAAGCAATGCGGGTAGCTTCTCAGATTTTGCTTCATAGTCACAAAAAAAAGAAAAAAAAACCCCTGCCAGTGCTGCTAGTCTTTCGGATTGCTAGAGTTTTAAACAAAACAATGATTTTAATTCTCCTCAAAGCCAAACACAATGTACTCTCTTTTTCAAAAGCATACAGCCAAAGAAGTCTGCTTGTGAGCCCTGCAGCGCGTCTCCTCTTCCATACACAGGGACTCTAACCTCACAAAGGCGGGAGGAACTGCTTGAAGTCACCAGCCTTATCAAGCCTACAACTGTTAAATGTGTTTAAGTGCCGCGCTACATGGCTTGGAGGCAAACCCCTTGGGCTGCATATTTTTGACAACGACTGTATACGATTTTCCAGTAAGCATTCTAAAGTCCAGTACTCTACTCTAATGGGGATTTTTTTAAAGCGCATTTGTACAAGTCTCAAGACACGTAGGAGTGGGAAATGACTGCAGTGTAAAATAGAAGCAAGGAAGTCCCTCTAGCCAGCCTCGAACACTTTAGCAAAAGACATGTCCTGCTCCCAAAGATAGCATCGTAAAAACTACCCGTGGGCCCCCAAAACCTGAGCATCAATTTGCGTACTTACTCATTCCTTTCAAAACTACTGATACTGTGAACGATGTCGCAAGCAACGTACTTTCTCCAAATAAACTTGAACGAGGAGAACACAGTGCGACCGTGCAGGAGTGTAAGAAGAAAGGGAGAATTTACTCTGACGAAAACCTTTACAAAGGGCATAAGAAGGACTCCGTGACCCCGGGGGCAACAAGAAATTTCAAGAGCACAGCTTGTTTCGGCCACACATTTTAGCGACACGCCTGGGTAATTTTGGAAAGTGTATTCAGCTTTCCAGAAAACTTTCACATTCACGGGAGAAAGTGAAAATAAGAGGCACAAAAAAGCACATTTTGTTTGGACCATAACGAGTTCTTATTTCAAAGTTCAGCGTCCAAACTTCACAGATAATGAGAAACTTGACCAAGGAGCCGTGTATAGAAATACTTGAGCAAGTGCGTCATTTTGCACCATGATAAAAAGTACGCAAGCAACATGCTTCTAGCCTCCGGAAAGAAAACATGTGATGCCAGACAAAAAGCGCGGCAACAATACGACGGAAAAACTCCTCTTGTGCCGTCTAGTTTCTATTTTCAGTATGTCGTACCGTCTTGTTTTAAGCATGAAATCCTTATATCCCCCGCTGCAGGTGCTCCGCGGCAAGAACGAAGTGGGAACACGGTGAGCAAGCTAACCGACATTTGGCGAAACTTTGTCACCTGTTGGTGTCTACGTGCTGCGGCGCCGCCGAAGCAGCGCATGCGTCAGTTACAGCGTGTCTAGAATGTGCAACGCCTCTTACTGCGCATGCGCGAGCCTCGCAGCTAATTGCAGCGCGAGATCTATAACAAAGGCGCGTGGCAGAAACAACGTTGGATCATGCGACTGCTTGCAGCAACAAATGCCCCCTGGTATTTGATATTTGAGTAAAAAAAAGTTGCATTGGCTACCAAATTAAATGGCCGTGTTTTGTGAATGCACCCGTAGTACTGCAAAACAACAGTAGTTAAGAAATAAATGAATATTCAGCATGGTCAGTTCAGGTGATCAATATGGCTGCGTGGCTTGACCGATGCTGCTACTCTGGAACCACATCCCTCCACTTACGCTATTGGATATCCCGACATTAACTTGGTATACTAATCGAAATGACAGTGATTTAATTGCCGTGCACAAAGGATGGAGTATTACACAGTGTTTCTTTTCTTTTCCCTCTTTCAGCTGACGACAATGGGACGCGGAAATCTCGGGAAAGGAGATATTGACTGTCGTCGCTCTAAAGCAGCCTACAGTGTCGTAGGTGTAGCACGGCTGTTCTGGTACAGCCTTATTATTTAGACCACGACTGAGACTCCACAGCCTGCGCTTCACATCCAGCCGGACCTTGTGGTTTTGGTACAAACAACACCTCTTGCACGCTTAAGGTAAGAACGTCTCTCTGTTCTTGATTGGACAGTGAGTAAAGTCTACATTGGCCTTGCTTCCTTCATTTCGACAACTTCAGTTATTTTGGCGAAGAGCAATAGAGGCTCGAAGTGGCGCATGTCATCTCGAGTGCCGGTTGGCCGAGATGACTGAGCGCTTAATTTCGAATTCCTCATCAAAAGAAATATCTTGTCTCTTTATCTAGCTGGATCTCAAGAGCATTTATCTCTAACCACGTCTAGTTCCATGCCAGCTTTCGAGCGAGACAAAAGCTGCATCGCCGGTCCCTCTTTTCGTTTCGCCCGCCTTTCACTTGGTGTTAGATGTCACTGGCCGACTGAAGAGTGCACGGCTGTACCACGGAGGAAGAAAAGGATCTCTCGACGCTAGCCTCCTTGTGTGCAAACGAAGAGATTAATGAAGATGAGAGTGCACTTAGTATAACGAGCTACATGCTTTCTCCACAGATCGTGTCTCTGCGGTTCCAATTACGCAAGCCGGACAGATAATTAAAGCCGGAGCCGATTCAGAAAAACTAAAAGCAATAAGAGTAACCAACATAAGGATATGTTCCTGAAGCAAGCAGTGTCGGATATTCAATGTTTCTTCAAGCGGAATCCGCTTGCGTTCGCAACGACTTCTTATCTAGCAAAAGCTAAAGACGTGAAGAAATGTTACGGTAATGAACGAAAGGGACTCCGAGTAAGGTATCTCTGTATCACGATGAGACAAAGCTTAGTTCATTAATCAAGCAATTACACGTCGTTGCAGCTTCCACTAAAAAGCTTGTCGAATGGCTGGCGCCCGCCTACACTAGGCGACTCTTCCTTTTCGTTGGAAAGAAAGTGATTTGCTGGAAACAGTGATGAGCTAGTGACTCCTAATCCCGCGTGAGAGAGCCGGGAAATCAGGCATTGGAGCATTTCGCAACCTATTTTTATGGACTATGCCACAACGTACATCGGTAGGTGGTGCTGGTGGCTTGTTTTCAAGCTCGCTGGAAAGGCGTAATTCGTTAAGCGCGCAAACTGCGTGGGATGCGCCAAGGTTAGAGAGAAGTGGTAGCACAAACCACTGCTTAGTGCTTGCGTACTCACGCCACCACACCCTAAAATTATTGGGAGGCATCATAACCTTTGCAATTAGTTGTTCTCTTTTGTCCTGTAACGTGTTCGGTTTCAACACTTGCATAAATTAAGAAAATAAGTCCTAAGCTGACGGTAACCTTTATCAATAGAAAAAAATTTGAGAAATAGTGCGACCATTCAGAAGCCTTTTCTTTGTCTAAACTAATGCTGTTGCACGGTGTAATACGACGTCAAGATCAAGAGAACCCACGATGAAGATGAATATTAAACAAAAATAGGTGCAATAGGAATTAAATATTAAAGAACTTAGCAGGCGAAACAAAGCTTACCTGTTTCAGATGAAACGTGGTATTGCACCCTATCAGATGAGCGTCTAAGAAACAATTCATGTGGGACTTTTTTTTTTCCGACAAGCAGCGGCAATACGAGCTTTATAGTCCCGCGGCAACAAACCTAAATTAAATTAAGTGCCTCATGCGCATGCCTGTTTATGGTTTCTAATAAGTGAATTACGCAAATTGAGTTCTGCTCTAAGCTAGTAGTGCTCAACGAGCTTGAAAACCTCAGCTTTCCTTTATTGAATGCGCATCGGCTTCGTACAAGAAGAGAAACGCTTGACAGTAAACTTTGCAATGCAAACATGATAATTGTAAACATTCCAAAAAATTGTAATCATGATAATGCGCCGTTGAGGGCATTTGGGTTATCTCTCTTTTTACGTAAACTTAATGAGTCCGTTTTCTTCCTGAAAATCTCTGCACACTGGTATAGTCCAGCTTTCTGAGGCCAAACTTTTAAAAATTGCAAATTTGTAAGAACTGTTATAGAAATATTGAAGGTAATGGTCCATTATTCTTATATGTAACAATCTTTCTTTTTAGTGTTTCCAGTGATCTCAAAGAACGGTTACGACTGCCATAGAAAACCAAAGTGGAGCGCTTTTGACGATAGAAAAAAACATGAATAGAAAAAAATACAAGAATTGCATAGGGTGATCTGCGCATATATTGATTGTTATAGTGATCTTATACGAAAAAATTTCGTTCGTAAACCGTTTCCCGCTTAAAAATGCTTTTGAACAGAATTGCTGGCTATGTGTTCAAATTAAGCGGAAATGCTTTTAGCTTTTTTTTCTCCAAATTTAGAAAAGTTGTCAGATGGAAAATATCAAATCGCGATACACACAAGCAATGCGGGTGCTCAGCGTATCAGATCCACATAGTACATTTGCAATTGTCGCGTTTGATTTTAATTTTGTTTGGCACCTAAAAGGTCTGGTATGAGTTCTGGTTCTTGATCTATGAGGTCTGACACCTATGAGTGTTCTGGTTTGGAAGGGTTTCAACTTGTGGTGCAGAGGGTGAAAAATATGCTGCAACTGACTTCAATGAACATCTGGCGCCCCCAGAGAGCGTTCGTACCTTGTTCGACTGGCCACATGTTTGTCGCTCTGCCCTCCGGCATATTCGTTGCGTTTCGAGCATTCCGCACCGCTTCTGCTACATTCATGGCCCAGAACAATGAAACTGGCGTGATACGTAACGGCTGAATGCTTTATCATAAATGTTGCGACTGCTACCACGCAAGCACGTAAAACGCGATGCTAATCCCTAATCCCTCGCCTCGCACTAACTTAGCGTTTGCGAGGCAGACGCTAAGCACTTGCTTTGTACCTGCCCCTTTTTGCGCGCCATCCCGCAGACGCCCTTGCTCCAGTGCGGACTTCTTCCCCCCCCCCTCCCCCCGCTTACAGTCGGATTTAGAAGCCTGGATCTCGACGCCGCACCGCCGAACGTTTCTGGACTTCCCTCGAGAGTCCTGTGTGTGTCTATATTTGTAGATATTTCTTTAAGCCAGCAGGCACACTGTCGCAATAAAAAAGGTAAGAGTATGGAATTAGCGAGATGTATATGCATAACCTATGTATATGGAGTGGTCACGTGACTATGCGGTCACATAACGTCGTAGTAATGATCACATGACCATTTAGTAGCAGCTGTCGCCACTATCCTGTGTGAACATGAAGAGTACTACGAAGTGGAGGCCGGGAACCTGCTATTTAGCACCTCGCACTGTAAAAACTTTGTCGCCAAGACCAATTAGCGCCATCCCCGGCGCCTATAGCGCCCCTTCGTTGTCAGATCTAAAGCTCTTGGCCAACATCACAACCTCTCGCGCAGTATGTTCTAACTTGTAGCCTCTTCTACAATGCGGTCCATACGTTCTACGTTTCCGAACGCTTGGATTCAATAACGCCGCCGCCATGGCTATGCATTTGAATCGGTTGAGTAAAGAAGTAGAAAGGCTGTATTGTATCGCCAGTCACACCTAAATTGTCACACGCGGATTTCAGAAAGCGGCCATGGCTGCCAAACGCTTTGATTCGGCCGATGAAGACCAGGCGAGAGCTGCGGCACGTCAAACAGCGAAAGCAGCGAAGGACACTGCGTGCGCTGAATGGCAGATGCCAAAAAATAAGGCGGTTAATTCCTTTAAGCAAGAGACGAAGCAGGAGCAGAATAGAACTGTTACTTTACCTTGGTCCTGCGCATCTAAGCAGCAACAGAAAGCCCAAATTTCTGCAACGAAGAGTGTGGAATGAGACAGGCCGACCAGGGGGAGTCCGTGCCATTTACGCAGTAGATGAACAGGTCAGATTACCTCACTCTGAACGATTCATAGTGATCCAGGCGTAAAGCATTACTTTGTAGACGTTCGTCGCGTCAACACCGCACCAGATATTCTCATTTGCTCGCCGCTGAAGTGAGGGAGACGCTGCCTGCTTCATAGACTCCGTGGCCTGCTTGGAAGTAGGTTCTGGCGGAAATAGCAGGTGTCCTATCCCCGGTTATGCAGCGCCCCTGGTAAGAATATTTTGCTGTCCGTGCCGTTTTTAGAACCATACGTAGAACCGTTCAAATAACCGTTTATTGAAGCACACGTTTATAGAACAGCGTCGTTCTATATCCTTATGTACCGATTCGAGGTTCGTTTTTGGAAACCGACTGATGTCGTTGACTTCGTGGTATAAAGGCATTGCACTAGGGCTGAGAGCATTTAAATGTGGTTAATTAAATATTTAACTAAGAGCGTGTCAAGTAGGCAATCTCTCGAAGAAAGCAACTTACTTGCTAGCGCACGTCATTTTGCTTTCGTCGTGCATGACAAAAACGATGTGTACGTAAGTTTGGTGGCGCACGCCTAGGACCTGCGTTTAGTGTCGTCTATGAATTTTTTAAAGCAAACTATGTTCTTCAGAATTCTGCGCTGAAAACCCCAATGCAACCAACCTATCCGTGTTTGATTAGCACATTGGGTACAAAACATTTTTAAGGAGCTGCAGCAGCTACGCCCGAAAACACACATCACGCACTGTCATCATCATCATCATCATCATCATTATCATCATCAGCCTTACTACACCCACTGCAGGGCAAAGGCCTCTCCCATGTCTCTCCAATTAACCCTATCCTTTGCCAGCTGTATCCACCCTTTGCCTGCAAACTTCTTAATCTCATCCGCCCACCTAACCTTCTGCCGGCCCCTGCTCCGCTTACTTTCTCTTGGAATCCACTCTGTTACCCTTAAGGACCAGCGGTTATCTTGCCTTCGCATTACATGCCCTGCCCAAGCCCATTTCTTTCTCTTGATTTCTACTAGGATGTCATTAACGCGTGTTTGTTCCCTCACCCACTCTGCCCGCTTCCGATCTCTTAACGTTACACCTATCATTTTTTTTTTCCATGGCTCGCTGCGTTGTCCTTAACTTAAGCTGAACTCTTTTCGTTAGCCTCCACGTTTCTGCCCCGTAGGTGAGTAAGATTATGCTGTTGTACACTTTCCTCTTGAAGGAAATTGGTGAACTGCCACTCATGATCTGCGAGAGTTTGCCGTATGCGCTCCACCCCATTCAAATCCTTCTAGTTACCTCCCTCTCATGATCCGGATCAGCTGTCACTACCTGCCCTAAGTAGACGTATTCCGTCACAATTTCTAGGCTCTCGCTGCCAATTGTGAACTGTTGTTCTCTTGCTAGGCAGTTGAACATTAACTTGGTTTTCTGCATGTTAATTTTTAGGCCCATCGATCTGCTCTGCCTGTCTAACTCATTGATCATGATTTACAGTTCACCTCCTGAGTGACTCAGCAAGGCAATGTCATCAGCAAATCGTAGATTATTTAGGTATTCTCCATTTATGCTTAATACCAACTGTTCCCAATTCAGGCCTCGAAATACCTGCTGTAAACATGCGGTGAACAGCATTGGCGAGATCGTGTCTCCTTGCCTGACGCCCTTCCTTATTAGAATTTTATTGCTGACTTTATGGAGGACTATAGTAGCTGTGCAGTTGCTATATATATCTTCCAGTATTTTGACATAAGGCTCTTCTACCCCCTGATTACGCAATGCCTGTATGACTGCTGAGGTTTCCACTGAGTCGAATGCTTTCTCGTAATCAATGAAAGCTATATATAGAGGTTGGTTATATTCTGCGCATTTCTCTATCACCTGATTGATAGTGTGAATATGATCTATTGTGGAATATCCTTTACGAAAGCCTGCCTGATCATTTGGTTGATTAAAGTCTAACGTTGCCCTGACTGTATTAGCGATTACCTTAGTAAATACTTTGTAGGCAACGGATAGTAAGCTGATCGGCCTGTAATTTTTTCAAGTCCTTGGCGTCTTCCTTCTTGTGAATTAAGATAATGTTTGCATTCTTCCAAGCTTCTGGTACAGTCGAGGTCATAAGGCATTGCGTATACAGGGTGGCTAGTTTTTCTAGCACGATGTCCCCTCCATCCTTCAAAAGATATGCTGTTACCTGATCCTCCCCAGCTGCTTTTCCCCTTTTCATTGCTTCTAAGGCTTTCTTTACTTCATCTTTCGTTACCGGCGGGATGACGCATTGCTGTGCACTGCTGTCTTTCTCATTAGCGCTCTGATTACTTTGGCTACTGTACAGGTCTGTGTAGAACTCTTCGGCTACGTTAACTATCTTATCCATATTGCTAATGACATTGCCCTGCTTGTCTCTTAATGCATACATCTGGTTTTTACCTATGCCTAGTTTCCTCTTCCCTGTTTTTAGGCTACCTCCGTTCTTTATAGCATGCTCGATTCTCTCCATATTAAACTTCCTTATGTCGGCTACCTTGCGCTTATTTATTAACTTTGATAGCTCCGTTAGTTATATTCTATCGGTAGTGTTGGATGCCCTCATGCTTTGGCGCTTCTTAATCAGATCTTTCGTTACCTGAGATAGCTTCCCGGTATCCTTTCGAACTGTCCTACCGCCTACTTCTACTGCGCGCTCCGTAATTATTGATGTCAGATTATCGTGCATTGAATGAACATCAAGATCATCTTCCTCAGTTAAAGCCGAATATCTGTTTTGCAGCGCTATCCCAAACTCCTGTGCTTTCCCTATTACGGCTAACTCGTTAATGGTCTTCTTCTTCACTAGCTTCTTCCGGTCCCTCTTCAAGTCTAAGCTAATTCTAGACCTTACCATTCTGTGGTCGCTACAGCGCACCTTTCCGAGGACGGACACATCCTGAATGATGCCAGGTTTAGCGCAAAGTATGAAGTCGATTTCATTTTTAGTTTCCACATTGGGGCTCTTCCAGGTCCACGTCCTGTTTTCTCGTTTGCGGAAGAAGGTATTCATTATCCGTAAAATATTTCTATCCGCGGATTCGACTAATAACTCTCACCTGCTATTTCTAGAGCCTATCCCATAGTCACCTACCGCGTGGTCGTCAGCCTGCTTCTTGCCCACCTTCGCATTGAAGTCGCCCATCAGTACAGTTTACTGCGATTTTACTTTATTCATTGCCGATTCTACGTCCTCATAGAAACTTTCAACGGTCTGGCCATCATGGTTGGATGTGGGTGCGTAGGCCTGCACCACTTTCAGCTTGTACCTCCTATTCAGCCTAATTACTATAGCTGCTACCCTCTCGTTAATACTGTAGAACTCCTCTACGTTGCCAGCTATATCCTTATTAGTGAGGAAACCCACACCTAGTTCTCGTCTATCCTCTAACCCGCGATAGCACAGTATGTGTCCGTCCTTTAGTACTGTATACGCCTCACCTGTCCTCCTAACTTCGCTAAGCCCTATCACATCCCATTTAATTCCCGCTAGTTCCTCAAACAGCACTGCTAGGCTAGCCTCACTAGCTAAAGTTCTAGCGTTAAACGTTGCCAGGTTCAAATTCCAATGGCGGCCTGTCCGGAGCCAGAGATTTTTAGCCCCCTCCGCTGCGTCACAGGTCTGACCGCCGCCGTGGTCAGTTGCTCTGCAGCCGCTGGGGACTGAGGGCCGAGGGTTAATTGGTATGATCATAGAAGGTTGTGGCCAAGTACTACACCAGGGTGGCCAAATCCTGCTCTGGTGAGAGAGTGCGTTGTCGGTTCTGGTTGCCGAGATCTGGCCGCACTCCAGGCCTAGTTATGCAATTCCATCGACACGCGGATGTTTTTTTTTTTTTAACCCGGTGGAGAATTGCGCGGCACCAGGATTTGAACCCCGGTCCTCTTGCACGCGAGGCGGATGTTCTACCTCTACGCCATCGCTGTGTCCTCATCCAAAACTTGCATTAGTGTAATCTCCAGAAAAGTGCATGAATGCAGAGGCGTTGCATGTATACATTAATGAATAATATGCTCTTTCCTAGCAGTTTAACACGCCATACAAGAAAATAAGCGATACCCGGCCTCACAGGTTTCTACTGGCGCTATGGGACTTATCAAAATACCCGCAGCGATCTGCCGTATTCTCAAAGCGGTTTGCGGATTAAAACGGCGATTCACAGTCATTTCACAAAGTCGTGAGAGTGAGCCAATCGGAAGTCACGTTGAGAGCAAAGGCTTTAATAAGTGCGAGCTTTAGCGTTCATGTCAGAGCTAACAAATTGTCTATGCTTAAATTACAGTTGCTATTTGAATCCGTGTATTCAGAACTGCATGGTATTACACCGATTAGTGTGTTTAAAGTGGAAAGTTGAAGAAAGAAAATAATCGCCATTTTGCGAAAGACGGACTGCGGTATTTGTTTCGAATTAAAGTCTTGTCGGGAAAGCGCAAGCTAATACCAAAATTATTCCAAGAAAACAAAACATTCATTTATTCATTTTTTTTTTTCAGGCTATATTAGGCATGCCGTAGCAGAGGCAACCGGATATATTTACATCATCTGCGTTTATATAACGCCTATCGAATTTCACTGCTACACCGTTTTTGAAACTCGCTTACATGTAAATTCAGCGTCACACTGGCGCAATCTACCCATGACTTTGGGCTCAATACCCAAGCTCCTCTAGTACTAAGCCACTGGGGAGGGTTAAACATCAATTTCATTGACGCAAACTACTAAAACGTTTTTCATCTTACTTCGGAAGCGGATGAACAAAAGATAACTGCACTGCCACTTCAAACCACATAATCTTAGTTGCACCAAGTACCTAGTAGTACCTAGTCATCCAGTACTAGGTTTTCCGAAGCCTCGTACTGAGCGAACACATACTCGAGAGGGAGGCATTAAAAATCGTTCATGCTGCCGTACTTCCTATTGGTTTACTAGACTGAGTAGCTGCTGCAGCGAATAAAAGCTAACAACATGTATTCAAATTTTTATATTTCCAAAGATCAATAATTCTCCTGTAGGTTAACCTTTGTATCCAGTTCCGCAACTTGGTCAAAAGAGTATCGTGCTGAAAAATATTTTTATTTCTTGCAAACTGAATGCCTTAAAGGAGTTTGTTCTCTCTCCTGCCGGAGGGGATGGGGGAGGGGGGGGGGCTAACGCGAGTAGATTTCACATTGATTGTTTACTGTTACTGGGTAACAGCTGTTGTTGCTATCAGGTCCTGCTTTGCAGCTCTATTAATTTGCTTTTCGGCGTGTTCGGGCACGAACTGGGAGAACAGACAAACGCAGTTTCTGCGATGCAGTTCCTGGGTTAGCTTTCATTCATGCTCAGCATGCAAGAGCGTTTTTACGTTTACGAGCAAAGAATCAAGAGTAGAAACAAAGAGCTACCGCCTACCCTCTTCATTCGTGCTAAAATGAAAGCCCTTTGATGCCTTGACATCTACGGATGTCGCCGCACCCACTCGTACTTTATATTGGTCCTTAGCTCGCGAACAGAGTTCAGCGCAGCTCACATAATTTTCTTTAGTCGTCGCCAGGAGAAAATAAAGCCTAGATAAACTTTAACGCTCTTGCCGTTTCTGCAGTTCTTGTTTTTATGCTGTAGTATTCCCATCAAACACTAGTGTGTACACCGACAAAAGTGATGTTGCAACCACATGCCGCCTCACCATCCTGTCCGAATATGCAGTGCCGCAATTTGGGGCGTACGTATTACGCTTTTTTGGCAGTTCGCGGAAACGAAAGAACTATATCTCTAAGTCTTCAATAAAAAATAGAAGGTTCTTCCTAAATCGATTACTAATTTATCGAACCAGGAAAGCCCGTTATACTAACTTTTATTTTACGGGGTGCCACCTGTATATATTTTTTTTAGCGACATTACTTAGGCATAACTATATAGACTCGGAAAGACACTATGACGTGACCAGATTCAATCTGGACACAGAGAGAGGCCCTGACATGCTCATCCGCCCTGACATGCCAAAATGCAATATAGTTCGCGAGATTTTCTTGTTCACCTGTGCTTTCCCAATGCCATAACATTTTCGGTAAAACTCATAAAATTTTGTCCAATCAAGACGGAGATGGAAATGCCAAAACAGTCCCTACTGCCGTCCAGTTTCACCCAAAGTAATCTAAAACGAAAGTTCTTCGTCAGGTTCAGCATAAAAGAGCAAGAACCGACAATCATCAGCGACGTGAAATGGCGGCCAAACGTTCGAGTAATTGAATCTTTCAGAGTGTCGGACACTCTAAAAAAACAGTCAGTTACCGACCGTTTGGCCGCTGGCTGCAGCCTGCAAACTTAGTCAACGGGGAACTCGAAGTAGTTTAATAATAAAAAAACTGCAAAGCTCAATAGCACTGGCCAAGTCATTTGATATTGCGAATTTCAGGTCATTGCAAATGTAGGTCTTTCGGCACGTGAGTCGCTTTCTTACTTGAATGAGTTTTCGGAGAGTAAGAAAGAATGTGATTTCTAGGTAGCGACACCGAATATAAACCCTTAGAACGTGCAGGTTACATGAGGCAGAAAACGAGGAAACAAATCTGTAGGTCTAACAAGGAAGCACTTATGTGGTTTCATAGACTAAGAAAAATGAAGGGTAGAACAAAGATGCAATAAACAAGAGGAAAAAAAGGCCGCCCTCTACAGTTATCTCTGCGCAAGGAAAACCCCTACTCCGTTTGTCACATCGGCTGAAATACGAGAAAAAGCGAACCGTCCATGTGTCTTGCTCGAAGATCCTTTCTAGAAGTATGATAGTTATCCGATATCCGGCACAATCGGGAATTGGCATCTCTTCAAACAGAGAGGAAGGACGGATCGGTCTTTGCGAATATGTTATTTTTGACTGTGGTGCTTCAGTTATGTGTGCCCTCTTCAAGTGTGAGCTAGCTGTTGTGAAGCGTTTCTGTGAACTGCATGTCGAGGAAGGCGTAGAACTTGAGTCTCCCAGTTGCATTTCGCCAAGCACCTATCGCTTGTATCCAGACCTAGTAAACTCTTTCTTTTGATGAGCCCCGGCTGGCTTTTTAATAATATTCGAAGAAAAATGCTTAGTTTCATAATTCAAAAAACTGTTTTAATGGTACAGGGTAACCTTAATATGGTTTCCGAGGGCAAAAAAACGTATCTTTCTTTGCAGTTAGCTACATAGAAAAAGTCTCCACCGTTTTCATGTAGAGTGGCTTTAAGGGTTTCATCCATTCAGAAAATACTGGCAAGTGTGAATCGCGTTTTCGGTTTTGCTATGCCACTACGACCACGCGGTTACGTCATCAACTTATATTTTGGCAGGACAGCTTGTCAGGTTAGTCTTTAGCTTTCTACAAATAGAGACTCATCATTTCCAACCAAGATTTTGAAACCAGCTGCATCCCTTCTTCAGGGGCAACGCCGGGCACTCAATTAGGTAACTTTAAATCTTTGAGAGAGGTCGAGCGCTAATAAGTGGAACCTCATCGCTGCTTTTTGATTTTTTTATAAAAAATATAGTTCAAATATCTTCTCACTGCTCGGAATTACACTACATAAAAGGTCAACCAGAAATATAGTAGTTCGCCATCACCGCCGCCGCAGCACATAACTAGTGTTCAGTGCCCTCCTTATTTTTTCCCCTCTATACTGTATGCAAGAGACGCCACACGCCACCATGTTTTCAATCACATAACCGTTTTATTTCCAGCGCTTTATTTGTCTTGTCACAATATATAGTATGGCTGATTATGACAGAGACGCACGACATAGCGATTAGGCACGCAGTGCGTTTTCTAAGGTCCTACCGGATTGCACCTAATTAACTAGGACATCCTCGCCCACTGTTCCAAGCCCTGAACCAACGCGCATTTCTTAAGGAAGGCGAAAAACGACGACGCCAATGCAAGCGGCAGCGCGGATCTTTAAAACATGAATTCCCTACCTCGGGCAGTTTCACACGGAGGGATAAATGTTTGTTCCGCTAAGCAAGCGGCATTTTAAATTAATTTCGCTTCCTTCGTGTATTGTCGCGCATTGGGAATAAATGATTAGATGTCACGCACCGCAAACTAGAGGTATATAGCTCGAATATGCGTGTTCTGGCATCTTGCTCAACAACTAGAGTTATAAATAAGGCTTCCCATTAGGCTGCTTATGCCGCACGCCTGAAGTCCTAATTTTTTTTTTTGCGAGTGCCGAAAATTTACCCCAAGGAGAGCTCATGATTTAATGCCGACCCGCTATTCTGTGCTCTCTGGCAACAATTAGCGCAATCTCAAGCCCCTACAGCAGGCGGAATGTATTGCCTCATCTGTTTATGTAAAACAAAGCCTTGGGGTTTGTAAGACACGCCGCAACTTCGCGGAGTATTAAGCACCCTGAGAGGAATATGTTAAACAAAACTTTTCTAGACGCTTTGCAACTAGCCGGAAGCTCAAGAAAATGACAACCGGTTTTATTACTCAGAACACTCTATTTCCAGTGGAATTAATGCGCCCTGCAGTGAGCCAGCCCTCAGCCTCCTTTTCAACGAGCGCGAACGAAACCGGCGGTTAATTATACGCAGGTCTTTATATTACATACCTCAGCAGCCCTATAAGTTCTGCGATATGCCGTAATGCTGAGATGAGGTTCAACTCGTTACCCGCTTCGTTGGCTCAGTGGTTAAGGCGCTTGGCGGCTGAGCCGGAGTATCAGGGTTCGAAACCCACCGCGGCGGACGCGTTTCTACGCAGGCGAAACGCAGAAAGGCACCCGTCTGCTGTGCGATGCCAGTGCACGTTAAAGATCCCCAGGCGGCACCTCTTCCTTCCTGTCTTTTCTCACTCCCTCCTCTATCCCTTCCCTTACGGCACGGTTAAGGAGTCCACCGAGGTATGTGAGACAATTACTGCGTCATTTCCTTTCCTGAGAGCCAATTTTCATTTTTCATTTCGCTTTCTTTTTCAACTTGACTACCAGGGTCTACACATACAGTTCTTGTATACCAGCGCAACGGCCCGAAGCCAAACAGGGAAGTGACAAAACACAGCACTGCTCTTTTAAACCAGCGCAACGGCTCGAAGCCAAACAGCGGTGTGCTTTGTCCCGTCCCTGTTTGGCTTCGAGCCGTTGCGCTGGTTCACAAGAACTACGTCTGACCAACTCGCCCGCCAGTTCATGTTGTGCGCACAGAGTGCGGTTCACACTTGTTGCAAGTGATCGAGAGGACACGACAGCTACAGTCCTGCGTGGTGTATAGGATTATAGATATCTTCATGGTGTATACACTACCGGGCAACACAGGCTGTCTTGGTCAAGCCGCATTTAACGCATTGCTCAACCGGTTTGCACGGTGCCACATCGCCGTGAACAAGCGCACGTGCTTGGTAATGCAGTGTCGCTGTCGGGTCCTGGTGCTGCGTGAACAACCCTATAGCCTAGGGGTCATCAAACTACGGCCCGCGGGCAACAAAAGGGCCTTGAATTCATTCCGAAGCACCCGCGGTCAGATACCTCTCTTACCCTCCCCCTAATATCGTACGGAACCCATACACCTGTCAGCTGCCACCACATGACGTAGTCTTGTGTTAGCATCACGCCGTGGCTCCCAATGATAATCCTTTCAGATTATTATACTGTCGTGAAAGCAGAGCGACGTTTTCATGCGGTAGTATCATCGTAATCATGGGCCAGCCAGCACCCACTGCACCACAAAGACCCCTCTCATACCTCTCCAAGCAACCTAGCTCTGTGCCAACTTTGCGCACCCTATCGCCGCGAAGCTCTTAATCTCATACGCACACCTAACCTTCTGCCGCCCCATTGCTACGCTTCCCTTGCTCTCGAACCCAGCCTGCTACCCTTAGCGATCATCGGTTATCTTGCTTCCGCATTGATTGATTGATAATGGCAAAAAATTTTGGAACATCATTTCTGGTCCCAAGCATAAAGCAATAGTTCTGAACGATAGAAGCGTCGCAGCCATTCCTTCATCAGAATGCCCTCAAGTGCTAAACGACGCCTTCTCAAATACTTTTTTACAGCAATCATCTATTTCTCTGCCCACTTTTCAGCCTGTGCAGAATCCATTAATGGACCCAATTGTGTTTGACAGTCTTGGTATAGAAAGTCTAATTAATGATCTCAAAATTTCTTCGCCTTCGGGAATCGACGACATCAATTCTAAATTTTTAAAGAATACAAGTGTTTATTCTTCCATTTACTTGTGTGCACTGTTTTCGCAATCTTTGAATTCAGGAAAGCTACCCGGGGACTGGAAGGTGGGTAAGGTGGCACCAATATTCAAGTCTGGTGATGCTCATTGTGCTCTTAATTACAGACCCATATCATTAACGAGTGTCCCGTGTAAACTGTTTGAACATGTCATTTATTCTAATCTGGTTAAATTTCTAGAAAATCATTCGTTTTTTTTCCCTCATCAGCATGGCTTTCGTCAATCATGTTCTTGTGAAACGCAACTCATTTTCTTCACCCATGATTTATTTGATGCATAAGACAAGGGATTTTTCATTGACTGTGTATTTTTAGATTTTCAGAAAGCATTCGATCTTGTTAATCACCAACTACTTTGTTTTAAGCTCGGCAAACTAAACATCGACCCAAACATTCTTTCATGGATCGAGAGTTTTTTGCGTAACAGAACTCAATTCGTCACTGCAAATAACGCTGATTCCTCACCATGCTCTGTTACCTCCGGCGTGCCTCAAGGTTCCGTGCTCGGGCCGCTATTGTTTCTAATATACATTAACGATCTACCAATTTCTATTAACTCCACAATTAGGCTTTTCGCAGATGATTGCGTTATTTATCGAGTAATCAAATCCGCTTCAGACTCATCCTTACTTCAAAGTGACCTAAATAAGGTATCTAGTTGGTGTAATATTTGGATCATGAGACTGAATACTAACAAGTGTAAGGTCATGCGTATTTCACACCGGTCTGCTAACGAAAATGTTATTCCCTACAATATTTCAGGTTCTCTCCTTGAGCAAGTTACCACATATAAATATTTATGGGTTCATATAACTGCTAACCTTTCATGGCAGGCACATGTTGATTATATTGTTAACAATGCTAACCGCATGCTTGGCTACTTGCGTCGTAATTTTTCCATGGCTCCATCTTCTTTAAAACTGCTACTCTATAAAACCTTAGTTAGATCGAAATTAGAATATGCGTGCTCTGTGTGGGACCCGGGACTTGAAACTCTTACTAATCAGTTAGAGTCAGTACAGAATCGTAGCGCACGATTTATTTTGTCTAATTTTTCCAGCACTGCTAGTGCAACTACAATGAAAAATACTATGAACCTTCCTAGCCTTTCCCTTCGTAGAAACCTCGCGCGAATACTAACTTTTCACAAGATTTACTACCACAATCATCAGTAAAACGGGATCTTCTATTTGAACCATCGTTCATATCACCTCACACGGATCATCGCCACAAGGTACGCATTCCATACTACCGAAGCAATGCATATTTTAACTCGCTTATACCCAAGACGGCGAGCGATTGAAACCACCTGCCCACCTTGGTTGCCGACATTTCTGACACCTGTTTATTCAAAAACGCCGCGGAAAACTATGTGTTTGACTAGGCTGTTTTCTTACGTAATCTGATTTGTATTTTGTTCAAGCTTACGTTTTTTCATTCCTTGCTGTATTACATTACATTTTCCATTTACTTTTTGTTTTCATTTTGCTGCATTGTTTTTACTTTTTTATCCACTCCCTTCTGTAACGCCCCACTGGGGCCCTGAAGGTATTGTAATAAATAAATAAATAAATAAATAAATAAATAAATAAATAAATAAATAAATAAATAAATAAAATGCCCTGCCAGAGCCCATTTCTTCTTCTTCTTCATGACGATGAATTTTTCTGAAGCAGAGCATCTGTCGCTAAAGAGCGCTTTGGGACAAGGTATTTTCTTCTACTCAAGGTTGGGTCATAGGCTGATTTTCCAAGTATTTTACCCTAAATAAGCCGAGCACCTGTCCAGGAGAAACCTTGTACCCATTGAACTCCGGCAGCACTGGGGATTGAACCCCGCATCTCCCGCGTGTGGTGTGGGTGCTCAGACCACTAAATCACGTTTTCTTCTTGACTTCGACTAAGGACCGCAGCGGCGGCCTAATGGTTGAGCATCCGCCTCGCATGCGGGAGGTGCGGGGTTCGATCCCCAGTGCCGCCGGGTACCCAGCGGTAATACAATGGGTGGGTACAAGCTTCCTCTGGCCTGGTGCTCGGCGTAGTCAGGATAAAATGCTTGGGAAATGGGTCGTCGACCCCACCTTGAGCAAACAAAAAATACCTTGTGCCATGGCGCTCTTTGGCCGCAGATGCCCTTGCACCGTAAAAATTCACTATCGTCATCATCAAGAGAAAAAAAAAACTCCCTCATGTCTAGATTGAGACCTATGAGGAAATTCAAGAATGAAAAAAATAGATTTCATTAACCCGTGCTTGATCACTGACTGACCCACACTGCCCTCTTCCTTCCTGTCTCTTAACATTACACATATCATTTTCCTTTCCATAGCTCGTTGCGTGGTCCTCAATTTAATTTGAACTACACTATTCTCCACGTTTCGGCCCAATTCGGGAGTACCAGAAAGATAGAGCTCTTGTACGCTTTTCTCTTGAGGAATATTTTTAAACTACCTTTCATTATCTGACAGAACTTTCCAAATGCGCTCCACCCATTCTTATTCGTCTAGTAAGTTACTCTCATGATTTGGTTCTGCGGTCACTACCTGCCCCAAGTGAACTTATTCCCTTACCACTATCAGTATTTCGCTACCAGCTATAAAACGTTGTTGTATTCCGAGACTGTTAAACATTGCTTTCGTTTTCATCATGGTAAATTTTACACCCACAGTTCTGCTCTGTGGGATTAAAAAATCTAACTAATTGTTCACGTTTTGCAGTTCATTTCCTGAGTGACTTAGCAAGAATATCTCATGAACGATCCGCAGATACTGAGGCATCCTCCATTAACACTTATCCCCATCTGTAGCTAAAGCAGGCCAACACCGGTAATAGTATGCGGAAAAAGCCCTATTTTTACGTCACTATACCGGTTTTCGTGAAATAAAGCCTTTCCTGAAAAACCCTGTAGATACCTTCGTGTATTTTTGCGTAACGCTCCTCCACACCGTGATTCCGCAATGCCTTCTTGAGTCCTGAAAATTAATCTCGGTCAAATGGTTTCCCGTAATCTATAAAGTCTATATATAGCTGTTTCTTTACTCTTCACCGCCTTTAGGCTACCTTCGTTCTTTAGAGCATGCCCAATTCTCTCCATATCAAACTTCCTTTTGTGGGCTACCTTGCTCTTACTAATTACCTTTCATTGCTCCGCCTGCTCTGTCATGTCTTTGGGGTTAGATGCCTTCATGTTTTGGCGTTTCTTAATCAGACTTTTCGTTTCCTGAGATAGCTTGCCAGAATGCTGTCGAAACGACCTACCGCCTTCCTCTACTGCGCATTCCGTAATAATAGCTGTGAGATTATCATTCATTGCTTGATTATTAAACTCACCTCTGCAGAAAAAGAGGAATATCTGCTCTGCAACTATATCCTGAATCCTTTTCTCTTTCCCCCTGACTGATAAATTATTAATGGGCTTCCGCTTCTCTAGATTTTTTTTGTTTCCTTTTCAAGTTTAGGTCTAGGCTAATTCGAGAGCTAACCATCCTGCGGTCGCTACAACGCACATTTAAGATGACCTCCACATCCTGCACGCTGCCAACACGAGCGTACAAAATGAAGTCTGTTTCATTTTTGGTCTCATGTCCATTGCTTGTAGTCTCGTTTGCGGAAGACGCTATTTATTGTCCGTAAATTATTGCTCTCTGCGAGCTCTACTAATAGTTCATCCCTGCTATTCCTGCTATTACTTCTACTGCCTGGTCTCCAGACTACTTCTTCCCTACATTGGCATTGAAGTCACCCATCAGTACAGTGTACAGTGTTTTAACATTACTCATTGCCGACTGCATGTCCTCGCAGAAGCTTTCCACGATGCGGTCATCATGGCGAGATATAGGCGGGTAGCGCTGTACCACATTGAGTTTGTACCTCGTTTAATCCTAATTACAATATCTGATACATTCTTGTTAATCCTATAGAGTTCTTTTGTGTAGCCAGGTGTACCCTGGTTG
This sequence comes from Amblyomma americanum, assembly GCF_052857255.1. NCBI lineage: Eukaryota > Metazoa > Arthropoda > Arachnida > Ixodida > Ixodidae > Amblyomma > Amblyomma americanum. The sequence continues at coordinate 99,647,395 of NC_135506.1, read as the reverse complement.
ATGACTAATCATGCACCGATTTCTCCTCTGTCTGGTATTCACCTTTGCATAGTACGTGCCCCCACTTGCACTGCAGGATTATATCAATCTGAGATACTTTGTTCATATTGCAATTAAAACGAGGGATATCATACAGCAAGGAGACACGACATGAAGCTGTGTCGTGTCTCCTTGCTGTATGATGTCCCTCATTGGCGGCTCTTTTAAGCGCACTTTAACACTTTATACGCTTCACCTGTCCTCCTAACCTCACTATGCACTATGACATCCTATTATTAACCCCTAGTTACTCTAACTACTACACTGGTCTCATTGAATAAAGTTCTACCGTTAAACGTTGTCAGGTTCATTTTCCAATAGAAGCAGCAGCATAAGAAAGCGATTGTTGGAAAAATCTGTGCCACTGACCATTCATCTGAAGCATCAATTAGCTAATTATATCGTGCAAACTGGGAAATTTCCCCGTCCAGTTTTAGAGGTGATGGGAGGAGAGAGGGATAGTCAGCAATACAAGACGAAGAAAGGCTGAGAGGCGGCAGGTACAGTGTGTCCCGCCATAATTTGCAAGCCTGATCTTTCTTGCATGAAACAAGCCCGGCAGTTTCGTCCACAGTCCACTATTTTTCGCAGTCTAGGCAGTCCGCTGTATTTAAAAGGTGGAAAGGAGCATGATCGGTCACTTTACCAGTAAACGCTTCAAGCGCACTTTGAAAAAAAAAAAGTTTCGAGACACATGAGGCACACCTGTAAGAGTATGACGCGCTAGCGTTAATGAATCCCGTCCGCGGCTCCTCTTGCCCATGCAGACAAGGACAATGTTTCCATATTTTGTGAACGTCCACACGGCATACAAGCATAGCCCCACTTAAAGCAAACCGCACGATCATGCCGGCGTATTCTAGGCGTAGCTTCCCTGATTCGCAACACAATGATCAAGGGTTTGACATCAGACTTTTTCCCCCAAATTTTGTTCACCGCAATTCATCTACTTTATGTACTTAAATGTCCTAATGACGTTTAATCGATGCTGCACACTTCTAATCATTGGCTTTCTAATGTTTTATTCACTTTTCATTCCACAGCTCCAGGTGTGACGTCACGACACTTTCGGCAAATTAGCTTTTCCGCACACACTGGAGACGCTGCCAATAATGCTGAGTTCTGTGCTGAACACGGCCCTTATCGCTATTAATAGCCGTTACAATCATTTCTGGACTAAAAATACCAAAGAGCGATTCAATACAGTCGTATTGCGGGCTTGTTGGCACGCGATTAACTTCTGCACAGAAAGATGGCTTTGCAATAAAATCCTTGTGATTAGAATTCATTTGCTTCTGGGCGGATGCAGCGCTTTGTTATTAAGCTGCTGGATCATTAATTCCGTGATACGCGGCTTCTACCTCTCGCTGGCAAAACTCAGGGTCTAGGCTTGAGACACCAGCGACTTCAGCGAGGCGTCCTTTTATAAAGCGCTTGGCCGACGATGTACGGGAAGTGTTCACAGCATGACGTCCCGCCTCGACTGCATCCACGGTGCTACTGCACATACGGGCACGGTGCCACGCTATCTAGCCATCTCGTTATTTGATTTGATTTATTTTACCCTCAGGGCTTTCGCATTAGAGAAGGGATGCGAGGAATCTGAAGGCGTTTGCGACATCTTCTCTGACTCGGCACTCCACCAGAAATTAGTAGTTGGCGTGGCCTGTGTGATCGAGGTAGTCACGAGATCCGAGACGTGAAACAAGTAGGAACACGAACGTCTTTCGCATGAACTTTCGCTCTAAAAGCCCTCGTCTTATCAAAAGGCTGCTGTTGCACTAATTCGTGTTAATCTATTGGGAGGTGTCAAAGTGAGGAAAACCGGTGAAGAGTCGCACACAAGGAGCCACCTTCCTTCGGCTAATCACTGTATGTTTAGAAAAGTTTTGATGGGGTTGGATTAAAAAGAGCTGGAGGTAAGAGCTAATACCGGTGTTATAACCTCCGATTTCTGGATGACTTTGGTCTGGTACGGAACTCAGGAGAGAAATTGCAGATCACAACTGCGGACCTTCACACCTATGACAGACCGGATCGAATAATGCAGGGTATGTTGCTGAGCTTGTTGGTAGTTGTCGAACAGCATGGAATCGCAGCGCCAGCAGACAAGGACACATAGCAATTGTGCGTGTCCTCTCTGTATCCTTGTCTGCCAGCGCTACGAATCCATGCGGCTCGAATAAAAACTTATATGAAAAAAAACTGAAGTGATGTTTAACAGGGTTTGCATAGCAAACCTTTTTACGTTAAGCAGTGAGACACCAAAATATCAGTGAATAGATCTATAGAGCGTTCACAGTGACAGAAGATTCAGGTCACGAGAGTGAGATAACTGGGAGTGTAAATATGGGTTGGAGTGAATGAGGCAGAAACACTCATGTTATGGATATCAGTTCACCAGTAGCCCTCTAGAGGAAAGTATAAACCACCTGTATCTTACCGCTACCTACCTCTGCGGCAGGGACATGGACGCTAACGAAAATGCTCGAAATTAAGGCGAGAGCAGCTTAGAGTGGTATGTAAAAGAAAACGACAGCGGTAACGTTAAGAGGCATGAGGAGAGCTACGTTGCTTAGGAAACAAAGGCAAGATGCTGATATCATAGTTTAAATAGATAGGATATGGACGAACGATGCAATTCCCGCTAGAGATCACCGCTGGCCGCTTGCGGTATATGAGTGGATTCCCCGACTAAGGGACGCAAGCTAGGGAGCGGGGGGAGCTTATTGTGAGATAGGGAGTGCATGATATGTAGTTTGCTGAGGCAGCGTAGCCGTAGTTGGCGCAGGATATAGCTTCTAAAGAAATGAATGGACAACCGCGTTGTCCTGCAGTTGTCGTAACTGGGCTGGCGATGATGACAACAACCTATTAAGACCATATGCACAAAACATCACAACGTAATGATTGCTATAGAGAACGGCCGTCATTCTAATTTCTTTCCTTGGCTGAGGCTGAGAAAACTTTATTTCTCATAAGCGCAAGGGATTAAGGCAAATTACTTTGCTAGGCCGTGGAAACCTTTGGCCACGCCTGCCCATTCGTCGGCCTTGAAATGAATGTCGGCGCCATCACTGGACCTTAGCTTACCCCATGCTTCTTTGGAGGGATCATGCAAGGGTTCTGAGGGAGGCTTACGGACTTGGCACGCCCAAATCATATGGTCGAAATTATCTTTCTTACCGCAAAAGTGGTAGGAGGATTGATATACCTATTTATGAATTTAGATATGTAGTTTGTCTTGGGGAAGGTCCTCGTCTGTAGTTGTCTCCACATCACCTATTGTTCTCTGGTCAGTGCTTTATGGTGCGGTGAGAGTGTTCACCTAAGTATTTTGCAATGTGCTATGAGTCCGTGGTATGATATGATTGGCTCACCGAAAGTTTCCAGTTCCTGACTGCATTGCACTACCGCTCGGTCGGCTAATTCTCGAGCGTGTTGGTGGGCAGCCTCATTTCGTGGATACCCCGCGTGAGCTTGGGTCCTTATGAGTTCAATATCTCTCAAGAGCTGAGAGTCTCGTAATTGATAAGAAATGCCTAACCAAATGAACTTGCGTATCTCAGAATTAAAGATCCTCGTGGGGAAGAATATGAGAGGTAGTAATTGATAACCGATGATATAAATGTTGAATTACTGTTGATGAAAACATTTGGAAAGATTATTCAATAAATCTACCGGGACACAAGGACTCGTAGAAATATCTAGGTAACGTGAGGCTCTAGATTTGTTGCTGAGAAAATATTTATTTGATGTTTGCGTGGTCAGTCCTGCGAGAACGCATTTGCAGCTCTACAATCATGTACCTCCACATATAATAAGGTACAGCCTGACTGTAGGCGTTCATTTTACATCGCACACCGAGTAGCCACAAAGAAGAAATCTTGTTTATTTTATTACAAACTTTTCAAAAGCATGCACAAAAACTTTCTCGACCTTACACTTATCTGCTTGCTTTTGTGTTCCGGTACAGTGTTGACAGCGTCTATGGGTCACAAGCGTGTCAACAGGTACGGCAGTTAGTGCAATAATAATAATAATAATAATAATAATAATAATAATAATAATAATAATAATAATAATAATAATAATAATAATAATAATAATAATAATAATAATAATAATAATAATAATAATAATAATATTAATAATAATAATAATAATAATAATAATAATAATAATAATAATAATAATAATAATAACAATAATAATAATAACAATAATAATAATAATTGGTTTTGGGGGAAAGGAAATGGCGCAGTATCAGTCTTATATATCGTTGGACACCTGAAGCGCGCCGTAAGGGAATAATAAAGGAGGGAGTTAAAGGAGAAAGGAGGAAAGAGGTGCCGTAGTGGAGGGCTCCGGAATAATTTCGACCACCTGGGGATCTTTAACGTGCACTGGCATCGCACAGCACACGGGTGCTTTAGCGTTTTGCTTCATAAAAACGCCGCCACCGCAGTCAGGTTTTAGCGCAAATATCCTACCTGAATTCTGTTCGTGAAGCCGTGTTCATATGCAAATAGTGCATAGTGGCCAGAACAAAGCTGTTTAGAAAAACTAGTAGTAAGAGCCGTGGTTGAAAAGAAGAAATCTAGAAGAGCTAGTTCCAACTCACAGACACGGCGGAGCGGACAGCCCAAGAGGGCCACACCTGTCGGGAGACAACAACCATTGATTTTCGCCATAAAGCTTTTCACTCACTCACTCATTCACTCACTGTTTTCCACAGTGATTTATATCATTAACCGCCGTGGTTGTTGCAGCGCTCGGATGATGGGCACGTGTCGGTTGGCTCGACTGCAGCCACTGTGCTCACACTGCAGTTAGGAATACACGAAAAATTTGCTTTGAACTGACTTTTCGTTTTCCGTGATAAAATGTAAAGGCGGTCAAATATAATTAGCAGCGCTCCACAACAACATCCTACATACCACGCAGTGAAGCTTCGGCAGGCTAAAAAACACTAAGCAGAAACAATTTCTGTAACTACTGTGCAATAACAAACCAAAAGTGTCTCTTTCGCGGCATTATGTAGTTAATCCAGAAAAAATGATGAGATATAAACACTGAAACCAGTTTTTGGAGCGTCTTTCTATCTTCAGAGCTAGGAAAAAATAATTATTTATTTTTTAGTTGATGCGTATTCGCGTATGTCCGAAAGCGCTTGAAATGCGACAACTTTATTCACTGCGTTCCGCGAGGAATCTTACAAAGCCCAAGCACGTAATTATTTTCGTGCACAGTATCACTCGGAACTTTATTTTCCGCTTAGCAGAGAGGAACTTAAATTGACTCTCACGAGAAGAACCTGTCCAGAGTTTTCCGCGAAGCGGGCCATTAAAGCAGAGTAGCGACTCCCACTGTCATGTTCCTGAATCATGAAGTCTAGCCAGGACACAGCTTTTGGACGAGGTTAGGCGTCTGCAGATGAGGCCCTCTGTTCATAGTGCGAGGCTTAAACCCCTCGTTGGTTTGTCGAGACAGTGGATAGGACTTAAGAGTTTACAGACGAGAGATGTAGTTTGGTAAAAACTATTGCTTGCAGTCTGGGTTGGTTCTGCAAATTTAGAAAATTTCAGCCCAAAAGTAAGAGTACAAAAGAAAAAGGGAAGACATTAAGAGGAGTTGCGAACGCCTGCGAACATCTGCACTGCATTCTTTTGGTCCAGCCCTTGCTGCCGTGAAAATATTTAACTATGCAGAGGAAACCTCAAGTAACACTTTGGTTTCAGTCAGCTCGCTAATTTTTAAAAATGCGCACTTGCGTGAAAATCTAACGACGAATAAAAAACATACGTATATAAAGCGCTTTTCTTTGTGTGTTTCGTGCGAGTTCTTCTTTTGCGTTTGTGCCTTCAGCAAAAGAATGTGTCTTAAAGAGGATATCTAAAGACCAGACGGCAACGCAGGGTCTCTAGTCCTGAATTCTTATACTCAATAAAAGCGATGTGAAAAAAATATAAAAAGTGGTATTCGAGCTCCTCTGATGAGCCAACTATGATCCGTGGAATTATTGATGGACAGTGTTGTCAACAGAAGCTTTTTCGCCTCCACAAAGACATATATAATTATAATTGGTTTTTTGGGGGAAAGGAAATGGCGCAGTATCTGTCTCATATGTCGTTGGACAGCCAATTACCTTCTCGTGGGTTCTGCTTCTTTAATACCTTCCTCAAATATATCGTATTTACAACGTCTCCCTGTCTGTTAACCATTAGCTCAAGCACTCTGACGTGTTACCTCTGGTGCAACAAATGATACACGCCTTCGAAGCGCTTTCTGGATTCTTTTGCGTATTACTTACCTGTCTTTTGTCAACAGCCATTCTTGATTACAAAAGAGCTATAGGGTGGATTGGGACGAGCAGCAGCCAGCTGTCGTCTCAGAGTTTCACTTGAGGTTTGGAGCAAGTTTCCAGAGAAAATTAAACGATTAAAAAAAAAAAACCTTTGGATTTGAAAATTAATTTTTTCAGCTATATGGTTTGACTGGATGGATCAGTAGAAAATATTTGAAAATTGGTATTTGAGGAACAGAAATGGCGCAGCAATTGTCTCACATCTAAGTGGACACCCGAACCACGCGTAAGGGAAGAGAAAAAGGTTGGAGTGAAAGAAGGAAAAAAGAAGTGCCTTTGTGGAGGTGCCGCGTTTCGCCTCCATCGAAACGCGGCCGCAGCGGCCGGGTTCTAACCCGGACACTCGAGCTCATTAGAGAGCCAGTGCACTATAGCCATGCTTGCAGCGCAGTTTTAATGACGATAAAATGAGGAAAGGTGCGAAACGTCAAAGGATAAATTTTGTATAAATAATTGGTTTTGGAGGGAAAGGAAATGGCGCAGTATCTGTCTCATATATCGTTGGACACCTGAATCGCGCCGTAAGGGAAGGGTAAAGGAGGGAGTGAAAGAAAGGAGAAGAAAGGAAGAGAGAGGTGCCGTAGTGGAGGGCTCCGGAATAATTTCTGCCACCTGGGGATCTTTAACGTGCACTGACATCGCACAGCACACGGGCGCCTTAGCGTTTTTCCTCCATAAAAACGCAGCCGCCGCGGTCGGGTTCGAACCCTGGAACTCCGGATCAGTAGTCGAGCGCCCTAACCACTGAGCCACCGCGGCGGGTCAAAATAAATTCGGTTCTGCAGTGCGCAATAGTTTATTTTTGCTTAAAGATAAGAAGCAGAGTATTTCAAAATGAAATGCATGTCACACATTTCTTGAATATTGCTTAAGGATAGCTTAAGGATAAGGATTACTCTGAGTTCCTCTTGGAGACTGCCTTCACGTGTAATCTGACCCAGATTGTTGAAAGACCAACCAAGATCTGTGCCTCTGTATCCCACATTCTTGACCTAGTGTTCATTATCACGGCCCTTAAGAGCATTTCTGTTGATGTTTTGCAGGGCGTATCTGATCATAATATTGTTTCCTCTGTTTTGCGTATAAGTCTCTGTTGACGGAAAAAAATGTCTCATTGTTGTGAAAAATTTTAATAGAGCTGATGATGCAGGAATTTTTTATTTTCTAGAGACCCACCATGACAGCTTTAGGACCGAGGAGAATGTAAATGTGTTATTGTGCATGTTTAAAAAGATATGCCTCTATTGCTTGACAACGTATGTTCCTAAAGTTATAAAGAAAAAAAACAATGCATATGGATTACGCGGGACGTTGTCTACACTAAAAGCAAGCTAATGCGAATGCCGCGTTAAAGTAATCGGAATAAGTTTAATGAAATCATGCTAGGCAGACTATTAAGAAATAAGATCAAGCAAGCTAAGGACTCCTTTTTTTGATGTTACGCTTCGGTGTTTTCTTAGTGAAGGACCGGAAAAGCTCTGGCGATACACTAATGCCAATAAACAACGAAATGTGTCATTAATAGTTAACGACTGACCTTTCAGAGGGGCAAAATATATTGCTGGTGTGTTTAATGAGTATTTTCAATTAGTGTATACCGATAAAAACTCGATTTTTCCTTCTAAGCCAGACTGGTACACTTCTTTAATGGTAGATGTTACAATCTCCCGCGAAGGTATTTTGAATCTTCTTCTGAAGCTTGACGTTAAAAAGTCTAGTGGGAATGATAGCATACCTCAGGCTTTTCTCCGCCGTTAGGCAGAATGTTTATCACATTACCTGGATGTTATTTTAAACACATGTTTGTCTCAATTCGCAGGCCCATGAGAATGAAAAACCGCACGTGTCGTACCTGTTTTTAAAGACAATGCCCCATCTTGCGTATCTAATTATCGCCCAATATCTTTGGTCTCGACGAATTGCAAAATGTTCGAGCATGTGATCTGCCGAGCTTTGACGGATTTTTTGGAATCGACCTATTTCTTATGTGATGAGTGACATGGATTTTCGCGTGATTTATCTACCGTCTCAAAACTGATACTTTCCAGGATTTTTTTATTGCACTTAATAACAAACAACAAATGAACGCTGTTTTTCTTGACTTCGCCAAAGCCTTTGTAAGGTACCGCACACTAAGCTCATAGAAAAGCTCTACACTGCCGGAATCAATCCTAACATTATAGACCTTATTAGAGCATACTTAGAACAAAGATTTCAATATGTTCATATTGACGATGAGTGCTCTGATGACCTTTCGGTTTCATCTGGAGTTCCGCGAGGGTCAGTTCTGAGGCCTATCCTATGTTTAATTTATGCAGAGGACCTAATTTTGATTCTGAAATTAGAGTTGAAGTATTTGAAGATGACTGTTTTTTTATACTCCTTAGTTAACTCCACAGCTGACCAAATTAAGCTTAACAGTAAGCTGCAGAAGATATCAACCTGAGGCAACCAATACGGTATGTTTCTTAACGTTAAGAAATGTTTGGTACTTAGAATTTGTAAAAAAAAAACTATTCTGATACATCCATATTGTATAGCTGCCATACAGCTTCCAAAATCGTCGTCTGTAAAATACCATGAAGTTCAAGTAAATCGCCTAAACTGGGATGCCCACGTCGATATTGCTTGCGGGAAAGCTCTGAAGACTCTGGGGTGTTTGAGGCGTAAACTGCCGAAGGCCCCAAAATATGTGAAACTGGCCGCGTATAAGGCTTTGGTGCGGCCTCGTCTGGAATATGCCTGTCGTTTATATATGAGACCCATTTACTGCCAAGAATATTCCCAAATTAGAAAGAGTGCAAAAGACCGCACCCCGTTTCATTTACAACATATTCAAACGAACAGGTAGTGTAACAACCATGATCAATTCGATTTTCCTAGAATCTCTTCAGACAAGAGGCACTGAAGCAAGGTTGCATTTTTTTTGTACCTAATATATATTAACCTGACTAAAATAAACACTCATGATTATATTAATCCTGCTTCGAGAGCAAGTACGCGTTATAACCAAGGAAACACGCTACAAGAATTTCGTGCATACTCTCATACAATAAAACGCTCATTTTTTGTCAAATCGATTACAGAGTGGAATGAATTGCCGGAGTGTGCAGAGAATAGCCCGAATGTAGAAATGTTTGTTGATAATTTCAGAGCTCTTTGTATGTGAACCCTTCTTTTTTTTGCTTTTTTTGCATCATTTGATTGCTTTTCCATGACGCTCGTATATATCTTGTTTATTTTTTACTTATATCTTCTGCTCAGCCCTGCTTGGACTCAAGCGACTCCGCGGTATTAAATATATAAATAAAATAAATAAATAAACTTCGTGCTGTACTGAACGTTATTCTTTTTACAGGCTTCAGGAAATTGAAGCAGCACACCCAGCCACGTGCATACTCATCAGGTCTTACCCAACATGTCCTACCAAAATACACACGAGTTGTAATTGGGCATATTTCTTTTATTAGATTACAACTCTCCACCGGAAGTTTTGCCAGCACCAAAGGTTGGCAGCTTTTTCCAGTGAAAAATAAACACTGAGTAATAACCAATAATGTTGAAATTTCCTTGGTGTGGTACTTAAGTTATCATAAACATTTTTTGGCTTACAATAACGACAAAAAAAATCGATTTCTTCCAAGGTGTAACTGCGGCTGGCATTTGGATTATTGGCGCAAGTAAAATTTAACAGACATTTTTCTGTAGTTGACTTCGTCCGGGTTGGTCACTCTCATGCCGCAACAATCGAGCTTTCAATCTTGCTACAAAACAAGGAAACGAGTCAAACTTGCTGCGCATTCGAATTTTGTTTCCTTTTCCTTCATCTGATTTTAATGGCCTAAGTAATACGCTTGCAGGCTTTTTGTCGCACTTGTTGCAGTTGCACTGTCTTCTTATTAAACTTCAAAAATTGAATTTAAACCAATTAAGCCCAACATACGGGACAATAAAGCGCTGGTGTTCGAATAATAAGGGGAAGAAAAGCAAATTATACCATGCTTGAACAGCACCCATAAGCCATTTTCCCTTGCCACGTTTTCTGCTAAACAAGCACCTCTCAATCAGACATGCTGTGCTGACGAAAACCATCGAGGTCTTTCAGTATGGTATTTGCTTTTAAACAGAAAAACGCGGTGCTAGCCGACTAACGTGCACAGCGCTTCCACTGTTCTAGGCTTTGTTTCAGTCTGATCATCGCGATCGCTCGCACTCGTCCTTCCGAACTGATTACGGCTTCATTTTTCCTCTCAATCTCTTCTCGGTAACTGATCAAGAGTTCCCGGGTTCGAACCCGACCGCGGCGGCTGCGCTTCCATGGAGGAAAAACGCTAAGATAGATAGATAAAGAGGAGGAGGGAAAGGCAGGGATGTTAACCAGAAAGGTGTTCCGGTTGGCTACCCTGCACTGGGGAAGAGGGATTAGGGGACTAAAAGGAGGAAGAGAGAAGGAGAAAAAGGCATAACACACACACACACGCACAACGCTGTCACAATTTGTCACTCAATCCAGTCGCTTTCAAGTAGGCAAAGAGTGCCTTGTATGCCTTGAGGGCAGTCGACTGCTGTGGCCACGGACCGAGGATCTTTTGCTCTGTTAATGGGCGAGGATCAAGGCGGTCCAGGGCACAACACAGTGTATGTCTTGCACTCGGAAATGTAGGGCACTCACAGAGAAGATGAGTGATAGTCTCATCACAACCACAGCTCTCACAGGCAGGGCACTCGGCCATCCCCATCCGGAAAGCATGGTAATTGGTAAATGCAACACCGATCCATAAACGGCATAACAGCTTAACGGCTTCGCCCTTTTGCGCTGGAGCTCACACTTTCAGCGTGGAACACGGGAGCGTTTTGCAACCTCCGCCTCAAGGCACTGGACCCTGAACTGCGCCTTCGTCTTCCACGTAACATAGAACGTCGCGACGCAACACTGTTATGAAAAACGCTAAGGCGCCCGTGTACTGTGCGATGTCAGTGCACGTTAAAGATCCCCAGGTGGCCGAAATTATACCTGAGCGCTCCACTACGGCAGCTCTTTCTTCCTTTCTTCTCTCAGTCTCTCCTTTATTCCTTACTTTACGGCGAGTTTCAGGTGTCCAACAATATATGAAACAGATAGTGCGCTATTTCATCTCCCCCCAAAATCAATTATTATTATTATTATTATTTCCAGCTCCATTCACTAGGCCACACATAAATGTTATTCCTAACAGTTGCCTTCGGTGTAACATAGGTCCCACACTTTAGATATCAACGATAAGTTGTAAAACCCCGGGGCTTTCAAATAAAACTTCTCCACCCATTACTCCCCCTCCCCCTTACAAAATATAGCGATGCGGTCAATTTTTTACTTGTGTTTCCTCGTAAACCATAAGTTTTCCACGAAACGTGGCATAGAAATTCGGGAGCTCACACGTGCAACGCATAAGTGTATACGAACGCTTCTAGGAGCGCACTCAGTCGCAAAGAACTCTTAAATGGCGGTGTTGAGGCGACTGGGTACAGTAAAATACAGGAAATAATCACAGTTGTATTTACGACGTTCATAAAAGTTTTACGATTGAGTATAAAAAGCCAAACTTCAACTTCAACTTTTATTATTTTGCTTGCAGCGGCGTTTCTTCGGTAGAAAAAGGATCACAACAGTTATTGGTGATGTTCATGCAGGCGGGCGCAGTTGAACGTTTTCTATTCACTACGCAAGTAGCGGCAGGAAAGAAACCAGCTAGTCGCCTGAACCTTACTAAGGATTATCCGGCTTTTTGCACCTGAAGCTGCAATGAACTGTTTTAAAACTATTGGCAAACTGCAAAACTGTTTGAATATCAATTTATATTTTCACAGCCAGGCCTGCTCATTTACGGCTATTACCATTTGCCGTGAGGAGCACCACACAACAGGTTATTGTTGAAGGAATATTAACCCACTTTTCAGTGCCGCCGATTACGGTGAAGAGCTTCAAGTGTGGTTGCGCGCACTATTACCCACGGCATCTGCGTTCTAAAGCTGCTAAAAATAGAGCACACAGACACTCAAGCGTTTTTGACAGCAGTTTTCTCCTAGCCATCCAGATGAAAAAAATAATTAAAGATTCATTTTCGGCGTACAGAGTCGAACACGTGTTGCACGTTATCCGGGAAGTGCAGATGGCATTAGGCGCCATACCACTCAGTTTTTCCGAGCACAGGGTGTGAGCCAGCAGCATAATGCCACGTACATAATCTCGCGGCAGTCACTGCACGTGGAAGAATTAACTGCACGAAATTACGCGGCATGATTCAGAAGCTAATAACCTGTGGCAGCAATAAAGGGCAGCAACGCTCGCAATTCGGACGTTCGATTTTCGCACTCTGGAAGAAGTGAAAGCTCTCCCCTCCTGGATCAAGCAGGCATGTCCTCAACTCGGAGGTTGTCGGCAGCAAATTTTTCGTTGTTTCATTTATTACTTCATTATGCCAACTGGCGCAACGATGCGAGGCCCAGCTGCCGTTTGCATTGCTGGGGTACCTGCTGAACGGTGTATGAGTGAGCTGCGAAAACACTACTAGGTCAGTTTTTGCGCTAGTGTGGTCACAGAGAAATCATATCGTTTTATTCTACTCCCATCAACGCGCTTCCCTGTAAGCTTAAGAGCAGATTTGCCTTTCCCTAAAGAAGGCGCCCAGCACGAAAATTTTTACATACTTTTATAAGGAACAATCCCTGCTGTAGATTGGGAATCGTGTGCGCTTTATTATTTGCAGTCAGTAAGTTAAAAGATGTATTAACATGATGGAAGTGAGTGCGATTATGCTTAAAAGAATGTTTGGAGTGGCCACCAAGGATTGGGCTAGGAATTGCCGTATAAGAGTGCGGTTAATGTCGAAAAGAAGAGAGTGTTGCCGGAGGAGAAATGGCTCCTTTGATTCGCTCATGTGACGGGAGGGATTGAGAATGTGATGGAGAAATAGGTATCAGTGATAGACGTCCGCCCGCACGTCTATAGAGCACAACGATGGCGTGCGATTAAACGTGTTACCACACTGAGGTGTCGTTTACTGCTTAATCGGCCGGGAACGCTTATCGCAAGGAGGGCTTGTGAATATGCAGCAGTGCCCTTCGATTTTCGATGCGTTAACGCAGGGAACGGTTTGCCGGGTCAGCCCACACTAACGTTTCGCAAAATACACGTCATTGTACGCATTTTGAAAAATGGATATGTGGGCTGGGGGGGGGGGGGGGGGGTATTGCAGTCAGATAGGCTCAGTGAAAAATGCCGTTTTTGTGTATGTATCGCACAGCGCAAAAATCTACAAAAACTATCCGGTGGTTGCACGAGGCTACACATTTTAATACAATTAAAGCATCATCCATATAACGAAAGACTTTCCGAACACAGTCAATCATAGATTGCTTAAAATATTTGTTAATGGCGACCATTGTTACCTAAAAAAATATTACATAAAATCAAGGCAGTAGTCTACCCTGTGGAAAGACCCTTTTTTCCAGATAAAACTATTCGTCGAAAGCTATAAAAGTACAACAAAGATAAAATTTTAAATCCATAAAGATTTTTGGACCATCATCAACGAAGTATTCTGGAAGGAAACGGGACCTTTGCCATCAGTGCGTTATTTGATGGCAGCAAACAGTTCTTGATGCCGAACGGAATAGACAAGCTCATCAACGTCGACCGAAAAGGCGTAGCTTATATCTTAGTTGCTCTTTAGAGGCTAAACTACATCCGTGGAACTTTTTATTATCGATCGATTATTATTATTGAGACCAATTATTGCTCTGAATAAATCTGCTGACATTGTTCTGCCATGTTTATCACGCCACGAGTATCAGGTTTATCGGTATACACACTGACAGCTACGCCTTTTTCATCGGCGTTGGTAACCTTTTCTATTCCGTTCCGCATCAAGAGCTGCTTGCGGCTATCAAAAAATTTTTTCATGACAGCGGTCCCGTTTCTTTCCAGAATACATAGGGGGTGATAATCGAAAAATCTTAGGACTTCTAAATTTTCTCTGCGCAGTGCTTTTATCGCCTTTGACAAAGAATATATGGTATATTTCTTGGCCATAAGTGGCCATAAGTGCACATCACACAGTAGAGAACCCGGAAACGCTAATGATACGAGTGCAGCGTTCGTGCGTGTGTCTGCGTGTTTCTTCTCTTGTGTTTGTGCTCCTTCGCTGCCGTTATGAATCAAGAAATCTACCAAGCCAAAAAACATGTTTTAAGCAGAAGCGACCATAGATGACGTGGAGAAAATTATTGGAGACACATCTTCAAGTGAACTTGTGAGTGGATGCAGTTCAGGAGAGAAAGGTGTTGAGGACGCATGGACTAAAAAGAGCAATGTGACGTAGAAAGGTGAGAAAACCTTAAGGAAGAAGAAGTGTCAGAAAGTATTGCTCTCGCCAGCTTTACAGAGAAAAATATGGCCAGGTTAGCCTAAACATTAGGCATATTTGGGATGATATGGGTACATTTCTGAGAAGGCACCTTCTGTAATTAGGTCCAGGCATGGCTGGGAGTACACCTCTGGGCTAGAAGAGTCCAATTCTCTTTATAGCTTCTTTTCAGTGGAATTACTTGACCACGACACCAGGTTGTGTCTATTGTTGTTATGGGGGAAAAACATTCTGAGCCATCCTGGCAGTTATGGCCCAAAGGCCTTTGGGCCATAACTGCCAGGATGGCTCAGAATGTTTTTCCCCCATAGACAGGCCAATTAATTTTTTTCCGAGCTGATCAACCACACTTGCGATTACCGATCGTCAGATTATATAGTATGGGATCAAGAAGAAATGCACAGATGGAGGGGATGAAATGACGAGAACAGTTAACCAATAGTCCCTTGGAATGACGGAAGCGATTCCAAAGGAAAGTTAACGTAGTACGGGGCGACAGAAAAGTAAGTGGTATGTTTGGTTTCAGGAATTATTCTTGTAGTGTGCAATCACAGCTTGCAGAGGACAGCGGTTAGTAGAGGTCAATGTGAGGCGCGTTTTTCCTAATGTGGACGCAAGAAGGTAATGATAATAAAGTTGACAAGAAAATTCGTTGTCATTGACATTTACAGCTCGAGTAATCCTGTGTAAATCGAGGATGCAGTTATGGCATTGAATTAATCTTTCATGAGGGGGAGCGTTTGCCGGCTTCGCACTTGCAAAGGCGCCATTTCAAAGGCTGCGCAAACAATTCCAGAAGTTCACCTGCCAGAAGCATTCGTAGGTTACGCCTCCAATATCAGCACTGAGTTGGCTTTACATATAGCGAAAGCAACTATAGGGAAACCACCCTCGGTATTTCAATTTACACTTAATGCTTTGTAATGGGAATAATGTGAAAGGCGATAGGATTCCATGTTAGCAGCGTCATTCTCCTTGACACGCGACGAAGAAGGGCAGAGTGACCATAATACAATATTTGTTTTAAAAATTGCGTATATTGGCGCACTGCCTTCCCTGCTTTATCTTTATAACTCTGCAATCGTTTCCTTTAAAACTCATTAAAAAATCTTCAGGAATCGACCATTCTGGGTAGGCGTCTTATCATAAGAGGCCAGCAACAGCTGATCTGGATATTGCACGCATTTCGCCGGCATTAGAGCTCTTATATCTCCATTTCTCCTCACGGTTGGAGTGTGCTTCTGCTGTATCTGTTTCTGCGTCTGGTGTTTTCCTGGGATTACCTGAGAGCATCGAGTCCTCTCCACTATAGACCGCCACAGACTCAGGCAACGTCCAAATCTTCCGAGCTTGACCGAACGAGCAACGCCGCAACGTCGGACGGCGGCTCGGCATCTGTCAGTAGAGTGCAGGACTTGCCGAGTGTGCTTTTTAATATCCCTCTCACTCCTCATCGTCTTGAGTGTCTAGCATCTGAGCACAATGCAGCCTTTGTGACTAAATTTCTTTTTCTCATCGGTCCGCTAATGCTGCTGAGAAATGAGGAATTCGAAGAATTGTTCCCCCTCAGAAGCTTGCTGCTTCAGCTGCCAGATCTGCGAATATAACGTGCTTTAATTTTGGAACAACTGAAACGAACGGCACAGGAATGACAATGCAGGTTACTCAAGCGTCTTTCAAAAAGTGGCGTAAAGATGGGATGCGCAAAAGGGACAATAACATGAAAGCAGACGGGACAAGCAAAACTAACAGCTAACTTATTCAAAGAACAGACATTTAAATATAGACGTAAGCATGTCAGCGCAGGCACAAAAATTGTATCAAAAGCACGCCGAGTGAAAAAATAAATAAACACAGGTTTATGCCACCATGCTTTCGAAGAAGCGTGCCTCTCTCTTTAAAAGCATGATGACGTAAGCTTGTGTTTTTAAAATTTTTCCCTCGATGCGCTTGTGATACCCTTCTGTGCTTGTGCTGATATGCATATATTTAAACGCCTGTTCTTTTAATTAATTTATTTCGCTTTTGTCCCGTCTTCTTTGATATGATTGTCCCTTCTGAGCAACCGTTCTCTACGCTACAATGAACCCACTTGCCCAAGAACTCATCTCGCTTTCACAAAGTTCGGGCGGGAAAAGGAATCGAGAAAATGAACGCGATGAAGGATGCGGAGTCTAAAAAGTCAACTGAATCAATTAACGAAATTATACTTGTTAGAGTGAGATTAGTTTTACACAGCGCAAAGAGAGACCATGGGGAAAGCACGACTAGTTTCAGTGCCTGTTTTAAACGCGCCAGTCGTTTGCACCGTTGCAGAAAACTGCGCGATACTGATTGTGAGGTTTCCGATAATAAGGGCACTATGCAGACGTCTAAAAGAGCTCACTGTGTGTCGTAAGAATTCAACCACCTGCCCATTCGCAGCAGTGGGTGCCCAATCCAGCTTCTAAATACAATTCTTGAAGTAGAACAAAAGGTAGCCCTACTAAGGATATCCCCTCATATCCGTTTGGTCTTCTCTCTTGGAGTTTTATCCGCTGCTCCCCTAGATTTTATAGAAAAGTACCCGGACTTCGAAGCATAAAAACTCGCACCATTCGGCGGAATCTTCGAAACATCAGGAGTCATCGTCATCATAAACACCGTGTTAGCGTCGACTGCCGTACAATGGCCTTGGCCTTTCGTATACAGTTTCAATGAGCCCTCTCCTGGTCCAGCTGCAACCTGCCTGTCCCTACAAACACCCTCGTATCATCTACCCAACTCAGTATCTGCCGGCCCTTGCTAAGTTTGCCTTCACTTGGAATCCATCCTTCACCGCCAGGAGCCATTGCCTATGTTTATTTTTTTACGCACAGCAAGCCCATTTCTTTTTCTTGATCTTAGGCTAGAATTAACTCTCGTGTGTTCTCTCACGCTCTCTACTATTTACTTGTCTTTTAGCGTTAAACATCAATCTCGCCTGTAAAAAGTGGTGCTATAAAATTACTTGCTCAAGATTCACGGGCCCGTGACATCCCCGGCCAACGATGGCACACAGCAAGACCAGTGTTGATGTCGATGTGTACGTTTTCTTGTCCTTTCGTGTTTCGCGCTCTTGGTGCGGTGTTAACAACCAACTCCTGCAGCAAGCTTCAATCCACTATGGTTAAAGTCGAAAATATTAAATGGTCGCGATGCTGAGTCCGCGACAAATGAAAGCTAATAACAAACTAATACCTGTGAGCCGAATGACTGTATGTAGGATGAAAGCTTTATGTGCAAAATATTAGGTTGTTTGATAACGTATGAGCTTTGTGAGGCAGCAGAAAGAAGTAGGAATTCCGAGAGCTCTTAGGATGGCAGTTGTTTCGTTCTTGAGACAAGTTTTGAGTGGCAGAGTGCACAATCCTTTTGTTGCGCCCAAGCGTGAAAGCTTGAAGGGGAATAGAAACCGCAGCTGACAAACTCAGACCGAGGTGTTGAAATAGGTTTCATGGTGGGTTCCTGCGTAACGAGGAGAAGCGGTGGCAGGAAAGCCGAAAGTGATCAATCGTTTCCGGTTCAGCATAGAAGGGTGCAAAGGGCGCACCTCCAGATGAGATCTGAGGAGGTAGATTGACTGAAGAATGCGAAGATTTATGTTGTCTGAAAGAACCTCAATCATGCGGGATTGCCACTGTTTACAGCTCCAGGCGAAGAAAAGGTGTTTATAGTCGGAGGAGGAAGTAAGCGGCAATGGTGCGAGTTCTTGCTTTACCATATACTTGCGAAAACCACCCTTCATACTATACGTTCTGATCAGAAGGAAGTAATGACTGGGTCGAGAAGAGGTGCTTTTGTAGCGGTATCTGCAACGGCATTTAAAGGAACTACTTTGTGTACAGGTGTCCAAAACAATTGTACTAAACGCACATGTAGTGGTACCAAAAATTTCAGTATGCGTAGTGGCTGCGACTCTGCGCGCGAGGTCTCCTTTTAACGTGATAACTTTAAGAGGTGCGTGTCCCAGAAAAGCCGTCGGCAGCGTCGACGACTATAAGTGAAAAATCCACGCAGAATACCAAGAGGGGCAACTTATGGGACAAGTGGGCCACCTAAGTCACGTGACCTTGTGACATGATCACAACCTGCCGAATTGTGAGCAAACTGCCCACGGTGGCAAGTGGCAGGTAAATTAATGATTGGTCACGAGGGATTGCTCGGGAGGAGCAAACTCTCTCTGACAAGCCCCACCGGTGGCAGCATCTGCCATCGCAGAGCAGTGGCGCATCGCTTAACCGCTGCACCACTGTGCTACGAGTGTCATGAGGACTAGCAAACTAGAGAATGATCAATCCCGCATATACCAGGTTTTTCAGGGAAGACAATGTTGTTTCCATAAATAAGCTTTTGGGGACAAAAATATGGCTTCAGCAGCATAGTATTACCAGCATTTGCGGACACCTCAAAGCTGGCGAATTTTCTTTACGAATAAACTGGTTGAGTAATTTCAGATAATAAACCTTTTAACTATCGCAGCTAGGCAAATTGGTTGCCAATAGAGATTTGTAGATGGTCGTTAGTAATAGAGATGTAAGTTTTTAAAATTTCGAAAATGCGATTGTCCTCGGCACTGCGGCTCGACAAAATCAGACTGCATCGTGCGAAAATACAAGCGCTTTCGAAATGTATGCAGGCAAAGCAACCTCTCCAGTGCACGTAACTATTTCAGAAAAGCTAAATTTGTCGAGCCACAGTCCCATGGACAATCGTGTTTCCTAAATTATAAAAAGTGATATGGCTATTACTGACGATCGGTTACAAATCTCTAGTTTAAATTAGGCACCTAACTCAAGTAGTTAAAAGCTTAATTATTAAAATTAGTTCACCAGCTTACTACATAAAACGATTCACCGGTTTTCAGGCGTCCGCCAACATTGGTAGTACTATGCCGGAAAAGCCACATTTTTACCTCAGAAAACCTATTTTTAAGGATTGCCTAGTATTCCTTGAGACATCTGCTATAGGCATTACCCATTAACAAAAACGCGTCACAGTTTAAATGCAGAGCTTAAGTGCCCCCCCCCCCCCCCCCGGTTTAAGCTCTTCCTCTTGAGTGCCCAGTGCCCTGCTAGAAAACACACCATAGATATCCTCCTCTCAATGATTTCTTTGTGGGTGCCACTGCGATCAGTAACAACCTTGGCCTTATGAATATGGAAGTGGCCAGTAATGAGATTGCTCGGTAGCGAAGCTGTACACTTGCCGCTGACTTCTCCACAAGAGGACTCTCGGTATATTGCGAGTGTTTTGTTGTCGGTAAGTATTCAGTGTTCAGTAAATATATGCTGAAACAACAAAATTATTTCTTAAATCCTTAAATATAACTGTTGCAGTGTGCGGTATCAATGCTCTGTCGCTAAGTGCATTTTTACTAGTGTTTCTTTCTTTCTTGCGGAATATGGCTTTCAAGATGTACTCCGCAGTTCCCTTTTAGGCAATCAAGAGTGAAATATTTAAAAACTTCACTGCAGCCGAAATCGTTCTGATAACGCGTAAAAAGATCTAATATCAAGAAATTCGGATATACCTCTCCAAGGAAACAGCCTACGACAAAATCAGGCCGCTGTGAAAAAAAAACGGCGCATTCTTGCCGAGGTCCTACGTACGGTTTGCACTGTTTCCTTGAAGACTAGCATTTTGCTCTGTCTTGTTGCTCAGAGCAGGACTGAGCCCGACGTTAAGGTTGGTGTTCCTGCTCGTCGCCTTTCGGCTATTGCGTACAACGAAAAGCGATTCCAAGTAGGTCAGGTCAGCTTGTCTTTTTTACTTCCTCAAGGTCCCTCAACGGTTGGCACGAGTCCTCAAGAGAGCACTTCTACAGTGCTCGGCCGCCAGCGGTCATGTCGAATGGGGTCACTCAGGCATCATATGACGCGTTGCTAAAGGAAGGATGGCATTAATATGACCCACAGCATTACGATAGGTTTTCGCCCCATTTCAAACGTGCATTCTTGGCACGCTGCTGATTGAAGCTGGCTAGCGAACAGTGATTTCCGATTCATTTGGAAAACGAAAAAACTTGCCATCTGCCGGTGAGGTGAGTTCAAGTTAATCATTGTTTTTTTCGACTTCGCATTTAAGACGCTCCAGATAGCAAACTGAAGAAAGGTATGCCTATTGGCTCAGTCTTGAGCTGTGTATAAAAATATTCATGAAAAAAACTGAAATTTTTAAGCGCCAATAGCTGAGATGTAGTCCACTCTTTATTTCGAAAACTATGTGAAGTACACTGGACAGGTTTTGTTTATCTGCCGTTCTCTGGACTCAAAAAATAAGTAGCCTTTCACAGTCGATATTCAACAAATCTCTGTAAAATCATCCTTGTCGAGGCGTATAAAAGTTCAAACCAAGGTCAAACCAAAGTCAAACCAACGGAATGTCTTAGGGCAAAATAGGCTACGTAAAGTCCAGCCTTCGCTATAGTTAGATTAGGTATGTGATTGGATTTCAATGCAGGCCTGATGACTTGTCTTAAAATGCGCAGTGGTTTCGGTCGCGGTATTGCGGATACATTATTGTGTTCGCAACGAATAGCACTGTTTAAACGAACTATCCGTGTTGAATTGGCTCTTCTGGCCTCTGTAGGAAGACATTAAAACGCTGCAAAGCACCCTATCACATCATCAATAATTTGCTACCACAGCCCACACATGCTTCAAACAGGCCTTTCCCAGAACCATGATTTTAAGACGCCGCGAAAGACAGCAGAATGGCATCTACGCTGACTCTAATTTTCTGCTTGTGGTGTACGGTTTGCTTTTCTTGACGCCTTTGTTCTGTGCGATATTGTGTCACCATAGGGAAACGCTAAAGAAAGAACGAAAGATTTTAAGTTTGGTTTGCGTGGCTATATAAGGCTATTGCCTGTAACTGTTCGCTCCACCTACAACAGAACAGCAAGGACTTTTAGTATAGTGCTTCTGCTTTGGGACACTGAAGCTCGAATGCTGAAAAGAGGCGAGGAAACTTTAGGTGAAAGCCACCCCTCCACCCCCCGCCCCCTAACCTCTCTTCCCGCAGACTTGCGTAATACAAAATCTGGGAACACCCATAACTGAGACTCTACCCTAGCCAAATCTGCCACCACAAATCAGTTGCCAGTCGCATTACTTCCGGTAGCCGCATTTCTAGCACATCTCGATGCTCTCAGCACCCGGTTCCGAATATCGGCATTGCTTTCCTTCCTTCCTGACGTCGCCTCTGCTCGATAAGCGCAGAAAAGCTAACTCTCTTGCGCCCTCACTATTTTTTTCTCGTATTATCTTGTTTTTAATGGCAGTCGAAGATCGGTTGGAAATGGTGTGCCAGAACGGAAGCACCCGCTACAATCTAGGATTTTCTACTGTTGCTTTTGAACCAACATAGCTAGCTGCACCACCAAACAGAAGGGCTCAATGCAAACATTTGGCGAGCCTCAATGTTCGCCGCTTGCGCCTGCCACGAGAGTATATACTTTACATTGACATTTACAATAAAAAGCGCTCCGAAACAAAATTGGCCGCTTCAATCCTAAGGTGCAACCTTCACTCCGTACATTACGGACTTCGGTCCCCGTGCTCGCAAACCAAAAGTAGAAACAGCTACTCTTATGCATTTATTATGGCTCATGCCGCCCTTTACTTTGTGGTTTAGGAGCTGAAATTGATAAATGTGCTCTAAGTTTTCAGCGCCTATTAAAAAAAGTTTCTGTAAACATCAGGTGATCTAAATTGAGAATTCCGGAGGGGAGGCAAAAGGGGGGTGTAAACATTTTCACATTTCATGCAATTAAGATGTGCAGATTAGATATTCTTCCTTTCTCCTTAAATAGAGAAATTATAAATGTGAAAAATAGCAGTTTTCAAGCATTCGGTTTTCACTCGTAGAATTTTATTTTACAGATTCCAATACTTAATACCCAAACATTGCTCAATAGGAATAATGTAACCTTTAAGGACGAAACAAAAATTAACTGGGCCCACTTGCACCACTAGCAAATATCCAAATAAAAAAAGTAAATTATACACACCTGAGAGGTGAGCATCTTGATATTTTTGAGTACCATGGCCTCACTCTCTCCTCCGTGATTCATAGCGTCCGTCATAGACTACATATGAACCTAAAGGCTCGTTCACATGCAAGCGACTGCAACTCAGCGGCGCGTTCAGGGATGTAGATAGCTTTCAGCGAAAGAACAAGAAGGGTTAAGTTGGATATGGAAGCCAGGGCAGAAATCTTTGAATATTGACATGTTGTCCTTTATGAGGCGGTAATTTTTCACAAAGACCCGGACAAAATTAAATTGTCGAAACTGCCAACCCAAGCACCGCAGGTGATCGGAGCAATATTTGAAACAGTTGGTTTCACTCTGGTCCTTTAGTGGACCAGCCTTTGCCAATATGTATCCAATATTGGGTTGATTACCTGCGCTGCTTGGGAAGGGGCACTCTGTGCTCATGCATGTATACAGAAAGCGGCGCTGGGTAATACTTTGCAGTTTAGAAAAAATGACTATGTGAAAAGCCATGACACCATAGACATAAAAAAAGCAACAGACAATTCCATCTGTGTGGCAGATTGTACATTAGCAAGAATGTTGCAGAGCAGCTGGGCCCGCTGACGGGATCAGCCTGTGCGAGCGGCTACCGTAATCAAGCCCATCAATCACCATATGACACGTCGCACCCACTCTCCACCCTCTCCACCCTGTTTGGCGGACCGCGTTGTTCCCCTCGCTACCAGCTTCATCCCCCACTGTACCTCTTTCCTTAAAATCTTCTCTCTTCCTTC
This sequence comes from Amblyomma americanum, assembly GCF_052857255.1. NCBI lineage: Eukaryota > Metazoa > Arthropoda > Arachnida > Ixodida > Ixodidae > Amblyomma > Amblyomma americanum. The sequence goes on along the minus strand of NC_135506.1, from coordinate 99,623,791 downwards.
CTCCTCAGAAAGGAGAGTGATTACTCTCTCTCACGCCAACGCCAACATCGGACACTCTTTTGGATAATGGAGGTTCTAATGCCAACGCATTAAATGTAAAAACTTGTCGCGAACACACTGCTCTTTGTGAAAAGTGAGGAGTAAGGAAGTGAAGGAAGTGAAGGAAGGAAGGAAGGAAAGAAGGAAGAAGGTGAGGGCTGCAGTTTGCTCTGCTTTTTTTTAGTGGATTAACCTGTTGCAAAGCACGAGGAAAAATGTGATGTACCGAAATTAATAAAATTTGGTAACCCTGTTCCTCTGCCGTTCGGGCTCAGCAGAATTCACACAGACAGCAATACACGATGAGGAAAAAGCCCTTTCGGCAATGACGTTTAAGCACTACTCTTGACCGTAAAAATACCAGGGTCTCAAAGGGGCAAATGTGAAGTAGATGGTGACTTGATCGATGGGTTCCTTGATGGAGTGTGCAAGTAAAGCGCGCGAAAGCAGTTTTCTAGGGTCGCAAGGCCGGTACGAATTGCAAAAAGTGTCTGCCGCTACATCACAGCTGAAGGATGGGCTGTAGATTGCGGAAGAAACTCAGACTTCTGCGACAACCACTTTACGAACGACGATATCTGTGTACTCCATTACCTTATTTTTTTCTTTCATGAAGTCATTCTCTCCATCACCTCTTCTTCAGGTTCATGAAGGGATGCGTGAAATGTTCTCTTTCTTTTTTAAGCAAGTGAATGAAAAGCAGGTGGCGGAGGGCCTTGCAGCTCATCATACGGAAATGGGAAGCGTTCTGAGAATGAATTTTGTTTTAGTGCTTTTTCACTTCACTGCCGCTCCGGTGCAGGTCACGACATTGTGATGGAGAAGTTGACTTCGTAAAGAAGAAAGGTACGACTTCGCGCGTCCTGAACTTTTCAACCGTAATGTCAGTTTCATTGAGAACGGCAGAATCATTATCTTTTTTTTTCCTTTTTAGGGCTCAGTGGTCTTCCGCGCAACATTTCATCGTGTCTTACTGTGTCTTGTACTATTCACTGAAGTTCTTCTCTTATTCTTGGACTATTTCATTCCTCTTCTGGGGCGCATAACGCCTCTAAATGTTTCCAGGGGCCTTTCAGTACTTCAATTTAAGCACCATTTTGTTTGTCCTTCTAAGCGCGTGAAACCTGGCACCATACGACTCCTAGAAGGTGCATATTTTGAGCCTTATTTCAATGACTTGCTCGTGCGACATACGTATTTGGATGGCACCTTGATTCATGGAGCGATATTTACTCTATTTATGAGGTGTGTATGTATGTACAGCGCACAAAAACTATGCTTAATACGAGAAAGCGGACAGGCTTGGAAAGCCTGGAACAACAAGTGACAGAGCACTGCTGCTGTTTTCTGCACAACATTATGAGATTAGACCATGTAAGTCTTACTCCAGTCAGCCAGCTGGCATCCACTTTCGGATATAAAACAAAGGGGTGATAACTGGCGTTAGTCTTGCGAGGCATTCACTTACCCAGCACTTAATATTACGTTAAAAATAAAGAGACTTTCTATCTAACTTTTGACCAGCACGAATGCTGAAGTGATCGATGAGAGCACTTGAATGGGCTGCTTTTAAACTCCGGTATGAAAGCTCTTTCTCTGACACACCATTCACGAAATTTTTCTTTTTTAGGAGAGTTTAGGAACTAAAATTAAGCCAAAAATAAAAATAGAAGTTTCATAAGCTTTCAAGCAATATATGCCTTAGCAGGCAAATGCGGACAATATGAAGCAAAGCAATTTTCTGCTAAACATAAAGCTGACGGCCAAGGCAAGGCTGAATGCCGGCTACAGTCGCAGTGAAGAAACAATGAAGAAAGCGTAAACGATGCTAGTGCAAAAGATATTTTTTACGGCCACCTTCGAGCCATCTTAAAGTATGGTTGCTGCCGCTGTTACAGAACAGAGGCATTGAACAGCGTTTCTTTGCAAGACAACCATGAAAATGAAAACTCCGAGAAAGAATCTCAGCACTCATCACTCAGAACAACGCGGCGTCGCCTGGCCGATAGGGCGTTCGAACTATCGTTGCGTCGCAGTTCGATAAATAATGCCGTTAATGGACAACATCAATTACGCTGCGGACAATAGGGTATCTGTCCAACATTGATTGGAACAGGAGGCTGTTCCAGTTTGCGTCTTCTCTTCTCCGAGCTGAGCTCCGCAAATGCAGCGCTGCCAACGATAACGCCTTCGCCCCACTGATGCTGCATTAGCGATAGGTGATATTCTGGTCCCGCCGCCTCAATAGCATGTGTGCCGCTCAAGGTTTCCTCGGGCGAGCTATGCGACATTGCCGCCTGACGTTTACTTTTTCCAGTTTTCGAAGTATCCATGTCGACCTGTGCGACAATTTGATCAACTTCGACACTAATACGATGTTCATGTTGAGCTGATACCCAAAATTATAAACGTTAAATACGAGATACAAGCAAACAGTAGTCATTTACGGGCTTGTTTCATTTGTTTCCTATAAGAAATGAACGTTGATAAAATAAATGTTGCAATCAAATTCTTAATGCTTTTATTTTCTTGTATCGCGGCACTTTAAGTGGGGATTGCAGCCAGCTTTTCTCACGGGTCAGGCTCCTTCGAATACATCTTGGAACGCACAAACGAAAACGCACATATGCAGCGAGTAGTACCCGGCATTTTCTGTACTTTGCCTTTCATTATTCCCTAGAAACAGCAAGATTAAGCACACCACCATTACAATATAACGCAGAGAAATATTTTTACATTTTCTGAACTCCAGGAGGGAGAAAGTGGCCGAAATAGGTACAGTTTAGGCCTACGTAGAGAATTTTTGTTTGCAACTTGGAACATCACTGGCCATTTTTGAGAGCTTGACAAGCTTCAGTCAAGGCTTCTCGGTGACCGCAGCCATAGGGTTCCGCTCAAGAACAATTTTACACATAGTGAGCAAACAGGAAAAACTAGCGTTCTGTAGGACGACGGGCCTGGTGGCCAAAAGTTTCCTCTCAGTTGTAACAGAGCAGCGCAAACCACTGCGTGATGACATTGCAAACGACTCAGAGTAAGATGTTAGGCATAAACTACACTTTCGGCAGAAAAACAGTGCCTGAGGTGAAGCATGGTTTCAAAGACACGATTTTAAATATAACCCGCTCTTCCGGCGAACGAAGTCATAGGAATTCTAGCTGTAGATTAAGTCATGGCAAACTGAAGCCGCCTAAGGTAATGAAGAAGTATTTTTGATCACGAAGCGGCCGCTCGAAGTTAGTGCATTCATTCAGGCCAGAGAACAAGCGCGAAAAATTAACCTACACTTCCCCGCTTTATAAACCCCAATAATAATAAAAAAGACACGGCAAATTCCCACGCCACCACCCGCCATGCATGCGCCCCCCCCCCCCCCTTTATGACGGCACGTGACGTCACGTGAAGGGCTTGAAGTCTTTAGGGTCTACATGGACTGTTAGAGACGCTGTTGTGAAGCGTTCCGGATTAATGTCGGCGTTTTGGTGTTATTTACTCACCCTGACATCATTCAACGGGGAGGTGTTATTGAATTTAGCCTCCATCTGAATCCGGCAGCCCCGGGAGGGCTTCAACCTGTGACCTTAGACTCATAAGCCAAACCTAAAATCCGCTAGATCACCACAGTGGGTGTCACGTGACACTTGGTGAGAGAAACCACCTATGACCAGGCCTAGCGATGTTTTTAAATGTCATATGTTCTTCTGCGTACATTCTGGATATTATGAAATTATTTATATCTGAATTGCAAAGGAACAGATTTCGGAATATACACTGGAAAGGTATGGGTTCGGCTTGGCAGCTGATGACTACGTTAAGGAAATTGAAATAAGTATCGGACGTCCCTTTGTGGGAAATAAGCATGCGAGTGTCCAAACGATGGAATAAAAAGTACACAAGCAGTGAAATTTTAGAAAACAGTAGAAGCCAGTATTAGCACAATTTTCTTCCCTTAGTGCAGGGAGCATAATACTGCTCTCCAGAGGCCAAAAATTAGAAAAACACGCGTAGTTAAGAGCAAATTTTCTTTCCCTGCATTGCAGGTAGAAATTTATCAGACTCAGTGGTTTCCTCTTGAACAAGAAGTCACACAACATGTGCACCTACGCCTTACATCCGTCGTTGCCATAAAAGCGCCATTAAGCACTCAAGGATCTGGCACATCTTGGTCACATGATCGCATAGGGAACATTCGCGAGGTGGTCCAATCACTGCCCCAGCTGCAGAAGTTTCTTGGTCGGAAGAAGTGTCTGAACGCTGCAATTTTTTTTATGCGACGTATTACCCCAGGCAGCTGACTAATTCTACAGTCTATGCAGACACTGTAGCCCGGAACGGACCTTCGGCTTTTTTAGCAATGTTTATTGAGCAGAGTGCAATTTTAATACCTTTAAATTAACTTTAACTGCAGGCTGGCTGTTCCAGTTCCTCGACAACAAAAAAGAACACCTGCAAACTACGCCGTGATTGCTGCAGGGATTACGGGTGAATGATTCATATTTTCTCTCGAGTAGTTGAATACGAGAGAAAAGGTTAAGCAAAAGTCAATGCACAAAACGTTAACTAGTATTTGCAGTGCTAGAGACATCTCCAAAAGGAATCACAGCCCATATTTACCATCAGCCACATCACGCATTTAAACAAAGCAGCACTATGAAATTAAATAAGTCGTGTTCAGTACCACTTATGAATGATTAGTTTGGTTTGGTTTATGGGGGCTCAACCTCCTAAAGCGACTTAGCCTATGAGGGACGCCGTAGCAAAGAGCTTTAACGTTCGCTAACATCGCACAGTACACGGGCCTCTAGAATTTCACCTCCGTCTAAATTCGAGTGCAGTGGCCGGGATCGAGCCCGCGTCTTTCGGCTCAGCAGCCGAGCGCCATAACTACTGAGCCGCCACGGCAGCTTACTTGTAAATAGAAAAAGGGGGTCTGACCTTTATAACCCCCTCCAAATTCAGGCATGAAGCGCGCGCAGACGCTTCGTCTTTCTAGACGGTGTTCTTTCTCTCAACGACAATGTACTGCGAGAAAACTTCAAGGTGCCTAACTACGCACGCATGTGTAACAGACTCCACTGCTACAGATAGCTCTCTGGCACCGCCTCTTTGGAGCTGTTCTTTCCTTTCAGTGGCTGCTATAAAAAATGAGCTCAAGGAAAGCCGGCAGCTGTTCTACCTCCACGATGATGCGCGTGCTTTATGGGAATGCTAAGAACCCTTTTTGCTGGCTGAAACCAATTCCCCTGGGAGTAACAGCACCGCACGTGGACATCACGTGGAATTTCTTTAGTTGATCCTCGAAGGGAGCCTCCTCCCACTCTGCCCTTGCCGAGCCTTTGCATCCCGGATAAAGAAAGTATAATACCGGGAGCATGGGGGATTGGCGGAAGCTGAATTGGCGACGGCGTTGGGCCTCAAATAATCCCTTCTGTTTTCCGCGGGAAGCACGTTCGTTCCTGTGAACCTTGAACCGCCACGAGCGAGGAAGGTCAACGGATGCGGATGATGGACTGTTTTTTTGTTCTCTTTTTTGTTACCAGAGGAATTTCTTCAGTGAATTTTTTTACACGCATTCGTAATCGACACCCAGTCGTTCACCAAAGTTTAACGGTCGTGTTCAAAATGTAGATGAATATTGTGTTTTTTTCTGAAAAAATAGGGCTATTAATGACTACAGAATGGCCAAACTTAAGCTTCCTTAGTTGTGGAATTATATTTTCCAATCTTTCCTGTAGCATACCTGGCAGACACGACATGCTCTTGAATATAAAAATTCTCTTTGAGGAACTGAGAGATGTTGTTGATGATAGTGGATTTTATGGCGCAAGGGCATCTATGGCCACAGAGCGCCATGTCACAAGGTATTTTTCTTCTACTCAAGGTGGCGTCAAAGACCCCTTTCCTAAGCATTTCACCCTAAATAAGCCGAGCACCCGACCAGGGGAAATCTTGTCCCATTGTGTAACCGGTGGGTACCCTGCGGTACTGGGGATCGAACCCCGCACCTCCTGCATGCGAGGCGGATGCTCAGACAACTAGGCCACCGCTGCAATGGACTGAAGGATGGAGTGCCCAGCTCATTTCTCGGCTGACATCCGTACCACACCATGAAGAAAAGTATGAAGAAGGTAGTCAAAGAAGGAAGTGAAGGGAGCGCCCTATAGTGTAGGGCTCCATATTGGTTTCGGTTACCTTTGGTTCTTTAACGTGCACTGATCCCATACAAGAGACGCAGCGGGTTTGCGTTTTGCCTCCATTAATACGAGGCCACTGCGGCCGGAATTCACCCTCCGTCTTCGGTCTCAGGTAACAAGAGCCCTAAACACATAACTAGCATGTCTAGGAGGCACGGATTGATTTTCGGCGCATAAATTCTGGGTTTGACTGTTCCAAGACTTTTTATTTCTCGTTAGTTCATTTTGCGATCCGTATTGAAAATTTCCGAGTAAAAAGACCGTCAAATTTAAGAACACATGTGCCCACGTGGCAGAGGGCATATCTCCCTCTGTCACTTAAGGAAAAAATAAACAACTTCATTGAGTCTCTAAAGTGGAATAGTTGGGTGCTTCACTATATTTTTTATTTCCTTAGTCAGCAAATGTGTTTTCAGCGCCACAACTTTTCTAACTTTTCGTTCAAATTTTCTGCGGCCTTTTTTTATTGAATCAGGATTTTTATCTCGGCTAGTTAGTGCATTGCTAACTGACGGGAAACACAGCGCGAAAGAGCGTGGACAAGAGGGGACGCAAGAGACTGGACGAGCACTGACTCTCGACTGGCAGATCGTTACAGTAACAACGTTAACCAGTGCTATGGCTCTGATTCGACGTACTTCTACACTGGGCTCTTTTCTATGCCGACGGACTAAGCACGGTTAAGCCATAACCCTGGCTATCCTCATTGCCGTCACGACCAGCCAGTCGAGAGAGAGCAGCCGTTCTGTCTGGTGTGTTGCCTCTTTTTGTAGCATGCACAGAAGGGGATGACCAAGTAGCATGGTTAAGCGTTTAGATCTAAGATTCCTTAGTCGGTATTGAGTACCGTCTCAGCATTCTGAAAAGCGAAATTATGAGAAAAAACGAATCTAAGAATGGGAAAAGAGAAAATATTGAAGCGGGAAGATGACGACGAGACTGAGCGAGTGAACGGGCGTACGAAGACGAAGACGACAACGAAGTTCTGACTGTGTTCTGAGTGCCGCTCGTAGCTGTTCCTTCGCTGGTGTACGTAGCTGTAAATATATTTTTTCCCGCACCACATTTAGTGGAGGTGCGCCTTTACCCTACGTCTACCAACGACGGAGCTCCGCAGCGGCCGACAGCTGGCTTCGCTCATCATGACCCAGGACGCCTGCCAGCAAACATCACCATCGGCCATGCCATCACTCGTTCTTTCTGCTCCTCGTGACCCTGGGACATTTTCTGGAACCGACAAAGTTGACGTGGACGACTGGATCCAGATGTATGAAGGCGTGAGTGCATACAATCGCTGGGATTCAACCCGTATGCTTGCGAATCTTATTTTCTATCTCAAAGACACCGCCCGAGTGTGGTACGAGACTCACGAAGATGACTTGACCAGCTGGGACGTCTGCAAGCAGAAACTGTGCGACCTGTTTGGACGGCCACTGGGCCGAACACTCGCCGCTAAGAGGGACCTTACATCCCGAGCTCAAACTTCTACGGAATTCTATGTTTCGTACATTCAGGACGTGTTGGCCCTCTGCAACATAGTTGACAATAACATGCCCGAATCTGGGTCACATGCCCGAAAATGGGTCACGTGTTGAAGGGGATTGCCGACGATGCCTTCAACCTGCTTGTCTAGAAGCATTGCACTAGAGTCGACGACATTATTAAGGAATGTCGCCTTTTCTAGGAAGCTAAAGCAGGCGTATTTGCCAGCCGTACACATGCCTGCTGTGGTTGCAGTATGCACAGCCCGTGTGACCCATCCGTTCTATTCTCTGTTCTGAACCAGTGCCCTCATGACGTCATTCTTGGCCTCGACTTCCTGTCTGAGCATTCAGCCCTCATCAACTGCGCCACAAGTGTTGTCTAGCTTGACCTTCCCCTTTCTGCTGAGTCATCGTCTCCAGTTGTACCTCGCCTTCGTGCTGTCAGCTTTGTCCGTCTAACGCCTCAAACCGCCACTTACATTTATTTCTCATCTGTTCCTCCTACCCCTGATGGTCCCTACGTAGTCACTCCAGACCTTGACGTCGCCCTCTCGCGAATTATTGCGCTTGCGCACACTTTCTGTACAATGTCGGCCAACCGAGCGTACCTTCCGGTTCTGAACTTTGGCTCGTCTATCCAACCGCTCCCGCAAGGCATCTCACTCGCCACGCTCTGCCCGGCTGCCGAATGTGTCATATCAGTCGTGGACACCTGCTTACCTTCTACTCATCAAAGCCTGTTGCCTGCGGCCACATAAACCGAGAAACCAACGGACGACTACGCCGACATGATCTCTTCTGACCTACCGCCGATGCAAGCTCACCATCTTAGGTGCCTTTTATCATCTTTTGGCGACATCTTGGACTTTGATGCCCGTGTTTTGGCTCGTACCTCTGTAGTGACGCATCGCATAAACATGATGATGCCGCTCCTATCCACAGACGTCCGTACCGCGTGTCCAGCGCTGAACGCACTGTCATCAATAAACAGGTGAACAAGATGCTCGCAGAAGACATCATCGAGCCTTCGTCAAGCCCTTGGGCTTCACCAGTTGTCCTGGTAAAAAAGAAGGACGGCAGCTGGCGCTTCTGTGTTGATTACCGGCACCTAAAACGCATCACAAAAAAGGAAGTAAATACACCCCCGAGGATCGATGATGCATTAGATTGCCTCCACGGCGCCAAATATTTCTCTTCAATTGATCTTCGATCGGGGTACTGGCAAATTGCCGTTGATGAAAAGGACCGCGAAAAGACCGCCTTCGTGACGCCTGATGGCTGATACCAATTGAAAATCATGCCAATCGGACTCTGTAACGCGCCTGCTACCTTTCGGTGGATCGATCTAATTCGAGTAGTCCGCACACTAGCAATAAAAAACTGAGCCTTCCACTTCAATACTATTTGGCCCATTACAGATCACTGCATCGCAGCGAGATGGTCCCACATGTGTGCCTGTTCGTTAATGTCTGTATTTCTTTCAGGGCGTAAGGTTTAATCGCAAGGAAGTTCACATATCAAGGACTGTAATGAATGGCGAAGAATGCCTATCAATTTGTTTTATGATGTTTTTAGCTTCCCCCCTCTTCTTTAATGCCTTAGTGGCGTTGTGGGTATCGTAAGAATAAATAAATAATAATAAAGATTTGTGATGCTCGAGAGGGTGCCCTCTCACCTTGAAGTGTAGATGTCCATCTACTATAGAATTCATCGCCCTAAGAGCTACGATTTTTTTATAAAAAGAAATAAAAGTACACAGCTACAGATTGGCGCCATTCTCTTCTTGTATCTTCTAAGTGTATTCGTTGTAGCACTTGGAATAAGAATCAAAGTTTTTTTTTTCCTTGATCCCAAGATGTGGTTCGTTTTCTAGCTATCCGAATACCCCAGTGCACCGCATTGCATTACGTTAGTAATTTGAAAATAAAAAAAAAATGAGACGGAAAGATTGTCGTCGTCAAGATCAGGAATCCAAAGCAGTCGCTCTCCATGCTGGGCATAGCGGTTCACATTGCCAGTATGTATCAAGCAGACAAAGATTTTTGAATAAAATTGATTTTACACGAGTCGCCTCAATTCAAGGAAGAAATATGTTCTTTAATATTTTGGTTTTTGCAAATAGCTTCATATAACATGCATTTCTTCACTTCTGTTCATTGCAACAGAGTATTTATTCGCTTCAGATATTGTGTACTGCCGTAGTGCCATTTTGAAGACGTTTGTTCTTTCATAGTAATATGCAATAAGATTTCTTTTGGAGCACATTTATTCAGTAACCTATATAAATAACCTCAGTCACAGCAGATAGGGTCTAGGTTTGTTTTGGTGCGTCATGTTATCCTATGATGTTAAAGTGGCTGTTATGGAGGCTGTGTGAAAAACTTGCAGCCTTAAAATTTTTATATTTTAGCACGCTGAAGGAATGTTGAAGTGACATATCATACGTTCCTTGTTTACCGGTTAGCGCCGACTTGAGAGCACGAAACCGAAAACTGGAGTAATGCATTGTGTAAGATTTCCTCCACGAAAGCACGCTTTATTGATTAGTGCTCATCTTGCTCTACATTCTCAACGCCAGACGTGGTGGCTAAACATTTTTTTAATTAATTTTACTTTTTCCAGACAGGCTTTGGTGGTAAGTCTTCAAATTTGTCGTCGCAACACATATGGTCGCAATTTGTGCAAGTGGTTTTTTCGCAATTTTTTGACCTAATGTTACGGTCACCTAAATTTTTAGCTATTTTAAGAGGCAGTAAGAACAGCGTGCACCTTTTCAATACCACCACAGCAAACGCATGATGGCGTGATTTGTAACATGCTAGAGCTACGGAGCATTCTTACGAGGAGGTTGTCTTATTGTGAACATTCTGCAAATGATTCAGCAGTAAGCCAGGAAAATCAACGCTATGTGTTTATTTATAGCTGATGAAATGGAAACAAGAATCTCTGCATTGTTCTCATTATAAATGACACTAGAGTATTTTTTTAAGTGCAAAGATATATTGTTGCCTACAAATAGATTGTAGGGAATGAAAATGATTCTGAACCCGTAATGAATTCAGTGGAAACCTAAAGGCTTTTCACGGTAGTGATATTTGCAATTATGAAGAATAAAGTATATTGCGACACTACTAACTCCTATATTTGCGCCGTATCGCAATCTACGGTAACAAACATGCTAGCTCTTGACGGGATCAATACGCCGTCGTCAAAGACGCTTAACTTTGTCCCGCGTGGCTCGGGATCCCCGTCAACAGAGGGTTGAGTGGAAAATGACACGACCAGCTCCTGAAGGTTGATGACAGCGCCGTACTTCCGAACGAAATCCAAACCGAGTATCAGGTCTTTGGAGCAATCGGGCAGCACAGCAAAGCAACCAGGGAAAGTAGCACCGCGGATCTGTATTCGTGACGTGCCGGCGCCAATCGGCGTAACCACATGACCGCCGGCAGTGTGGATCTGTGGTCCAGACCAAGGTGTCAGAACCTTTCTGAGGGCCGTGGCTAACCGACTGCTCATTACAGAAAAATCAGCGCCGGTATCCACAAGTGCGGTCACATCGCAATTCTTAGCGATCACTGGGATTTCGGCAGACACCAGTCGGTCACAGCACGTCGTTGTCGTTGAGGTCGTCGTCGGTCGGATTGTAGGAGTGAATCGTCTATTTCGGCAGAACCCAGTCAGTCACAGCGTGTCGTTGTCGTTGAGGTCGTGAGGTCGAGTAGTAGTCGGTCGGATCGTAGCCGCGGATCGTCGGGTGGAGGCTCTTGACTTGATCCAATAGCGGCGGCCCTACCCCCGGAGGATGCCTTCTTCAGTTTTCCCGATGTGGGGATGTGCCTCTGCACTGGCCAGAAGACGGGCGGCTCGGCGAAGACAACCGCCTTGGGGATGGCGACCGGGACAAGCCTTGCTGAGAGGTCACTGCCTGCACGTTATCGGACAGGTACTGCTCGATGTCCCGCGGCCGTTCTTCGTAGCGTGGTCGAGGGGCGTCAGGTGAAGACCCCCTTAATCCCATTCTGCGGTAGGGGCAGTGGCGGAGGATGTGGCCGGGTTCCCCGCAGTAGAAGCAGAGCGGCCTATTGTTTGCGCTTTGCCCATGGTGGACTCCTGCGGTACGGCGGGTACAGCTGCAATTGGGCACCACAGTGAAGGCACAGGAGTTATGAGGGAAAAGGCTTGCCTCACTGGCACAGGACGGCTTTGTATTGCTTGACTGTATGTCATCACATAGGGCGCCAGCTGCGGAGCTGGTGGCGACTGAACAGCTCGCCGGATTTCTTCTCGAACCACGTCCAAGATGGCAGTGTCGCTGACCTGCGGAGCTTCGAAGCCAAGTTTCTCGAGTTTTCTGCGCACCAGGTTCCTCAGATTTCGAAGCTCCTCAGTGGGTAGCGACGTGGGCGTAGAGTGGTGTGCGGCTGATACGCTAGCCTGACGGCCGTAGTGGGTGTGCAGTTCTTGCAGAGAACGCTCCATGCTTGTTGCCTGCTTGGCAATGTCGGCCAGTTCTTGGCGGGTCATCTACCAATCCGGCAAACAATTGCTCTTTTACGTCGCGCATTAAGTGGCGTACCTTCTTGGCCTCGACCCCGATAAGACAGCTGCCTTGGCAGCTTCTCCTGTGCCCACCGATAGGCGAAGTGTGCGCCGCTTTCTGGGTCTCTGCACCTATTATCGGCGTTTTGTGCAGAACTTCTCGCAGATCGCTGAGCCCCCCACCCGCCTCACGAAAGATTCCGAACCGTTCTTCTGGGGCCTGGCGCAACAGAAGGCCTTTGCAGACCTCCGAACATGTCTCCAAAGAACGCCCATCCTTGGACGCTTCGACGAGTCGAACACCACTGAACTGCATACAGACGCCAGCAACATCAACCTCGGTGCGGTCCTACTGCAGTGGCAGGATGGTCTCGAACGCGTAATCGCAGATGCGAGCCGCACCTTGACACAATCTGAGGCAAACTATTACACCACCAAAAAAGAATGGCTGGCTATTGTGTTGCAGTGACCAAATTTCGCCCGTACTTATATGGCCGCCCTTTCAGGGTCGTCATTAACCGCCACTCGCTGTGTTGGCTGGCGGGCCTCAAAGATCCCTCGGGACGGCTTGCACGCTGGAGCCTTCGACTTCAGGATTTCGATCCCACCATCGTCTATAAGTCTGGTAGGAAGCACATTGATGCCGACCGTTTGTCCTGTCAGGACCCCCGAGCTGACCCCGACGACGGTTCTGTTTTTCTTGGTGCCATCTCCACGTCCATCCTCATTCAACACCAAAGGGACGACAGTGAGCTACGGTCCCTCATTGAGTATCTGGAAGGAAGCGCTCAGTATCCCCCATGAATCTTCTCACGCGGACTGTCGTCGTTCTGTTTACGCGACGGCATCCTGTATAAGAAAAAAGTACACCCCGACGGAAGCTCTTAATCTACTCGACGTGCCTCGGGCTCCTCGCGACAAAGTCCTGCAGGCATGCCATGATGATCCATCTTCTGGTAACCTGGGTTTTTGTCGAAATTTGGCACGAATACGGCAAAAGTACCACTGGCCCAGGGTTTCTGCAGTTGTGAAGCATTACGTAAGAACTTGACGTGAGTGCCAGCGTAGCAAGACGCCGCCGACTAAGCCAGCCGTCCCACTGCAGCCTATTGATCCGCCTCAGGTCCCCTTCCATCAAGTCGGCATGGATTTACTCGGCCCATTTCTGAAGTCCTCACTGGGCAACCACTACATTGTGGTCGCCACCGACTACTTGAGCCGATACAGTGACACTAAACCCCTTTTCCGTGGCACCGCTGACGAAATTGCGAAATTGCGAACCGCTTACAACCATCAAACGAACGGTCTCACCGAACGGCTCAACAAGACGACCACCGACATGATTTCCATGTATGTCGACGCGGAACGCCGGAACTGGGACGCCCTAATCCCTTACGACACATTTGTCTATAATACTGCAGTCCAGGAAACGACATGCTTCACTCCATTTCGGTTAGTACATGGTCGCGAAGCCACAACCATGCTGGATGCAGTGCTGCTTCCAGCTAGCCCTACGTCTCCTGTTATGGGTGCTGCCCAATTTGTTCGTTACGATGAGGCCGCCCGCCAACCCAACCGGGAGCGCATCTGGCACCAGCAAGTGCTCGAAGCTCGGCGCTATAACCTGCATTACCGAATTGTGCGTTACGAGCCCGGCAAACAATTCTGGGTGTGGAGCCCAATCCGCATATGAGGGCGCTATCAGAAGCTTCTACGCCGATACTTTGGCCCCTACGAGGTGCTCCGCCAGCTCAGTGAAGTCACCTACGAAGTTCTTCCCCAGGGAACAGTTCGCTCTTCTAGACGGCCGACCTCCGAAGTTGTCCACGTCCCCGGATGGACCCGTACCACGCCCGCTAGGCCCTCGCGCGTGTCTACACCGCGCGCCATACACATGCGACTACCCTTGTTGTTCTGCCTCCAATCGCTGCCGCACCGAGTCGGTATCTTTCAGAGAGGGGGGGGGGGGGGTAATGCCACACTACTAACTCCTCCAGTAGCGCCGTATCGCCGCTAAACTGTATTACCTGGCAGTTGGCAAGCCTTGAGCCATCTCGGGGCTAGATGTTTACCTCGTCTTCATTTCTCGAGCTGCCTGCTGCCTTACGAGTCCCAACAGCGTCTTGCGAGTATAAGTGATCCAGCCTTGCGCGCGTCAACTGTTTCTCGGCGACAATATTCATTTCACTGACGTGAACTCAACAGACATTGCGTACCAGACTGACGTATCCTGCTCTCCTTTACATTCAAGTGTCAGACATTAACTTTTGGGAGAAGAATAAGTCAACGTCTTTAGTGTGCTGCCAATTAAAAAGTGATATTTCGCTCGCTGCGTTTATCTCGTGGCTATTGATTGTGTTTTGAGGTAGAAGAGGTAACGTTATTTCTCGCCTAAAGAATTGTCTCTACTTTTTTAAGAATAAAATGTACAACTTTTATGAACGCTTCATCTTAAACTTCAAAAGTGGTAGGACAAGACGCATTAATAAGACATTGATTTTAATGTTCTTCTATTTTTATGTATACGTCGAAATAGCATTTCAGTTATGAGACTTACTGTCACCCATTGTCCCTGAAATAAAAAAGACAGGAGTTACGGGAAGCATCTCTTCGCAAAAGGCTTTGATTTCGACCTTTCAGCTATGATAGTAATCGGTCCCTACGCCGAAACAGCTACATACCGTGACTCTTCCCGCACATAAGCGCTACTTAGATTACCGAACGCTTCAGTGGTGTGACACCGCATCCCCTTATAGAGACAAAACTCATGCTGAGATTCCCGAGAAAATTTGAGCGTCTAATTCTCCGTAATCGTGCATACTGTGGGCAGTATGTTCCACCAGAGGCCTAGCTGTTGAGTACTGAAATGATGTTCATTCAATGCTAGACGTAGAAGCTGCCTTGTGTGGATTTTTTTATTGAAGAGAAAAGCTTCACTACGTTAGGTAAAGCAGTCTTCGGGTAGGCGCCACAACGACCTTGAAAGACATTCAGCCCAAACAATGATAACCGTGCATGAGCATATGTGGTACAGTTGGGGTCTCGAACCCTTGACTCCTGACATTCTCCCATCACCTTTAGTGACCTTTGACATTGGATGGCCTTTGGGTTGACCTTTGACCTTCAGAACATCCGATGGGGCGATGTGAAGCCACGTGAAGATATCCGGAGAGGGGTGTCGTAAGACCATGTGACACCCTGTCATAACCAGGAGGTCGTGTGGGTATATTATAGAATGGGTTGTCGCAAGCGTGTAGCGGAGATGGCATGGACGAGCCTTCCACGCTTAGCAAGCGTGCTTGCTTTTCGCTGAATTCCACGGATAGCCAAGTTAAGCCACGGCCAGTTGCTTGAAGTTGGGGCCAGCGAAGAACGATAAAAGCGTGAACGGCATGATATTACCGTTGGGTCTCCATTAAATCCTAATTCAGGGAGCTCGAGATATATACAGACCACCGAATAAGCATTCTTTTTTTTCACAAAAATGGGTCCGTAAGCTCAGAAAAGCAATGATCCTGCGGACTTTTTCGTCTTGTCCCTCTTATTTCGCGCAAGTTTTCTGTCAGACAACACTACTTTACAGTTAAATCACATTGTGCGAAATTTACTTCATCTGTCTTCTCCGTTTTAACTAGAAGTTAGGTAGTGTGATATCAGGGACAATTGACGTGTCAGTATTCGTATTTTATGGAGGCGTAAGGATGGCCTAATTTTATGCGAATCTTTTTCTGAAGTTGTAAGGCCCCTATCGAAGAACTAATAAAAATACTCCATTACAGGTAGGGGATTGCAAGTTTTTCACTGTGTAACTTGGAAAGTTATAAATTATTTAATAGCAGCAGCTGTTCAGTATTGTAATGCTTTACATTGGGGCAGTAATTTCACACCAATAGTAATTAGATGATCTAGAAGAAACTTCACTTCCAAATGCGCTACTCCTCTTTTTGTCACCCACGTGTCAGCCACGAAGACCCTAAGTCAATAAAATAGTGCGGTGTTAAGTGTCTTCATAAGACGGATATTAGTCTCCTTCGAAAAACAAAGTCAAACAAACATATGATATCGAAATTAATTCACAGTTGCCCCTTACAGCGTGTTCCGTACATTCGAACAGAGATTTGTCAACTCAGCTCTTAAGGGGCGGGAAAGTAGGCTTCACCACGAAGGAGGAGAGCGGCAGTGCAGTAGATGAAGAACTGCCGTCAGCACGCTTAACACGAGCGCTCGCGCGCGTGTCTTCCACTGACATTAACGCCACGTCGGCCGCTGGGTCTGAAACAATAATAAGAGAGAAGCGATGCACGGGCTGTATCTAGCCGCCGTAAACACACTGTGTAGCATGGTATAGGATGCGTCCCCAATGCGTCTTATGTTCCATCCTGCGCATGCCCAGGCTACCCTGTACTTTCGCTGATATTCGTAAATATTTTGTGGGATATGGGGATAGAGTGCGTGATTTACCAGAGCTTTGGATTTGCTCTGAAAGTTTTTCTTCGACTTGGCATTCCCCATACGGTAGTTGGCAGCCGGGAGGTTTAATCTTACAGGAACTTTTCCGATGACTAGATGATAACTGACGTTCCACTGACGTCACATCTCAGAACACTGCCCACGTCGAAGGTTTTAAACAAGCCCCACTTGTTTTGCCATTTCCTTCTCTCTTCACGGCAGTGTGTGCATCGGTCCGAGCGAAATGAATGTTTGGATAAATACTCCAATAGAAACTTAGAACCTCTCAGGTATATGCCGCACTGTCGTAGTCTGAAAACATCTTGCATCTGGTCACAGCAAAAATAACAACACAAGAGAATAACACACTGTACAAGCCTTCCCAGTACATGATATCGCCTCTTCATCATTTCTCTCATCCTCTACCCTTTTCGGTTATATTACTTTTTTTATCGAGCTTCAACATTCATTTCTCAGGAACCCTTGGCCTTCACTTTAAATGCCCTCTTCCTTTCAATTTTTTCCCCTTTGTGTTTCTCTTTAGATATTTCTGACATGACACAGAAGTTCCTATGCCGTCCCGTCCTTTCTCCTTTGGTGGGGTTATTTGTTACTTTTTGCACTACTTTTTTCTCTAGTGCTACGCAACTGCTGTACCCTTGATTTTCTAGGTCAACCCTATTAGTACCTATTGTGTCTGCCGTCGCAGCTCCCCATGCCTGGGGACACAACCTTTCAATTCCACGTTCCCTCTCTCTCTAACTACTTGTATTCAATGTGCTGTGCAACCGGTTTTCTTTACCACAGTTTCGCGGGTCAATCAGTCTAACCCTTTTTGAAGCCATCCTGCCTGGACCATGTTTTGAAGTTCATGCTGCGACATCTACACTGCCTTCACACGTCACACTTTTCTCCGCCTTGGGTTCCTCTTCGCAGTGGATGCCCTATTTACTACCCGCCAAACACAGACGCTTTGCTCCGACAAAGACAAGTTATCTTGACCAAACGTTGGCTAAACACTCCAAGCCTTCTCCCCCCCCCCCCCCCCCCCCCGCCCTCTCTCTTGCTGAGTTTGTTTCTGTGTTGCAACAAATGCAATCTTCCGGCCCTCATTTTATCTGGGGTGTTCTTTATTTCTTTTTCATATTGGTAGACGATATTTCCCCGGGGCAGAGTGGCTTTCTAGTTAACTGTGGCAGCCTGTGGAAGCTTTTTGTGTCTTCATAGTCTTGTTAATTAGATAAGAGGTGCCAGTTCAATGTGCCCTCAGGACTACCACAAAGTTGTTATTGCTGTCACGAAAGAGTCTTGTTACCAGCCCTTCGTAGGTGAGAGCGCACGTTGTCGTTAGGTTCCAAATTCTACTGTTCTTAATTTGGCTTACAAGGGAAACGTTAGGTGTGGCTGCCTCGACCAGTAGCGCCTTTAGTATCTTTTCACCTAAATTTTGCATATCCCAGCAAACTGACGATTTTCTATAAAATGTACTGCTTTCCTTAAATAAATTTCAGTTGTGAGTCAGCGCTTGTCCTGTATTTTCTCCCACTCTGTCCGCGTCGTTGCGCTGTTTGCCACCAATATGTACTACCAACTCGCCCGTTTGGCTATTGTGACGATTTTGCTTAAAGTTATGTACAGGATTGTTTGTGTAGCTTGAGTGCAATAAAGCTGATTTCATTCTCTTTCTCTGAGAGCTCGCGGTATATCTAAGGGGTTATCGTAAATGAATTCAATACAATGGTCGGACTAACAATCTTGACCAAAAAAACGAAAAATGCAAGGACACATTATATGTTTTATACGGCTTACAGCAGTCATTGATGCCGGTATAAGAATAAACATATTAACACAGCTTCTAGCACATTCTCAGCTATGATCGCTTGGATGAACACGCCTTGCAGTACCGACAGTATCATGTACATAGCTCAACGCTGTTTTTTTTCATTTGTTCTAAGGCAGAATAACCATTGTTGTCCTTGTACCGTATTTTTTCGCACGTCCTTACTGTTCGTTTCATTTTATTCAGCACGCCCCAATAGAGATGTAAGAAAACATTGGAAGCTCAGTCAGACAAAGAATATGCGGTAGCCGCGAAAATCTATTATCAAGGCGCGCTGAGGACGACTTTAATAAATTTTTATTTTTATGAAAATCTTATAGTTTGCAATTCGGTCGCTTTATTGTAGACTTACGAAAAGCAAAAGACTCATTTATTGCTGAGATATTTGGATTCAAAGATGAAAAAGTTCTTTCGCCTCCCTGATTAAAACTCACAATTCTCTTATGTTATCACGGAAAGAAATCATAAATACGGACTCCGTGATCGCTTGCGGCGAGCGGTGCGGTTTAGCTGCAACCAAAACGAAATCTACTATAGCCCGTGCGTTACAGTCATCCTCTCTCAGGCTTCTCTTCGTTTGCCGCAGCCTTGCTATGCACCCCGTGCCCAGTCCTGACTACAAATTTGTCGCGGGGAACTCTGGCCTGCACTTCAGCGACATTAGCACCATAGAGCGTGTGGTGCTTATGAGGACTGTCATGGTTGGATTTGCTGGATACGATGAATATTTCAGTTCCGACAAGTGAGCAGCAAGCGAAGCAGCAAGCAAGCGCTCGGCAGCAAGCGAAGCTACAGAGATGTGGCAGCTGTTATCACCAAGTCACCGTCGCAACTGATGAACATAGAGACTGGCATATCCGGGGATTTTTAAATTTAGTAATTATTGCTCTCTTAGCACTGGTTATGGAGCTCAAGGTCTTGGTGCGCTCGCAAGGGGAACACGCCGAGTGGTGTGTTTTCTAACGGGGAGCCCCGTGCAACATTGCCTATAGCAGGTGTTTCAAGAAAACCAGCCACTAATTTAAAAAAAAACTTTTTTGATGTAAAGTGAAGTTTTTTGAAGCCTAGTAATACCACTGTTGGAGAGCGCCTAAAAAGTGCAAATTGTGTTCAGTAGTAAAGTGACAAGTAAATTCAAATAGTTAACTTTTTACCTAGTACAGACAGGCGCTCGGCTGCAATTTCGGATTTGGAGCAGGGCATTTGCCATCAGATTCAATTTTTTGAGAGTGCAATTACCCTCAGCGCTGTGCCTAAAAAAATAACCATTTCTCGCGTAAGCTCCGAACCCCGCGCCTGCGGTGCGCGCGCAGCGACGTCCATGAAATAGCGTTTCTCCGCGGCGCACATGCCGCGTCACCTATTGTGACTCGGTACGGCCGGTGCAGCGACCTCTACGAGCGGGATTAGTGGGAATAGTCTAACCTTTCTATCCATAACAAAACCTTGCCTTCAATGTTCGTCCTGCGCTCGGGCACAGTAGTTTACACTAGCGTTGAAGCCCAATGGGGTACGTGTTGGCAATAAGTAGCAGAAGACTGCATGGTTTCCGAGGAAGCATCTGGCGATATAATTATTGTTTTGGTGCATTATTAAGTTAGGCGAAACAGTTAAGTTCATAAAAAGTTCCCGTTAAAAAAAATTGGGCTGGTCGAGAATTTCTGAGTATGTGTTGGTCTGCGCCGTGGTAGCCAAGAGAGGCATATAAGTCGGCCAGTCTGCGACCGCGATATAGGAAACGCTTCAAAGTGATATGAGGGAAAACACGCACTACTAACGACGTTTTCACAATCGACACCACGCGGCGGCAGCGTTGAGAACTGAATCTATGGAGAATCAGCGCTCGCAGAACCACGTTTCTTGATCCGCTGTGCCAGTGGTTAATGGGAACATTAATATGTTGTTGCCAAAGTTTTAATATCAAAGTGAATCGTCGAAACGCTCTTGCGTGGATATTTTCGTGGTAATAAGATCGAAGATCTATGCCATTTCGTGAGTTCTATGGTGCCAGCGACACAGATTGAGCTTCTTAAAAAGTGGAAATTCGCATGATCTAGGAAACGCTTGTAGTATCTTTATAAAAAGGAGACAATATGTCCCCAATTACGTCAACTAGTGTAGCGTTGCCCGGAGGCTAATTACCGTCTCATGATTGGCTTCATTATGACTTTCATGCTAAGCGATGGGTTCGCTGTTCGTAACACCATCGGAATTTACAGGCAAGACAAGACGAACAGTAATAACCTGCGTTACCGTACTGTGTGATTAAAGATAGAACCAACATTAGTGTAAATGTGGTGACTAGTTATAGTTAGCCATGTCCTGCTGCGCAAAGAACAACATTGCCTCCCGACTTATGCTGATTGGTCTGTTTCCTGCCAACGAGTGACGTCAGTACCCTGTTCGCCGATAGCTCTGCGGGGAACTGTGGAAGTGCCGTTTTCTCTGCGCGTCTCTTGTGAACTCAGTGACAGAATAGGTTTCCTTCACACATTTTTTGTTCTGCAGTCACACTCATCGCGGCGGCTCAGTGACTGGCGAGTTGTGACACGAAGTGGAGAATTCAATTTTGACCTCAAGACAGCGCCACACAGTAGATGCTAGATGTAAAAAATACGGTACAACCATACTTCGCTATACGGTAAAAAATCCTGAGTGCCCTACGTTCACTCGTTCCTTTCCACTACGGCGCCTCCGTACTCGGTAAAAGTAACTTTCGCAGTGGCACGTGCTACGACTGCGCAGTTCTTATGACGGACTGAGCCTACATTTCTAAATAGACTTCGCCCGGACTAGAAGAGCCTATTTAAAATATGAGGCGCTCTTTCTTAAGAAACAAAGTGAAGCACAAAAACGCATACGGGCCCCATTTCCAGCATGAGCTATTTTGTACCTTTTCCTCCAAAGTTACAGGGCTATTTACGGCACGTGTGTGATACGCGGCTTTGTTTTCACTGGTTGGGATGGCAAGATGATTTAATCTACATTCCATTTATGTCTGATTCACTTTACAATTTGTAATTGCTGCACGCCCTCACTGTAACTTGGATCACTTAGTAAAAAATATGGATGGTAGGAGTATAGTAGAATCAGACAAAAAAAAATGTATTATGGTATCCTTGAATTCATTGTGCTCATTCCATGCACCACTTACGAGCCAACTGAGAAAGGCACGGTTACTGTGAGAAGACATTGGAATCTTCTCATATCATAGAATCTCAGCACAGGTACGCGGTAAGTGGAGCTTAAAGTCCCAAAGTTATACGTGGGCTGTAAGGTACGCCGTATTGGACGCCACCGGGTAAATTTAGACCTTCTCTGGTTCTTTAACGTGTGCTGAAAACACATGACACATGGTTGAATTTGTCATTATTGTTCTCACAGCAACTCTAACCATGCAAGACATTTGCATGAATACGACAAGCAGGCACGTCACAAGGGCATTTTGGTAGGCACAGCCTCACGAACATGCAATATCACAGTAATGTGGCTAATTCACTTCAAATTAAAATCAGAAAAGCGTTAATGCTAGTCTTGTCAGCAACATTTCCCCGGGCAGCAGAGGAAGAGTATGTACGTAGCTTTCGTTTCAAACCATAAGGCAAACTGAAACCTGCCTTGAGTACGGATTGGAAAAAGGCCCGGATACAATGTACTGTGTACAGATATAATTCCCGGCTGCCCTCCGCCAGCATCAATACTTAAGGATAGTGAGAAAAGCCAGTGAGAGCGGGACGACTTACTGCCTGTTTTCTCCGAGCTCGCAGAAAAATATCGAATTCTGTTTTACAACTTGCTCTTAGCATAGTGAAAGCTACGAGCGCTAGACTTCCAGAGCTGTGCAGTGGCCTTATAGAGGTGCACGAAGACGTTGCAGAAGCCTTCTCATTGCAGTCGTAGCTTCCGCTTCACTGCCAGCAAGTTTAGAAACAAAGTATCGCTGTTTAATCAATATCCCTTTTATTTAAGGGGAGCGGAGGCTATTCGTTACGCACGAGCAGCGAACAAATTACGACCCGAGGGCACTCGCACCCAGCCGCTTTATAAAAGAATGAAAAAAGAAACGACTTTTAATAATTATATGCGGCAATCAGCCGTGTCAATTCAAGACAGGAAGAACTGCTCATCGGACAACAGTAGGTTTATGCTCTTGCTGCCTGGCTACTGTGCAAGTGTTGTTTTTCTCCTAGTCTGCGTTCATTTTCGTCTCCGTAGTCTTACTTCTTTAAAATGATGGCTTTATTATAAGGTGACTTGTCATAGCCGTGGAAGGCTGTGAAGAATATAGACCGGAAAGAAGACTGATAAATGTCTTGAGGAAGTGTGGCATACTGCCTGTGTTTTCAAATACTTAATGTTTGTTGAGGGAAGTAATGTTGTAACTCCATCCAAACATTATTAAATAGGAAAATATAAAGTGAGAAAAGAGAAGACGTGCACAACGAAAGGTTTCAACTTTGTTGTCTTCCAAAGATATTGCAAACAGAAAGTTAGTTCTGATTTACAATGATGGAAGCTCTGTCACAAGAAAAATAGTTGCATTTACATACAGATCTCAGACATTGTGCACAAATGTTGGTTCCGAAAAAGTAATTTTCGATACCTGGTGACTGTCAATCAACCAGAGAATCTATATGTTTTCATATCTTGTATGCAGCGCAATGTGGCCTGCGCGGGCAGAACTGTATGAGCGAACTCGTTCTTAAGAGAACAGTCCCTCAGCCGCTAAGCACTGAAGCTTGAGGGGCTACAGGACCAAATGTGTCTTTTCTTCAACCAACCTACTAGGACAGATGTGAAGATAATAGGGCTCATTTTATCAGATACAGTGATGGGAATGGAATACGCTTCTGATAAACGAGATACCGAACTGAGGCACCCTTTTCATTGCATCGGGACTGAGTGTTCACTTTCTACAAATTTTTTGCTAAAAACAAAATCTCCTCCCTTCGCTGATACTTCATTACGTCCAATTAAGGATGTTCGTGATTCTAATGAAGGTCCTTCTAATTTGATCTTCTGTTGACACATTAAGAAGAGCCGCGGACTCGATGAGATATCCAACTCACTCCTAGTACAACTTGCTGTTTGGACTAGGAGGATTCTCACCGCTGCTTTTTGCTAATTCTGGTTCAAGAGACACAGTTTGCTTATTATCGAAGGCAGTGGAAGGCCTCCACGCGCACAAATCCGGTGACATGATGATAGTGCCAAATTAAGCACTTGATTTCTTTCCAGACGTAATTAAAATTTAGAACCCGCTGCCCACTTGCTTTAGGAGCGAAGTGAAGTTTGTGATTTTCCACTGTCTTTGATTGCTCATTACCAGAATGCATACATTTTTGTTGTAATCGTTCTTGGTAAATAAAGCTATCTTTTCAATAATCTTGGTTTCCTTCTTTTCCGTTCTGAAAACTACCATCGTAACACGGTCAGCATTATTGTAAATCAAACAATAATTAATATCCAGCACTATCAGGGCTAAAATAAACGCGCTAAAGCTGCATTCCGCCTGGCTGAAAATTTTATCCTCCAAGTGCAGTATAGAACAAAGAATACACGTTTGAAGAACTAAACTGACAAAGTCATTCGAACGTTTAGAAAAAGCAGCTTCTTCAGAGCCTTATAAACTTCGCTCTGAAAGCAGAGCGAGTGAAAATCACTTACTTGAAATATGTTTATTATTTTCCACCGTTGATGGTAAAATTAACGACCGTGCAGGAATTTTTTTGTACGGGGGCGCCATCATTGAGCATCATCTCGTTTCACCGCTTTTGTATAGAAGTTACTGAGAAGGCACCTCTGTCGTTACCGCCTTATCCAATTACAAAACTGTACTGTCACACCTGGAGGATTTCTTTTTGAAGCACGTACCATGCAATGAATGCTAACGAAGAGGCCTTACTTAAATCGAAGAGGGGGCTTTATGCAGATGAAAGTTCTTCAAAGAGCACCTTTGACGGGGTAACCGCCGGCGGCAGTTTGCAACAATTTTTCTAATGCGTCGTTTTCAGCAATCTAAAAGCAGGGTCGTATTCTGTCCAAAGGAGCCGGCACAATTTTGCCGCAAAAAGCATTCTGCGATGTTATGCTGGCTGCTAAGAGAGAATCATCCAACAGCAAACAGCATTGTCTAAGATGTCGACACGCGGTTCCTTTAATGATTGCATTGGCGCTTTGGATATAAAATGCCGTCGTCTCTGAAGCCGTTTGGGTGGTCTCTAGGTTATGGTAATGAAGATATACTTATTTCCTTGCCCACCATAGGTTATCAATGTAATTTTTGGCCGAGTTGTTTGGAGCGAAATCTTGCCCCTTGACTGTACCGAGCGCAACGTTAAAGTCGCGCTTGAGGTGGAGAAATACGGTTCAATTAAAGATGAGGTCAAGAAAGCTGCTTTCATCTCACAGAGTAATTAGCCTCTTTCAGCGACAATACCTTAGCGTAAAATTGCTATGCAGCATTCAGTGACAGTGTTAATTTATTAGGGGTTGCGGCTTTCAAAGTGCTTTTCGTTGTTAATGACTAAGCCTTGTACAGTAATGGTGAAGCATGTTTGGGAATAAAGCATTCCGGACTAAATTGCGGGGTCTTATATGGCATGGTACGCGCCATAATAAGCTGAGTTGCATGCTTATCTGCATGTACTCAAATTTTTCTTCATCATTGCTTTTAATAACATCGTAATGTCTTTAGTGCGTCAGTGTGACTTTATTCTGCATGAATGGAAGGGCTCCATGTTATTTTTTTCTCTGAATAGATAACGCATCAAATAAGAGCACTAAACGCAGAGCATCCAGAAAATTCATTTTGGCGAGTAGAGCAGTGCTAGCAGCGAATAATGAGGCTGTCTAATGTTTGAGGATTAATAATATTTATACCATTGATTGCGGAAACAGCGCCAAAATGGCTGAAAGGCATGAAGCGGCAAGTGCTTGAAATAAAGTGTTGGTCAGCTCCAGTTCGGTAAGTGCAAAAAAATTTCCATTATTGACGATGCACCAACTCTTTTCATTTCGTTTCATTTTTTTCATCCTTAAAGGCCCGAGGGCATTACATAAGGAGGGGCTTACAAATGGTTTTGTGTAAATGCACTCATGATGAAAACATAGGCAGAATGAACGCTACACTGCAACTGCAAACGCGAAAAAGATAAAATAAGGAGGATCAAATGGTTACAATAAGCTAAGCAAAAAAGCACAAAAACACAGAGAAAATAATGCAAGAAAAAGTACAGGGCAATAAAAGGTTGACGTGTTCTGAAAATTACTGGCGAGGTTTGTACTAAATGATTTGCGATCGTTGCATGAAACTATGTCGTTGGGCAGGGCGTTCCAATGGGTTGTTGCGTCAGGAAAGAAAGAACTGCTCATTGTTAAAGTGCGGCTCTTGATGCTGGCTATGGGGTGGCTGTGGCTGAGGCGATTGGAAGTTCAGATCGGTGGTTTCCGAAGGGGTGCTTTGAAGTCGGATGGTATACGTAGAAAGACCTGTACAGTAGGCAAAGGCGTGAAATGATGCGGCGTGACTCAAGTGTGGGGAGGAAGACAGAACGTTTGAGTGCAGTGATGCTGATTTCTTTTGTGTATTCAGAGGTGATAAAACGGGTCGCGCGGTTTTGGATGGCCTCAAGTCCAGCGGTGAAGTAGGCTTGGGTGGGATGCCAGATGGATGATGCAAATTCAAGTTTGGGACGAACAAATGTTAGGTAAGCAAGTTTTTTACTTCGGGAGATGCTGACTTGAGGTTACTTCGTAGATAACCTAAGACACGGGAGGCATTGAGACATTTTCTTTGGACATGGTTGACCCAAGATATTGATCAAAGATTCTTATATGACGTTGTTGGGACAATGGGGACTTAATTAACATTTTATGAATGATGAATAACTGCGCGTTTGAGAGAACAACAGTTGGAAGTTATCCAGGTTTAAAGGCATCAGCCATGTGTCGCACCATGTGGCTATTGTGTCAATATCTTTTTGTAGCAGGTGACTATCGGTGGGATCACGAAGGGGACTGTATATTACAGTTTTCCGCGAACAGTATTAGCTTGGCGTTTGGGTTTACTTTGGGATCGTTGATGTAAATGAGGAATAGCAGTGGTGATAGGCCAGCGCCCTGGGGGACACCTGATGATACATCGGTAAGGGATGAGCGGTAACCATTGCATGAAGTGAATTGTATGCGCCCATTTAAGAAATTATCAATCCAGGTTATTAGGTTATGCGGAATGCCTAGGGAGGAGAGTTTTGCGAGCAGGTGCGAATAAGAAACACGGTCGAAGGCTTTGGAAACGTATAAAAAATGGCATATCTTGAAGGTTATTGTCCATAAAATGTAGGATGTCATAAGTGAATTCGACCAACTACTCGTCAAAGGAATAGTGTTTTCGAAAACCGTGTTGTTGGGGATAAAACAAGTCAATCGATTGTAGATGTCTTACTAAATTAGACGACATAACATGTTCAAGTAATTTTAAAGAAATGCTCGTAAACGAAATAGGACGATATTTGGAAGGATTTGTGCGTTCACCTTTCTTGAATATTCGAATGATTTAAGCTCTCTTCCAGCCATCGGGTGCTTCTCCGGATTCCAATGGCTGGGTAAAAATTAAATGCAGTATTTTTCAAGAGTTTAATGTTTATATTATCGCAGCCAGCCGATGATGAAGTTTTAAGAGAACTGATTAAGTTACCTATTCCGGCCGGCGTGACTTGGGGCATGGGTACTGCTGAGATGTTTGGCAAAAAATTTGGACTGCTAGTTCCTGAGGAGAACACTAAACAGAAGTATTATTTTTATCGATGGTACGACATTCGGTTACTTTTCCCCTCGCATCTTTTGATATAATACACTCTGGCCTTTGTGACTGCCGTATTGAAAAAAGATATTTTCGTGTTACAAATACGAATCACCTACATGGAGTAATGCAAGAGCAGTAATTGTTGTGCACAAAGCCATATGTGCTAAGGTAGGCTTACACACACCTGTTCATATACGCGCGTTGTTTGAAGTTAACTCTGAAGTTATTCGTTCATAAATCGCTTTTTCCCCTTACCGCTTGTAAGAAGTCTTTAACTGTGCACTGCGAAAAAATGTGAAGCATTTTTGGTCGTTTAGTAGAGATAAAGAGGGAGCTAACTGGGGCCCGTGATTCAGTGCCAAAAAACTTATTCGAAGCACTTATTAGCTACCTAGAGTTTAAAATGCCCGTCGCATACCGCTTTGCACGCATCCCGTCGGAGCAATAGTGTGAAAAGATATTTCCGCAAAGCTGCAGGCGTTCATAACTCGTTAAACTTCGAGACTGTGCAAGCACCCATTGCTTGCACATTAGTTTTGGGTCTGAGATCCTATTTTATCCGCAATGCGCCTGTGTCCTGGTCGCTGCTGTTGCTAGAGCTACCAAGGCAGAGCTTTTTTCCTAGCTGCTAATGACGGGAGTCAAATTCTCATCTAGGTTATGTGTGAAACTCGCCGCGTGCTATTAGGAGTTGCACTCTAATTGGTTGCTTTTGTCCGTCTTAACGCCTGGAAACATTCGAGCAGTGCAAAAGTTCTGAAAGAAAGCGGAGAATCAGTGCAGTGTCAAACATTTTATTCTTCTCGTTCCAAAGAAAGCGCGGGAAAAGCTCTGGCAAAACAAAGATACTGCCTGCGCTGCGCATGAGAAATCATTGCCGGCTTAGCGAAAACTTCGTCCTAATCTGAGGGACACCCGCGACACTTTTTCCAAAACGCCAAGCTGGCTTGGCAGACGTGCATTGAACTTTTGTATATTAGTATGGTTGCTACTGTCACTTACGAACTGCATGCGGGAAATCCCTGCCTGGCGTCGTCCCTCAAGCTTTTCTTCAGACTTGTCCATTTGGCACACAACACATAAACATAAATTACGGTTTCTTTCATGCCATTTCTCGAGAAAAGCAATGCACGGGGCGACGCGACATTTGTGAGCGCTTCCAGGCAGCCCAGCTTCCTCGTTTTGTTTTAGATGCTTGGCGTATTTTGCCTTAATTTAGAAAACAAAATAAAGCTGAATCACGGGTACAAAGTTGCGCTGGCATTAACAGAATTATTTTGGCAAACAGTGTGTTCGTCAATGTTTATTTCTGATTGGCTAGGAATATTTTCTTAAGCGCAGAAAAGCAGCGTCGCGGCGAAGAGCAGAGAACCATTAGCAGGCACTAACGACAAGGATTTATTAAGAGTTAAATTTGTCAAGCTACAATTTCTGGGAATTGTTGAAAAAATAGTTTTAAGTACGCTGCTATATTTCATAATGTAAGTTTTTATTTTGCGAACTTGTTAAGAAACTCAAGAATCAAATTAGGCCACCAATACAAACTCGGATTGGCAAGGAGACAATTAATGGTGAGGAATATTCGTCTTATTTGCTGACAGTAAAAAACAGGAAAACAATGCGCACAGAATATTCACCAGGAGAGTGAGATACTATTGAAAGTCATATTATTATGTGAGACATGCGCACGGAATGCTGCATGAAATACGGAGCGAAGTGAGTTGGACTTCACATTGAAATCTGAGCTGTACAACGACACATGAGAAGAGCACTAAATTGAGGAAAACATAAAAGCAAGAGTAACATATTGAAAAGACGCACATCATAAAAGTTCGCAAGCAGAGTATCCAGTATTCCGGATGTAAGTGTGAAAAAAAAAAACGCATTGGCAACCTCAAAAGAAGAAGACTGAACCACATGCCTTCAGAAAGGACAAAAACGGTAATGTGCTTCTTCGTGTTCGGAAGCGTGGCCATGCAGGAAGGGAAAGTTGTCTGCTTTGAAAGAAAGCTAACCATTTTTTCGCTCCTGTGCCAAAAGCCTTTGCTTTTGCGCGGTTCCGTGTAGGTATTGGACCACCATGCACGCAGTCGCAACATGCACGCGCAGTACACGTAAGACCTTCTGATTTGTTACCACGCTCCATGCCACTCTTAATGCATATGCAGTGAAATATCTCGGTCATTCCTTTCTTGTTTTTGTTTGTTGGGTGTTTTTTCTGAGCGCTCCTCCTGTTCACCTGGTACGATCACTGTGCAGAGTTGGTCGGCTTGGGAAAAAATGAGCCACAACAAGGCCTGATTGGTACCTTCTTAAAGCAATTTAACGCCCCACAACCATGAGCATATCTGCCCATTTTTACCTGTGAACTCCGCTTCACTGTGAGGTCTTTTTAATGCAGACCTCAAACAGGTAAACGTCCCGACAGTTTGACGAAGGCACTCAAAAGAATCCGAATTCAGTCATGTGAGTTGCCCTTCATTTTTCTTAATGCACATTTAAGGAGATCTTTGTGGCAATAGTACTTTGCTAAGTAGGAGTGTCTGGTATGCTACGCACACAAAATTTTGCACCTGGTTATTTTGAGCGCTAAATGAAGAACGCTCATCGCACCAGTTTTAAAATTTCTTAGAGTTAAGGGGTACAACATTAACGGGAGAGCGATTTGGCGAGACATCGTAACAAGTGAAGCGGCCTAACGGCAAAAGACCAAGGAGACGAAGGGATATATACAGCACAGAAAAAGACAACAGAAGTCTATTTAGGATGCTATGGCCGATATATTTCAACATGAAAGAAAAAAAAAGAGACTAGTGACTCGATCACTCAAAGCATGCAGGCATTTTGTCAGGACAGCGATTATGAGAAATGCAGATAGTTGCGCCCTTTCATCGTGGTGGTAACGGATGGTGCGTTGACGCTTTTCACAGCCAGTTTCATGATTTCTGATGCCTCATTTATTTCTGTAGTTATAGAAAACTGATCTTTGTGATCAGCGGCAACCCAGCTGTGTTTACACAGTTTAAAGCAGAAGCAATGGCTGCAGTTAATACCGATGTTGCGAGCAGCAGTCCTAACACTTTTACAATGCTCTCTTAGACGGTTTGTTTAGACAATGACCGGTTTGGCTAAAGTATGAACCAACACAAGACAAAGGGATTGATTACAGAAGGTTGTTATTGCAAGACACATACTTTTCATGCTGGATTATCTTGCACTTGCAAACTGGTTTCACTCTTTTTTTTTCAGAGGTATTAATACACGCGCACAAGCCATTTAATCCCATAGGAGCTGAAGACGCTACTACTCTAGTTTTTTTTTTCCTATTTTCATATTAAGTGACACAATATGGACATATGGTATTATTGCTGCATTCTTTTCTCGGTTACATACGTGGACTTTATTGCCACCTTCTAAGTTCTTTAACATCACTTCTGCTACTGATGCAAGAATATGAAGAGAGTATCCTGCATCTGCTATCCTTTAGACCTGACAGGAAGGAATGCACAGTCCTATGAGTACATGACTTTTTTTCAAGCGATTGTTAAAGCATGATGCCCCTTGCCGTCTCAGAAGCTTCCAGTGGGCTGAGCTGTACGAAGGCAATTGCGTTTTACTTCTAGATTGATGTAGAGATTAGATCATAAGTATTATATCTCTGCGCAGGCAACTGATGCCATTTTGTTGCAGACAGAATTGTTTTCTTGCGTTCCGTTGATCACGTTATCAGCGCCCTTTTATTTAAATTTTATTATAATCTATTCATGCATGTTTAATGAAGACAACACAATGTGAATGGCTAGCTGCCAGTGCAGCAAATCATTACATTATAGCTGACGAGGCCCTGTAAGCTTAAAATATAAATGAGCGATGATAAACAAATTGCTATTTCATTTAGACTTCCGCGTCGACCCGACGCGCTTTGGACATCAAACATCCTAGCACTAGCGCCGTGATTTTCATACATACATCGAAGCTCACTTTGCGAAGTACGAAGCGCAGAGAGAACGAAAAGAAGGGGATAACCGGCAACACTGCACTCAGTTCTGCTTTTCTAATTTATGTGGTTGCCCTTAAACTGAAGACGATTCCAAGCAACCAAATCCGATTCTCTTTGTTTTTTCGGGGACATCCAAAATACTAGCCAATATGATTTGCCGTGAAAAAATTACGTCCTGTCAATTTACGATCTTTGTGAATCGCAGTTTTTTTTTTTCAAGTAAACTCTTTGGCCAGTGGCATAGAACTTGCTCGGGAAACATTGCCTAAAAACGAGAAAGGTATGTGATAGCCAACTCTACCACCGGCTTTAACTTAATGCTTCATTTATGTTCTTTTACCGAAGGGCGAGTTGTAGCAGAGCTCTCAAAAAGACAGTCAAAAACATTACCTACGCTTTATATTCGACCATTTACATTATTCTGGAGCATTATCTGCCGAAAGGCTTCTATGACAAGTAATTTTTAAGAAACAAAACTGCAGCTTTGGTAAAATTAAAACAACTCAGTGGATAGGGAAGGAGGTCGTGTGGAACACCAGTGTGAAGTTAAGCTGTAAATTCGTGGCTGAGAAAAAGTGACTAGAACGAAGGAAAGGACTATTTTTGAGACCAGTTAAAACTTGAATCCCATCAGAAGCGCTTTGCTATCAGCAGAAATTTTTTCGGCAGTGGTGGAATGCTTACGGATTTGCAATGACTTCCAAAGCGCGTAACAGAGATATTTAGTCGATTAAAACATATCAAATGCAAATGTAACCCTGCAAATGCAGTGACGTGATTGCGCTTATGTATTTCCGTATTGTCACCCCTCTGTATCTCAAAATTCAACCCGGCATGCTGGCTCTGAGCAGATTTCTTCACTGCATACGATAACATCACTCTATAAGCCATTTTGAAGTATTTTTCCGGTGTCTTTACGCTGAGCTGGGCCCTGAGCTTTTCGGAACTTACTAGGAAAAGGTAATATATTTCCTTGCAGAATAATTATGAAGCCAAGAAGTAAACCGTGTGCTCTGCACTTACTTGCGCAACCTGCACAGTACGCAGCTAAACGTCAGTTCATGCCGCAGCTCAAGCAGGTGAGAAAATTCAGTTTTGACGCGGCCATATATCAAGCAAATTTGCGTCAACTTGTAGAGGCTTTTTAAAGGCCGCATTTTTCGCGTTTTACCAGTGTTTCGGAGATATTATTATGCCTTTGATTTTCTGCATGTCTGGTTAGTAAGAAGAAAACTCTATTTCCCCTTCTGAGACGTTTATGTCTTTAGTTGCATCCCTCGGACTCAGCTAAACGGTTCAGAAGAGAAACATTCAGATTGTAGACATTTGACTCAGGTTCTACGTACGTGCATACCATGTCTTCAGTTTCATGCGGCCTATGTAGCCTCTAAATGGAGCAGAAGTAGGGAGGCAAGGAAGTCATCAAAGTCTCGTAATGCCTTGTCTTGCGGAAACATTCTTCTGAGCCACCGTAGAATGATTACGATGTCAAGAAATAATAAGAAGAGAGAAAATAGGAGGTGCACCACCGCGTCCAGACATATTGTTTATCACTGAGATGCGAGTACCAGCAGCCGGGAGTGGTCCGGCAGTACAGAAGTCCGTACAATTAGAGCGAAGAGTAATGCTTTTATGCCGGCACAGATGCGATTTTAGTGCGAAGCAGAGGCGCCGACTCTGGCAATGTTCCTGGTATGTACGCGTGAAATATGGCCGCGACGAAAAACAACCGAACAAGCAAGCAGACGCTGCTTGTTTCTGAGCTTTTCAGAGCGTGCTTATGTGTTCTGCCTTTGAACACCCATCGGGGAAGTCTTCCAAGAGGAGCAGGCCTGGCCCCTTCCGACTGTCTACCGCTTCTGTTTGCTGCACTGGAAGCAGAAATGACAGTTACAGCGAAGATGTATACCTCTACAGTCCAAGAAATTTTCGTGTCGTCGGTGTCGTCAGCAAAAAACGCCAGGCTAAAAATTGAATATTGATCCGAGTAGAAAAGTACTTAACAGCGTAGCATCATAATGAATGTAAAGGACTCGTAATGTAAAAAATTAAAAAAAAAAACAAAAATAAAAATATGAAATATGAAAAAAGAATAAATAAAATAATCAAAATGTGAGGAACAAAGTAAAAATAAAAATGTCAAAACAAAAACTCTACAAATAAAAATACAAGGAATAAAGTAAAAATGACAAAAATATAATTCTCAATAAAAACATTAAAAAGGATATTTAGGTAAATCTTCGAAATCACGCATACAGCATGCAGCTCAGTACTTGCTTTCATTAAGAAAAAGCACAAAACAGGCGTCAAAAACACATGATGGGTGACAAGGTGCTTGTGAAAAATGGGAACACCGTCCGACGCGTTCCGGTGGAAGAAGAAGACGGCGATTAGTGGGCCGGCTGTCTGACACCGGTCCGTAATTTTCGGCTTTATTTTCTCACTTCAGAGGTTTTCCAGTCTTTTTGGCGTGTGTCTTCGACGTGCGACGACCTGGGGGTCCCTGGCCGCCGGCAAAAGCACGTCAAGCGACCTCCTCGGCGCTGTGCGCCGTATCAACGCCGACACGGAACATCACCGCCAGCTGAACTCCATGCTGCACTGATGGCAGCAGCGCCAGCGGCGGGTCCAGCGGCCCCTGTAGTTGCGGCTACAGACCAGGCCCCGCCAAACAAGAGACTGCGCGACGACCAAGCCAGCAACGAGCCTCTGACCGACCATCCAGAGGACATGGACCAAGCATCATTTACAGTTGTATCGTACAAGAAAAAGAGAGCTACCGGTGTTCCTGTAGTTTTCAGGCCCACTGAGGAAGGAGGAAGCCTATGGAAAGCCAACCCCAACGTTGTGGCTTCGGCGGTTGTAGCATCGGCTCAAGAAAAAGTCCTCAGCCATCGCATTCACGAGGACGGAAGCCTGATGGTTACAGTATCGACGCTGCCCGCCGCCAACCGTCTGCTCACGGTAACTAAGCTGGCTGGAGTGGCTGTAGAGGCCAGAGTCCCATACTCTTACATGACAAGCTATGGCAAAATACAAGATGTACCTGTCACCTCAACAGACGAAGATCTGCAGCCGATCTTCGTCTCAGAAGTCTCAGAAGAATACTGCAAGCAGCTGTCGGCAGGGTCAGGGCATTCGACACTTTCCGCAGATGGTCAAACAGGCATCCCAAAGGCGGCAGTGCCAGCGTTAGACCTGCCTTTCACAATGGAAGAACTATCCACAGCTATCGCGGAGACAAACAGGCACACGTCTCCGAATCATGATGAGGTGACCTATGACGCCATTGCAAAGCTACCCCACACCTCCCGTCTTCGACTCCTGGAGTATTACAATTCTTCCTGGATGGCTGGTGAGGTCCCCACGGAATGGAAGCTGGCGAAAATCGTGCCCGTTTTGAAACCCTGTAAGCAGCCAACAAGCTACGCATCATTCCGGCCCATTGCCCTCTTGAGCTGCGTAGGTAAGCTCATGGAGCGCATGATCTGCAAGCGCACAACTTGGTTCCTAGAAAGCCGAAATGAGTTCCCCCAAGAAATGAACGGGTTCCGTCAAAACAGGTCTGCGACTGACAATATCATCGCCCTCGTCTCATCAATTGAGGAGTACCTTCTTGCTGGGTACATCCCAACAGCCGTTTTCCTAGACATCAATGCCGCTTTTGACTCCGTCTTTCACCATGCAATCCTCGCAGCCTTTGGCAGTCTTGGCCTTGGAGGAAGGCTATACAAGTGGATTAGGCATTATTTAAAAGAACGACAAATTTTTATTACCACTCCAAACGGTCCAACACGCTTTCACGCAGTTGAGAGGGGCGTACCACAGGGAGCGGTGCTCAGCCCTATCCTGTTCAATATTGTCCTTATTCACATAAGAAGACACCTTCCGCGAGGGGTCCGCATAACAATTTATGCTGATGATATCTGCATCTGGACCGTGTCACGTTCGCGCTATATTACCCAGCAACGTCTTCAGAGAGCACTATTGCACATTTCGATGTAGCTGGCTTCCAGAGCTCTTCGTCTCTCGCCAGAAAAGAGTGTTGCAATGGCGTTTACAAGAAAAACGATGACCCGATATCCGCTGCTCCTAGGCGGACTATCGCTGCCATATGTACGATCTCAGCGATTGCTGGGTGTTGTAATCGACTATAATCTGTCATGGTCACCTCAGATCAAAAAACTCCGTGCGAGGATTACTGCAGCATCGCAAGTGTTCAGGTTCATGGCGGGAACAAGGTGGGGTAGCAACTGCCGATCAATGCTTCTGCTTGAAAAAGCCTACGTTGAAGGAACCTTGCGCTACTGTCTACCAGTTATTCAAAGATTATCTACATCAAGCAATAAGACCCTCAATGCCGCACGGAACAACTGCCTGCGAATATGTCTTGGCCTCCCAAAGGGTTCCTCTGCATCAGGAACAGTAGCGGAGGCAGGATGTCTGCCACTAGAGGTAATTGCCACCCAGGAAACTATGCGTACCCATCTCCGCCATGTCCTGCAAGGGAAGAAGCACATCCTACACCGTGTCCACCTAACTCAAAGCAACTCTAGCTTTGGCCAGGCAGTGCAGCTCCTGCCCCTTCCTACTATTAATCAGCCTCAGAAACTACTACCTCTGGCCTTTCTTCCATGGACACTCTCTCCTCTAAAGGTGAAGAAGTCTGTTCCAGGAGTGAATGCAAAGAGCCGCATGCCACAGGCAGCACTTCTGCAAGCTACTCTCGCCTACTTAATCGAAGAATATACGCAGCACACCCATATCTTCACCGATGGTTCAACTACTAAAGAGCTTGAGTGGCGGAGTAGGCGGTTAAACATTGAAATACATGGTCTAGCGGAATCTCAAGATGAAGACCTCATTGCTAAAGTCAATGAACTTGCGGACGAGTTGAACATGCATCAACTCGTAAAGGAGGACGTTCTGGCTGTTCATAGGCTGCCCGCGAAGCCCGGGTACACAAAAGCCGTGATCGCGAGGTTTGCACGCCAGGACCTAAGAGATGCATGGTTGGAAAAAAGAAAAGCTCTGAGGGATTCCGAAGGAAAGAGGTATATCACAGAAAACATGACAAAGCGTTCAAAAGCGCTCCTGGTAGCTGTCAAGGCATGGGCTAAATCGCATGACTATGACTTTGCCTGGCACTCAAACGGAAAGGTCCTGGTGCGCAGAAGGCCTGGGGACTCCGCCGTAGTCATCAAATGTGAAAGTGATCTCTCAAACCTGGTCACCTGAGTCTTGTGTCTGTGCTGTGTTGCCTTTGTTCTGTCTAAATTCCAAGTTCAATGGCGCATTTGGGATACATATCTTTGGATGAGCTAACCAAAGAATATGGAAATAGAGACACTCTCCTGCGTTGTTTCCATTTAAACGTTCAGTCTCTACAAAACAAAACTGCTGAACTTGAGTGCTTATATAATAGAATACAGAATTGCTTCAATGTACTTATGTTTACCGAGACCTGGCAAGCTCATGAAACGGATGCGTTTTACCTTCCTACCATGAAAACATTTTATGTTCATAGAACCAAGCGCCGTGGTGGGGGCGTATCTCTTCTTGTAGAAAACTCCTTACAAGCCCGTTCATTGGCAGACTTCTCTGCTGTTACAGATAGTTATGAAATTGTGTGTGTGCAGGCAAAAGATATCGTTATTGCAGCGTGCTACCGTCCTCCAGATGGCAATGTGTGTGATTTTTTTGAGTTCCTAGACAATATGTTAACATTTGTAAATGAAAATCATTATAATGTCATTATTGGCGGTGACTTTAATATTGACATGTCATGTAATACCTCCAGAAAAGTTGAATTTGAAAATCTGCTTAGTAGCAATGCCTGCTCTAACCTTATAAATATGGCTACTCGGTTGACACCTACTTCAGAAACTACTATAGATTTGTTCCTAGCTAATTATGATATAGGGTCCATCACTACAGCTATTCTTCCCTGTTCCATTAGTGACCATAGGGCAATATGTTGTAAGGTTGACACTAATCCGTTTAATACAACAGAGCCCTGCGATGTTTTCTCAGTTGATTTCACAGAAAACACTAGACTCTTTCCGTACAGAGTTAGAAACTACAAGCTGGGACTACATCCGGAACATTGCTGATGCAAATGCTGCATATGAAGCGTTTATGGGTCGTTTCTTATGTATCTATAAAAAGCATTTCATTCGTAAGGAACGTGTAAAAAACAAAAATTATAAAAACCTTGGGTGACCCGTGAACTTCATAAAAAAATCCATAAAAAAGATCGACTTTTCAATAAATTTATGAATTCCCGCAATGAGGCGGACCTTCTAGCTTTTAAACGTTTCCGTAATGTTTTAAATAAAGAACTGAAAAAGTGCAGGGACGCCTACTACTTTCGTTACTTTTCTATGTGCTCAGGTCGAATGAGTGAATTATGGAGTAAAATGAATGCTCTTATGGGACGTGGGCAGGAAAAAGATTCCGTAGTAGAGATTATACATGACGGAAAAACGCTGAGAGGGGACGCAATGGTTAATGCTATTAACGAGTTCTTTGTTAACAGGAATGTGACTGCACGCCCTTCAGGAAACAACACAATGCAAAGTACAGCTAACACCAATACTTTTTCCTTAGAACCAACCGACATTCAAGAAGTTTGCTCTGTGTTTGCAAATTTGAAAAATTCGCGTAGCTGCGACGCTGACGATGTGCAAATTAGTCCAGTGAAATATTTCCTTGACGTTATAAGTCCCATACTAACCTACATATATAATCTTTGCCTTTCAACTGCAGTTTACCCAACAAAAATTCAAGTGGCTCGAGTGATTCCCCTATACAAAAAAAAAAGGGTGATAACCGAGATGTTTCGAACTACCGCCCCATATCAATATTGCCTGTGTTTTCTAAAGGTCTGGAAAAAATCCTATTCAAACAACTTTCACGTTTCTGCCACAAATATGATATAATTACAAAATCGCAGTATGGCTTCCAAAAACATCGGTCCACAGAACTGGCACTTCTTGATCAAAAAGAATACATTTTGCAAAACTTCGAGGATAAAAACTACGTTCTGGGGATTTTTGTTGACTTTACGCAGGCTTTTGACAACATTAATCACTCTATTTTTTTTGATAAATTACATCACTACGGTATCAGAGGACATGCACTTAATATGTTAATTAGTTATCTCTCTCACAGAAAACAATTTGTTCAAGTAAGCCATTTAATATCTAATCAGAAAGCAATAGTCGCAGGCGTACCTCAAGGAAGTATTGTTGGTCCCTTACTCTTTAATTTATACATTAATGATATAGTATGTATATCATCTGACCTGAAGTTTGTTATATATGCAGACGACACTAGTATATTTGTGCCTTCGTCCTCTTGTGCTGACGCGTTCGTTAAAGGAAACATAGCCTTAAAAAAGTTGGAAGCTTGGACAGACAGTAATCAACTGAATATTAATACAAAAAAAACAAAAGCAGTAATTTTTCACCCTAAGGGTAAGCAGCTATCTACCGATTACGATCTTCTGTTTAGAGGTACAAGGATTGAGGTCGTCGAAATAATAAAGGTATTGGGCGTCTTC
This sequence comes from Amblyomma americanum, assembly GCF_052857255.1. Classification (NCBI taxonomy): domain Eukaryota; kingdom Metazoa; phylum Arthropoda; class Arachnida; order Ixodida; family Ixodidae; genus Amblyomma; species Amblyomma americanum. The sequence goes on along the minus strand of NC_135506.1, from coordinate 99,584,873 downwards.
TTTTCCAAGACGTTGCAATGGGATGACCACGTAAACCATATTTTGCAGAAATTATGTTCCATAACAGGTATACTCAGTCGAAATCGTTATGTCTTTCCAATGTCTGCAAAACTAGCCATTCATTATGCCTTTTTTTCTTCTTACATGAACTATTCTCATTTAGTCTGGGGCACAACGACCGACAAAAACCTTAGTAGTCTTTTAAGGATGCAAAAAAAGGTTTTACGGATCATTAATAATTTGCCTAATTTTTACTCAAGTAAATTTATCTTCAGAAATCTTAAGGTCATTCCAATAACTAAAATGTATCATTATAAACTCCTACGCGAATATAAACTCAGCATCAAGAAAATCAAAGGCTGTTTTTGGACATATCGAACTTAGAATTAATAGGCAACGCGGCCTACAATACGAGGACAACAGACCGTTGGAAAGTGCCAAAATGCCATACGAACTATGGGTTTCAGAGTCTTAGGAATAACCTGCCTCGATTACTAAATGAACATATTAAAGCGGGAACAGATATTTTAGGACTAAATTTCCGGAACCTGAAGGCGTTGTTTTATTAATTTGCATGTCCCTAATACACACCACACATTTCATAAACAAAACACTTTGTACAGATATTTAGCCACTGTTTCATTATGACTGCATGTCTTTATTTCCCGACCGTTCCATGAGCTTGTCGCCATACCTTTCATAAAAATGCCAAGTTATAATTTTGTCTCTGTATATTTCTGTATATTTTTTTCTGTACATTTGTCTCTGGATTGTGTTGCTTCGTTGCCATCAATGCCAGGGGGGACCAAGATTTTTTTTTCAAGCCGTAAAGGAACGGCTTTTCTTCTTGGCCCCTTTCACAATGTGTACGTCATGTTGTGAAGAACAAATAAAAATGAATGAATGAATGAACTTCTTCTTGTGGCCTTTATGAGCCCTCAACAGGCCATGCCCTTTCTTACCGGCTGCAGCGGAGGACCTCCTCTACAACAGCTGAGCTTCACGGCAATAACGAAGCTGTTTCTTACATCCTGCGCCGAACCGCCGGCCGTTGGGTTATCTTCACCGATTCAAAAGCATCTCTGCAGATCCTGGCCAACCTGCTGAAGAAAACGAATCACCAGCCAGCTTCCCTGGACATTGGGTATATCCATCATTTAGCTATTGCCGCAGGCCACTGCATTACATTTCAGTGGGTACCTGCTCACTGTGGCATTATGGCTAATGAAAAAGCAGATGAAGCGGCCCGTAAGAGCCATCAACATCAGATATACATTCGAAGTTTTCTCACGAAATCTGATGCGTCCCAAATCACTAAAAGTTTTCCGTACGAAGAAACGTATCGGCTTTGGAGTTTGCCGACACATCAGTACCAATTTCTTCACTCAATCGACCCACATCTTAGATCAAGACTCTCACCAAGAATTCCTCGACAACTCGAAACACTTTATCACCGACTTCGTCTGAATGCTGCATATACAAATGGCCTGCGATACCGTTTTGGACAAATGAACAGTCCGCATTGTGACAACTGTGCTTCGATAGAAACTGTGGAACATATCCTGATTGAGTGCCCTGCGTATGCTAACGAGCTTGCGTACTATGAACATTGCATGCAGAAGCTCTGCCCAGTGCCCCTAACAATGGACAAAGTTTTGGGCCCCTTAGCCTGCTTCAGGCAACAGAGACTTGCAATGAACTTTCTTTTTACATATTTAAAAGACATTGGACATCTCGATAAGCTCTAAATTCACTTGCAGGTTACCTTCATGCATTCTTCTTGCAGTGAACTTCGTCCGCCCATTTGTCGGACTATGCACTCCATCATTCCATAGGTTACATCAATACTCGCCACTGCATCCTTAGTACCCATTTCATGGCTGCATTTTGTCTTCGTTTTTTTTTCCACCTCTTCCACGCTGCTCTCCTTTAGTCTTTATCTCCCAAATTCCCCTCCCTACACAGAGTAGCATGCCAGCGATATTGAAACGCCGGCTAAATTCTCTGTTTCTTCAATAAGGAGTCTCTCTCTCTCTCTCTTTCTCTCGCGTTCCGGTAAACATTAAGCTAAACACTCAATCCAAACAGCATATCAGACATATAGCTCGTATCAGGCATATCAGGCATAAATCAGGCATATAGCTCAAGTACATTTCACTTGTTCCTGGTTTCACTCTTTGTAGAGCCTTGTGTATCAATTTTTAAGTGACGTCGCAGTCAGTAATTGGGTGTCGTTTTACAGCTTTGCTGTCCAACCACCTTCACTGCTTGTATTGGAGGCGCAATTTTTTTCTCATTAATTTCTCCAAGAGTCGTCGGCACTCTTGAATCGCTTTTTGCGCCTCCCGTCTGGAACAACGCCAAATAGCAGCAGCGCGCATTAGCGCTAGTAAATGATCCGCTCGATTTTAACTATAGTGACCGCCGGCTGGTTATTACCTCGCTCGTCACGGTAGCCCTGTTGATAGATCTGTGACCAGTTTTCACATCCTGTGGGAGGCGCCGCCGATGAGGGACCTTGATGCACTCATTACGTGTTCGACGCCAAAAAATATTTTTCTGAACTGTCGTGCAGTTATACGATGGTCAAAAATGGGGCAAACAGGGTTATCAGGATGCTTAGCACTCAGTCCTGTTAGTCGGATCGCATATTTCCTTGGGTAGTTAGAGAAAGCCGGTGGCAGCTGTGCGGTATGAACAGACGATGATATAAAAGGTAGAGCTGCGTGAATAAGACCGAACACAGGACATATAGACACGAAAAACGGCACCACTGGCGCAGATTGAAATATAGGTTAGAACAGTTCAAATAAGTCTGTACTGGCTTATTCGTGGAGTTTTCTTTTTATTGAAATGAACCAACTAGCCCGCAACCACGTTCTACAGATGATAGATTTAGGTATTGGAGTAATGCTTCGACACTCCCTCAGATGGGGCTGCATTGCTAAGGGGCGGTGCCGGCTTCGGCTATATATCTGCCATGTATGTCCGCAGTGCTGAGAAAAACCCGAGGCGGATTTTTTTCAGCACTGCGGTTTTTTTTATGGGTTCCGGCTGGAGGGCTTAAAGGGCTCCCTCTCTAGACCGCCTCGCTGGACCCGTCGCTTCCTTTCGCGGCACTGTGGCTAGATTTGCCTTTTGCTCATTAATCTCTCTAAGAAATGCCGCCGGTTCACGCAGTTTGCCTTCTGTGTGTGCGGTCTGGGAAGGCGATGAAATTCAGCACTGATCGTTAAGGCCAGGATAAACAGTGCCTCTGGGTTAAACTTTCCGGCACGCTGTTAAGTGCGAAGCACGGTATGTTGCGGCTAGGATTGTTTATAGCCTTGGCAAAGTAGGAAGAGGAATTATTTCGCGATGGGGCTCGAATAAAATTTGCTGATAGGGCTTGATGGCGGGTTTGTTGGTGCATGAACTTAAGTGAAAGAAACAGCGGGAAAGTCAGAGACGTGACACGACTACACTGGGGCTGAACTAGCGATTCAGGTTTTTTGGCGGACAAAGAGGGAGTTTATAGGTCGCACAAAGCAAAAACAAAAGTAGGCCCGTCGGGCTACTATCAGCCGTTAAAACCGATAACTGGGACCTTTAAAGTGGCAGATGACATATAAAAACAAAGTTTAAAATAGTGACAAGTTAAAACTCACATTAGTAGCTAAAAAAAGAGAAACAACAAATAATGTCGCATCATATTACACAGTAACGACGACCAAACGGAATGGAAGACTTAAGTAGCAACATAGACGAGAGTGGTCATCTAGGTATGCAAGTTCCTTCTTGTGCAGTGCCATTGACGGGATCCTGACAAAATCTTGACGAGAATGGTTTGATTTGGTTTATGGGGGTTTCAGGGTCCAAAACGACTCAGGCTAAGAGGGACGTCGTAGTGGAGGGCTGAGGAAATTTCGGCCACCTGGGGTTCTTTAACGTGCCCTTCCACAGATATCCACTGGACGGCCGACGGAGGTCTGTTTCGGATGTTCCGGACGTCCGCTGAACATCCGCAAACAGCCGGTGGACGTCCATCGGCCGTCCGATAGGAGTCCAAACGTATATGTTTGTCTTGCCGTCGGACGTCCGTTTGAGGACGTCCGTTGCAGGATCTTTCTCGGATATTTGCATATATGGTGCATGCATGCTTATTTCACTCCCGCGAGGTAATAAAATGAAAAGCAATTTAAAGTATAGCAGGCATATTTTATTGTCGCTGATGTACATAATCAGAGGAGTGGGTTAAATTTGTGAAATATCTGACTTCAGGTATGACAAGCTTTGAAAGCAAATTCATACTCTTCCCACCCACAGGATTTCCGAAAAGACAAAGCAACAAACATCAGCCTTGTGAAACTCGAGCAAAAATACAGCAGCCTAAGGAAACATCAATCAATTAACAAAAGGGTTTACGGAGCAGTCCTATTAGATATCAAGTCGTCAAGCAAGCACGTTACATCAAAAGTTATAACTTTTAAATAAATCTAAAAAGAATAATTACACTGACATTGAAATTTAGGTGTGTATGCCTTTCATATCATGCATGTTTCTTACTTTTACTGCCATCATTAGAGCATGACATTGTTTTACCAGATAACAAAAGAGGAAGCTGAAGAGCACTTCATGTACTGAATGTCAACTGTTTTAAACCCAGTGTGACAGAAGTACAAATGCATATATGTATTCAACAAGTCTCTGAGAACTACCAGTAACAACACTGCTATCTTCATGTCGCCGCGGAAAAAGAGATCACACAGGAAAGAGTGAAATAGTACTAATTTTTAAACAAATAAAAGATTACATGAAAAGTAGCAGATGAATGAGATATAAAAAACTGTGAAACTTATTATGAGCAAAAAGTGCACCTAAATCAGACTATCTAAAGCAATGGTAGAAAGTGAACTGGCACAGTATAACACACATTTTGCGCAGCAAGATTGTCATGTTCGCGGTTAACAAAGAAGCCATCACCTCGTGCTTTCAACCCCCCTTACGAACGAAGGCTATATGATTCTGCTGCATTGCCCAAAAGTAATTTTCAAGCAGTCTACTACCCACCTTCATAGACAATCACCTATGGGATTCACATTAAGCCTTCTTTCATGAAAATTCGGCGGAGTACGGCATTCCACCGTTCCAGAAGAGCTTCAGGCGCTTCCTGTATCTTTTGAATTGCTCAAGTGACACACCACTTTTGTCCGCAGACAAAACAAAGCCGCGCTTTGTTAATAACAAAGTTCTAGGAGCACGCTACACAAAAAATTAACAAGAGCGCCGCACTCTTGACTGTTGAAATGGATTGGACTGACCGGAAACGGACATACACGAGGACGATGACCGCAGTAATTGGCGGGAGTTTTGAATTTACGAATGCTTTCAAATGCAAGTTTAACGAACAAAGCGGACATGATGTCAGACAATTTGTAGAGGTTTTCTAAAGATACAATTAGCAACTCAGCTGCCTAAAAGTTGTGCAACACCTGCTTCTAAATTATTTTGGCTCATTGGCGACCCTTGCACTACAGGAAGGATTGTGGAATCGTTTCAATTTGCAAACGTATTCAGGTCAAACACTGTCGTTGATGCAAATAATTTCGTAAACGCAGAGATGCAGTTTGAATTCATGCGATTTCGAGCCAACTTGCGCAAAAAATTCACAAAATTCATTTCCGGGATAAGTATTTCTTGGTAAAAAACAAAACAAATTGTACATACACGAAAGGCGCAAATTTTTTTGTGCAAAACATAAAAAACGTTCATACTAATATCTCAGAAAAATACTAATCCATACATAGATCAGACTTACGCTTCGTCTGTCATGCGGATATACAAAACCGTACACTGTTTGTATCTCTGATTAACGTACGGATATGGATATCCGAAACCGGATTCTGTTTGCGTGTCTGGCGGACGACCAATCTCGGCATAGGACGTTCGGATCTAGTTCGGACGTCCGACGGATATTTGTGGTTGCTTGGGCTGAAGTCGCACAGTACACGGACCTCTAGAATTTTGCCTCTATCGAAATTCGACCGCCACGGACGGGATCGAACCCGCGTCTTTCGGGCCAGCAGCCAAGAGCCATAACTACTGAGCAACCACGGCGGCTTCACGAGAACGTTTTTTCAGGCTAGTTGGTTCATACTGACATGGGTTTACAGCGCAGACAGACAAACTAAGGAAGAAACTAATTGACAGAACAGGGCGCTCTGTTCTGTCACTTCGTTTCTTCCTGTGTTTGACAAGGGGGGAAAGTTGGGCGAGTCGGTATCGATCCATGAGAAAAAGAGCGCGAAAAACAAGACGACGGACGAAGACAGAACACACAGCACTAGCACTCGTGCTGTGTGTTCTGTCTTCGTCCGTCGTGTTGATTTTCGCGCTCCTTTTTTCATGATTCTTGTGTTTGTCTGTCTGCGCTGTAATCCCTCGGCTATCTTGACCAATCTCGTGAATGCACAACGCCTCGTATACCTCACGTGCGCACTTTTCCTTGTATGTTCTTAGTATGCTGTACCACTTCAAGAATGTAATGCAGTATTTGCACGACGCACAATGGACTGCCAGACTGCTCCCGGTTCCAGGCAGGGGCCGCTCTTGTGCTCTGACAAGAACTCCAGAACGTTCAGAGCTTGATTTTTTCATCAGCGGGTGTTGATAGAGTAAATAATCAGGCTGTTATTTTCTTCCACAATAAATAAATGAGTTTATTTATTTATTTATTGACTAATTTATTGTTTTTTAACTATAGCCTGTTATCGCCGTATTGAACTGATACGGAAAATGGGAGCTTTGTCAAGCAGCATGTGCGGCTTTTTCCTGTCTCCTCAGTCATTGTACATGACTGCAATAAAATTGTATACTGAAGTTAACCGGCAGAAATGAATTTTCTTCGTAGCTAACAGCGTTTCATAATAAAAATCATTAATGTACAACGGTGCTGCAGAATAAATGCAATGATTAGCTCCCGGTATTACTGCATGCCTCATCTTGTTACTCGCGGACTTTGACTGTTTCTTTCGGGAAGTAGGACACTCTTTACGTCGCAGTTTTAAGAGATTTGTCTTAAACATCACTAACTGTGATGTCTCATTCTCATGCTCAAAACTTTTATTGAACATTGTTATGGATTCTCAGGTTGATTCTATCGCCTCTGCATTCCAAGAACAGCCATATCAGTTCAGAATAGGAGCACGCACGACTTGGATTAAACTTCCCTATCTCTCTCAATCCGAATTATTATGAAATCCTGGTCACTCAAACCTCCAACTCCAGAGAGGGCGCAATCCTTGACTTGCCTCATTCAGGATTATTTCTTGCCATATCTGATAATATTCCTATAATTTAACTCATTATCCGCTGCGGCTTATCGAGCCTCGGCGCAATGGCCATTTACACTTTTTTATCGGTTCAATGAGGAGAAAAGAAGTCTGCCAATGTATCGCGGCCAACAAAGACACTGACTGCCCCACGACGATTGCAGAGCAATGCTGGCGAGCTACCCGTGACGTCACGAATGAACTGTTTACGGTGTGTTGCGCTGCGTCATCATCCGTTCCCTTAAATTATTATTCCTATGAGAGTGCACGTTAAAGATCCCCAGGTGGTCGAAATTATTCCGGAGCCCTCCACTACTTCACCTCTTTCTTCCTTTCTTCTTTCACTCCCTCCTTTATCCCTTCCCTTACGGCGCGGTTCAGGTGTCCAACGATATATGAGAAAGATACTGCGCCATTTCATTTCCCCAAAAACCAATTATTATTATTATGTCCCTGACTGAAGTTTATACGTGCACTGGATCTTTCATGACCGCAGAATAAACGTGTTCCGACTTTATGAAGTGCACAAACGTGGTGGGTCGGTTTAATTGGTGCTCACACTTCTTTTCGTAAGCGCTAATATTTACTACAGAGGATATAGGCAGATATACTTGTACGAGCACTCCCAATCTGGACGAGCACTCGTCCATCTCTGTCCGTCTCCCTGCGTGTCGGCCAAATTTTAGCGCTTCTGAAATAACGTTCCGGCTTTATGTCCAGGATCCCTTTTACTGTCGTTAGTTTTTTTATAATTACAATAAAAATACTCCGTTATAGATATATAAGGGGCACCGTTCGTTGTGCAAACGCATAGGAGACTGTTCTTTTCACTACGCCTAGCGTCTTCAGCAAAAAACGTTTTTCAGCAATGAGCAATCCTTCATTGGGGCAGAAATTTTCAAATATTGAAAAATAAAGACCCCTATTCCAGAGACCTCATAATCGTATTTATAAGTGTCTACTGAAGCAGGAAAAAACCATTGGTCGACGGGCAAACTAACGGATTCCAGCAGTGGTGGGAAGGTTTTCTGTCCTCGCTGCAGAAATTTATCTCTGCTGCGCGCGCAAAGCTCGAAATTTAATTTCGTGCCGCACGTGATCGGAAGAAAACACAGAACACAGAAGCTAGTTTTACAAAGCCAGGAACACAAATGTGCTGCGCAGCTTAAAAAGCTTGGAGAGCAGCGCTTCGCTGCGTGCTAACTTTATTTGCAAGCCCGTCGCTCTTTTAGCTTACGACTGTCGCGTGAGCACTCCAATCTGTTCCCCGCCAAGCACACAGTATAGTCTGTGGCCACGCGTGGCATTACGAAGGCTAGGGAAGGCAGTCGGTACATTGGCACTTCTTCGCTAAGTTCAAAAACCACAAATGCGCCTAACAAACATGGTAATAAATTTTACGTTTCGAATCGGAATAACTGATTCACAAATGACTGAAAGCCATAGTTTTATGTGGATATTCTTCGGTGGAATAAGAGTGCCTCTCAGGTACATGAGAAAAGCGTAGGAAATATTCGTGAATATTATTCACGTTGCGTTAAAGCGTAGTGATTAGAATAAGCCTTTCAGGGGACTGAGGCGAACATCTGTCTTGCTGGTCTCAGAACAGCTCGGAACAGGAATAAAAAAGCATCCTCAGCTTTCATGGATGTATTCACGCTATCGCTAAAGTAAACGTAGATAGCTCCCAATAACAAGAACAGTTGACCAGTTTTCATCATTATGTCAATGCTGGACAAGTCGATGGCATTACTTGCATTTTAATTGCGTGTTTAATGCCAAATATGGTCATAAACACAATAAAATTTTTAGCTGCTCAAACGTGAATTTATATTGAATTGATCGGATTTTCAAAGACACCGAGAGTTTCAAGTAAAGAAATTCTCCTTGATGAGAGTACTCTAATTTTGTTGGTTTAGAAGGCAGCGCATTATTATCCTAAATGTCGACGATTAAAATGTGACCTCTACTAAAAGCGCTAGAGAAAACACTAATGGGGAAAAACCTGCGTTCTTCGCTAATGTTAAATAATTCGCTCGGCGCTGTCTTAAGCTCAAAAACAGTCATAAACATTTCAGAAAAGCCACCACGCAGTCTGCTTGGAGCGGTCGGTATTGGATTTGCATGCGAACTACTACGTGCTTTTCCTCAGCGGCGCGACCGAGAGTACGTGGAGGGCTTCATTTGCTGGTAGTTGTTATGCAATATAAGGAAGAGGGCCGAACAGTAAGAAGCAACTGGGTAACAGGAAAGAGCCCAGGAATCAGGAAGCCTGGACCCCAACATTAGCTCTTTTGCGAAACGCAATAGCTGATGGCAGGCGCCGCTTGGACGATGCCACTTGAGCAGCAGCGGCCGGTGCTTATGAAGTGTGTGCCGCAACAATTTCTCGGGTTCAGTCATCCACATAACTATATTCTTACCTTCCAGCATTGGCTTACAGCGCAATGCTTCTACTGCTCGTTGATCAAGTCACCCGCGCTCAATTTACCGAGACCACCGCACATCCCGTCTGCCTTTATTATGTTTTGTTTATAGGGGCTGCTTTTCCTTCTGGAGGCGTTGTTGATAATACGACACGTTCGCGGGAAGCCTCGGCGCAACATGTGTGGCGAATTCACATGCAATAAGCCTTCCTTGTTCACGCAACCACGTAAACATGCTTGGCGTTTCATTGATAACATTAAAGCTGCAATCTTCGAATATGGCCTTAAATTTTGCCATGCATGCGACGTTTCGTAATCGTCTTTCAACTTACGAATTCCACTTTGCAACTTTAGACCTCAACAAAAAATTACGAAATGTAGCACTTTTGCCAGAGGACACGTCGGCTTTTGCTTCCCTTTGTCATTCACTGGCTTTGTGTTTACTCTTCACATGGCCGCCGCGGTGGCTCAATGGTTATGGCACTGGGCTCCTGACCCGAAAGACGCGTGTTGGATCCCGGCCGCGGCGGTCGAAATTCATTGAAGGCGAAATTTTAGACCCCTCTACTGTGCGATGTCAGTGCGCGTTAAAAAACAACCAGGTGGTCTAAATCCCCGGAGCCCTTCACTACGGCGTCCATCATAACCTGAGTCCCTTTGGGACCTTAAACCCCGGTAAACCAAATCAGGCCAAACGTTGAAACATTGGCTCCTTTTGTATTACAGCAACTTTTTGTAGCGATAGCTACACTACGCCACCTCTTCGACCCTTCAGCGTGGCACCACTTCAGATCCATGGCGGCGCCGTTGGTCACGTGGTTGGTCACGTGGTGTGGAGCAGCTGCTACTGCCGGCTGCAACACCTGTGCGCATGTGCCGTGTCAAGAGGAACGAATTTGAAGAAGGAACGCCCAGCGAAACGGAGCGGCGAAAGACTGGATTTGCAGTTCGACTGAGGTAGTTCCACTAGGCCAGATGTAGCTATCGCGTCACTCCAGGTTTAACCAGAGCTAAACCACCGCCATTTTATTATGACGCGCTTTCTTGTGAGCTGGTAATCTGAAGCGCATGTCCGCGGTGAATCTTATTTATTTTGTGACTTCTTTTTATATTTTGGATGAATCGTACATGTTAATTCCAGTATCTGCTGTCCACGTGACGTGCCTAATCCTCTTAGTCATTACCTGCTGCTTGTGCCTGTTGTTCTAATTGTTTACAGTCATCTTTGTACCCTTTTAGCACGGTTGTGCTAAAGGCCCCGTTCACCAAAAAATCCAGTGTCGGGACTGTCAGCGTCGGCGTTGTGAGCGAGAAATCACTGGCATAGATCAGCCATGTGGTCTCCAGAGAGCAAACTAGGAGGCAGGCGACCCACCTCAATCACGTGACTTCGCGGCGTCATCACAGCCTCCCCACTGGATAGTGAGCAAACTGCCCACCGTTAAATCAATGATTGCTCGCTCAGGGATAACAACCTGGGCCGCACAAGTCCCAACGCTTGGAGCAACTGCCATCGCAGGGCAAGGGCAAATCGCTTAACCGCTGCATCACTGCGCCAGGAGAGGTATCAGGTCACCCAGGTTTCTATGAACTGAAAGTATAAAATGATCGTCTGCATATGTAGGAATTCGTGCCATACCTTTAAGGCGAACCTTAAGTGTCCCCTCTAATTTTTTCGCATATTTTATACCCTCCTTGTCCAACGTCGCAGATGCATGACTTAAGCGCACAAGGTGTAAGTCGGCAACATAACGGACTCACTCTACGTGGTATCACTTGTGATGCCAAGACGCTATTGCTTCTAGATGTTTTTTATTCAATGACTCAGTCAAATGGCGTGGCCCTGCGGCGTACATTCATGAATGAGTATTTTAGACTAACAAAATCCACCTAACCATGAACTGAGAAAAACGCGAAAGGTTCTTATCCCCATAAACCTTAGCGTTATCCAAGCTATTGTATGGCATGCTTTACATGCAAGCCAACGCAACTCTACACCACCTGTTGAAATTGTTTGGAAATATTTAGGCAAACAGGGGCATGTAAAATTTTAATTTCGCTCATTGCCGATGTGAAATTGTTTATCTTACTCAGTCTTGCTCCGAGAACATTATTTCTGCTGTATTATTTCATTTTCTGCTTATGAAAATATTCTTTATAGAAAATTATAATGTGAAGTGAGCAACAAAACAATTACAATATTCCTTATGTGCAATCGGGGGCACTGCGTTGCTCTACCAACATAAGGAAATAAATGCGAATAGCAGATTTCTGTCACAAGCCTTGCCAAGACTACCTCCTTTTTTTATGTTCAGACTTGGGCAGCGGAAAATAAGCTTACTCCAGAAGACTTTAATGCGCCGTTTCATGAGCGGTGTGCTCGCTCCATGCCCCAATACTTTGCTTCAGACAAGATTTACGATTATATCTATAGATCATCACTGGCATGTGGTAATGACTACTAGAACTAACATTTCATATAAGGTTTCTCGAGACTGCTGGAGTGCTTCGGTCGACTGGAGCGAGGCCTAGATATGCCCAGAATACATGGTGGTTTGAATAATACGCCGACAAAAAGCGGAGAAATTGTTAGAAGTGCAGCTGCAGAGGGGCAGGTAACTGTAGTAGTAGAAAGAAACGGATAGAAAAAAAAGGGATGAAAAAAATAAAAAAAAGGTTCATTTGGCAAAAGCCGGTTGGCTCACCAACACCAGGGTGAGGGTTTAAGGAGGGGACTATGAATGAAGGTGAATGAAGTTCATTAGGTTAATGAGAGTTCCCAACCTCTCTCTACCATATAACTTGATATCATGGTGTAAGTTATCGAACGTGTATTTATGCGCATGAAATGAGCCGATCAAAAAACGGGAGTTCACTTTCAAAACGTTTATATTCAGTTTTGCCATTCGATCACTTTACCAATCAATTTGGTGCATAGTTAGCGTTAATAAGCAAGCGGTACCTGCCGCGATTACCGAACTATGGAACTTAATTCAGAGCGATGGTTGCACTGATAAAGCTATGCTGCCAGAAGCTACGTTTCCCATCTGAGCTTTCTGTCGTTTACGGGTAATTTTTATGTAACGGACACAATTTCGAAATTTGCAGAAAATTTGGCTTCCCTGCAAAGATGAGCCGATGTGCGATTACAAAACCGTGTGCTCTCTAATGATTCTTTCGACGAGCATTTTAAACCTTTGCAGTAGCCCCACAGGCATCTTTCAGAAAATAAAACACAGACATATAAACATCCATAGGTCTACATCAGGACTATTACAAAACGCTAGGGCAAGGATTTATGGAGCAACTACGACATATAGTGTAGGCTCAACCTACTCAAGCTTGCACACTGGCGCACTACTAGGCAGTTCTGCGTGTTGGGAATTGCGCTAGAAGGTACAATAAAACCGAATGAAAACATGCATGGCCAAATTCAACAAACCGTATGAACACCTTAGGCTGCTTACTACCGGCGATTCACAGTGTTCGAATAAGAAGTGAATAGTTTATTGCAAGGACATATACTGCCTCTCCACGGACGAGCGCATAGTGCGGGATCAAGCATTCTTTCCTAAATCCAGACCGTGTTCCTGCCCAGCAGAGGCACAGGCAACATGGAAATTTGTTTGTCCAACTTGAAGCCTGCTTGCGTCGTAAAGAATGCCAAAGAGGTGGTCACTAGAGCAGCAAGCCCGCAACCGTTTACCCAAAGAATTTTGCATCGAATGCTATACCCAAGCAGTAAAATGAAAGGAGCGGCTGAAGGAAAAGAGGGCTAGATAGCACTGTCGTAAAATTTTCCAATAGCTTTCGTTACGGATCATTTCATTTTGTTTTCACGTTGCAAGCTCGCAGTTTCAGCTATAGATCCAATCCCCATTGGCTTTTTGCAAGGCGCAGTACTGGGACAGAGCATGATGGCATATAGTATGAAATAAGACGCAAGGAAAAACTTACAACTAGAGGAAATGAAGATGGTCGTCTTCATTTTATTTAGGATTCGCTGTATGCTTTCTGTTTTCTTGTTTTCATAGGTTGTTTAGAAAGTACACGTGTTTTTGTTGTAATTTCTTGGTCTTTCACGTGTACGGTGGTGTATCTCTACCGTACTTTGTAATTGTCTGAGCAGTGAATGGTAGGAGTGGCTCACGCTTACTTATATGTGCACTTTAACTTTCTATGTCATGCGTAGCTCAATTTTTCAAAATTCGTTCAGAGTACAAATTTAACAAATTAATATCGAACAACCACTTACCGCCACAGTTTCGGCTGCAAATAATGCATTTGCAGATGAATGAGATGCCACTCTTCTAGCAAGCATGTCTAGCTTTCTCGGACAAAAATTTTGAAAATTATAAAATTGTAAGACACTGTTATGAAAATGTTTGAAGCTAATGGTCCATTGTTCTGGTATTTACCAAAATATTTCTTTTAAAGTGTTTGCAGAGACCGCATCGAACAGTTAAGGCTTCCATAGAAAACTAATGGGGAACGCTTTTGACGATAGCAATAACGTGAATAGAAAAAACTACAAGATCGCCGTCAGGTGATCTGCGGATATATTGATTGCTGTAGAGAAATATTGCATTATATAAAAAATTGCGTTGATAAACGGTTTCCCCCTCAAAAAAGCTTTTGTTCAGTATTGTTGAGTATATTACGCGGGAATGAAAGTGTTAATTTCCATAGCAAACCATATACGAAACCATACATATCAAGAAACCGAAATATCACTGAAACATCTGAAAGTCTAAGGAAAGATAATTTTTTTTTATTTTTGGAGTTCAGTTAGGAATTAGCAGTGTAACCTTCTTTAGCGAAAAAATAATTGATGAGAAATTACAAAACAATACAACATCATGCCTCCAGTGGGATCCGAATTCAGGACATCTGTATGTCGCGTACCGTGCTTCGCAAACTGAGCTACGGCTGCGGTTTATCCAACCTTCTTCTTTCGAATGCATCTATGTTGTGTTTAGCCCATCCTTTGAGGGCCGTACACTAGCGCCACACTTGACCCTAGCGGCGGCCATGGAACGTCCGGTCGTGTATGAGGAACACAGCGGTCGCTGCTATTAGCATCACGCGAAAGCTATGACAGCGCCAATTTTTTCCTCTCTGAGCACACTATAAAATTGGACCTACAATCGCGCTCAGTATTGCTTCCGACCCGCAAGGTGTAGTCGAAGAGGCTTTCACGAAGCGGTAGAAACCTGGAAAAGTGAAAACGTCAAGCACCAAGCCCTCTCATTAGAGAGCAAGCCTTTGAGTAGTTTTTGCCATTACGTACTCACTTGCTATAAAGCGTAAACAGCTCTACGGTTGCCGATGGTGTGTTACAAGTTTGACTTTCAGCGGCCATATTTTTTTGACCCGACGTACACAGTTTCATGGAATGTGGATAAATAATTTAGCTATCCTCCGCTTCGGAATAAAACATTCTACGATGGGAAAATTCATAGTGCCAGCGACGTCCACTGGCACAACACTCTGGTCTGGCCAGCCACTCTTCAGTGCATTCTAAAGACTAGGTGCGCAGTGCAGCCATTGCACCACGTGCTGTTTTTTTTTTCAATCATGCATCACAAGACGTTCGTGGGCGCTTTAACGGACAGGTGTTTCTGCAGCACACGTTCGTTGTGGCAATAGTGATTCCTAAAATGTTTGTAATAAACACAGCTCAGATCTTGCACAATGACGAGGACTGCTTCCTGTTCACTGTGTCTTACATAAAATTAAACAAGAGAAGTCTACAGTTAGGCCTAAGGTTGGATGCCCTTTGGAATTAGCGACATAATTTCGAGGAAAAACTCCACTCGTAATCGGAGGCCCTGATGTTGCTAACCACGTAGGTCCCAATTAGGTAGGCGGCTGAGTACGGAACACGACCTTTTGATCTTACATAAGCTAGCAGTTAGGAGGGTTCCAATTGCCCCATTGTTTATTAAAGAGAACAGGGCCTTGCTATCTTTTCCTGTCTTTGCTTCGGGCACAGGCATCACAGCGGAGCACGCAAGGCTCTTCGGGTTAATTATTCTTTCCTTTTTTCTTTGCCAAATGTTTCAATCGTTGCTTGCAGCCCTTCAGCATGTTCTTCTAATCCCCCGCCGATTCCCTCTCTGGGTCTCATATTAATGCCCCATTGGGGATTTTTGAAAATCATCTACGCTGTAATCAAATTGTTGATTTCTTCTGTGCCCGGAAGAAATTCCAAATTTTAAGCAGCACCTCTATTTGCACGTGGCTATGAGGACATACTTGGGCTGTTGCAGTTAAAGGTAGAAGAGATTTTGTTAGGATCATAAATGTCCACTTCCTGTAAACTTAAAACAAGAAATGTTGCGATGAGAGCTGCACTCTTTTTCGATCCAGAATGGCCTTATAAAACATCAGTCCAGATTATAAAGTCGCAGGAAATACCTATCATATCTTCTTCTCTGGGCGAAGCTCCCGATCCCTCTAGTTTGCTGAAGACCTTCTCATTAGGTCATCCGTCATCCTGGGACTGCCACTTTTTTGCATTCTTGGTATCGAGAGCTCCATGTGCTTGTGTGCCGATGCTCAGGCGCATATCTGGCTCCGAGTGCGCATCCATGAATCTGTGCTCCATAAAAAAATAATTCAGATACTTCACGCGCACGCCCCCGCTTTAAAGCTGTGAACAAAGACCACTTCGTAATTCTGTGCCTGCAACCATTAAAGAAATACAGAGAGTTCTTTCATCGGAGCTCATTCAGTTCCAGTTATGGGGGAGTAATACGAACAGTTGCAAGTTTTCTAACTAGAACCAGACTGCCAGGAAATGGTCAGACCTGTACTTTTGCGGACATAACTGTCAACAGCGGTAAATAAATGACACCCAAAGCAAATTATCCGAAGAGGTGGGTTTTCTTTTCTCTGCTTTTTCAATTCAGCAATCTTCTCCCTGCACAAGCATTCAACTCAATACATAAAAACACCGCATTACTTCCTCAAAATGCGGTTCAGAACCACGAACAGGTCCACCTATCTCCGGCTATCCTTAATGTCAGCATAGCACTCTTTTAGTCAACATAGTTATTTCCTTCCGGGAATTACAAAGGGGTTCGCCTCCGCACCATTTTCAGCGCAAACGCCTCAGCGGTTTTCCTTAAAGCAGCAGGACTCCAATCCTGTCAGTTTATTTTTTTTTCTTTCAACTCACCACACTCTTCATGCCGGTATCATGCCCTTTTACAGCGTTGCTGAAAAAAAAATGTTTAGAGCAGCATCTGCTACGTACAAGTGAAAGAGAAAAAAACTAATAAAATTTCTAGGTCAGTCTTTTCGGATTAACTCAGGCGGGTTGAAGCGGGAGCTAAACACGGTTTGGCGACAAGCATGCCAATTTTGAGAGGAAGTGATGAGAAGGAACGACTAAGACAACGCGACTATTCGTTAATACTCGCGAGTAACTACAAAGGGAGTTGTACACCCCGCCTAACGCTGGGCCATACACTGAGTGCACACACTTGTATCCACCATTTATATAAGTGCTTTTCTATGCTAATTGAATGAGCTCTATTTCCTCGTCATAGCGAGTGGAGACTGGGACTAAAGGTACCAATGACCTGACGAAAGGTCCCAGTCCCCACAGTAAACAGTTTCGACAGCAGTGATAAGAGAAGGAAATACATATACGAGGCAAAAGTACAGAATTTACACAAGTAAAAACATATTACACTTGTAATACGCACTACACAGCCGCAATGCCCTCATAGCACAACTGCACTGTATATACTAATTTTGTGAACGGATGTACGTACATACAAACAAACAGAAATGGAACAGAATGACACTGATCAATAAAAGGAAACAACATCGGCTAGTAGCAATGCGGTTAGCTCTTTTTTTAAAGTACCCAATGGAGCTATAAAGTCTAATAGTTCCTCAACCTTGTTTAATATTTCAGTTGACTGATATAAAAATGTTTGCCTTCCATAATTTGTTCTTGTTTTCGGCTTGTGTCGGATATTTCGCCGCAGAAGGTGCAGAGATGTATCTGTATTGAATGTTTTAGGGAATAATTTCTGTTTGTGTACTATAAGCAGAAGCTTCTTATAATACATTTTGTCTGCGCGAAGAAGTAAACAACGCCGGAATAATAGAGCGGTTGCAAGATCTGCATAACGACCATGGTAATTGTTCTACATACGAAGGATGCGTTTTTGTAAAAGAATTAGCTTGTTGTAGTTCGTTGCTGTTGTTGTTCCTCATACAAAGATCCCATAGCAGAGCTTTGAATAAAAAAGGCCGTTGTATAAACGTCGTTTGAGCTAAAGAGTAATTAGGTGAGCTATTTTTTAAATAATACCTGCGGATTTAGAAATACCATTGCATAACCTGCTTATATGTGAACTCCACGATAATTTTTCATCAAACCGTGCTCCCGGTAATTTCCGTGTCATTAAAATATATGTTAATGTCACTATGTACGTGTTGTTTTTGCTGTATTGAGTTCTAGGCTGTTTTTGCTCAGCCATTCTAACAGACGATTTATATAAGTATTTGCGCAGAAAGGAAGTTCGCAAATGTCATTGCATGTAAAAAAATACATTGGTATCATCGGCATACATTGCCATGTATGGTGGGTCAGGTATTCGTACAATGTCATTTGCGTATATACGGAACAATAGTGGGCCCAGTTTTGAGCCCTGAGGTACACCTTTTGTTAAAGGCAAAATGTCGGAAGAAATAGAGTTTGCCTGAACAAATTGGCTTCGATTCGTTGAATAACTTCTGATTAAACCACCAGAAATGCCACGTATCCCGTAGGTTTCTAATTTTTATGGTAGCATTTTATTATCAATTGAGTTGAAAGCCTTTCTTAAGTCTGATCGCCTCTTGATTCTCGGTTTACTTACTAGAGCACATGATTTGGCACTGCTTTCCAGAGAGTCATGCATCAGGTGACGTCATGGCACAATCGTACGTTCTATATCACAGCTAGCAATGGTAAAACCAATACACGGATTTGACAGAAGTATGTTAGGCAGGAACATTGCCAGAAATTTTATTCGGGGGGGGGGGGGGGGAGTGGAGAGAGCAAGCCAGTTGTATAGGGCAAAGCTCGGGGGGGGGGGGGGGGCATACCTAACAAGAACACTACTGGGGGGGGGGGTGAGCGCAATTTCTAGGGATACGTGCTTTGAATACGTGCCTGACATTAGGCACGTTACGGAGGTGTTGCTCAGCGCACCGCCTACTGCGTTGCGAAAGACTGAAAGTCTTCTTCATACAGCAATATTTGCAAAAAGCAGCGTCATGGTGACATGCCGTTGGCAATGCACTGCTTCCACAGTTCTGAAGGAGTTTTCTATCCAAAAGTATACGTGCCTTTGTACCTCTCACGGGTGGTTCAGTATGTCATTTCTGTCGCTGGAATTTCATCCGACTCCTATTACCTGACTAAATGACGAAGCCCAATGCTAGCGGGGACCTTGGTTTGATACTGCCTCTTCTCGATAGAGAAAGGTGAATATATTCATAATTTGACAATGAATCGTCCTGTGAGAACTGCCCATCTTAATGGGCCTGACGAAAGAAAACGGAGGACATAGGGGACAGATGAATTGTAGGTTAAACGATAGTGGCTTTACTGTCTCTTTAACGCAATTCAAGCGAATGTTTTATCTTTCTTTTACCGCGCTGGCCCTGGCCCGTTGGTGTTGGCACCAACCTCTGATATGAGAGGTGCAGGCTTTGATCCCCAGTGGCGCCGAGTGCTGACCGGCTTTAGACTGGATCCAAGCTGTTCCCTGGCCTGGATATCTGGCTCGCTGTGAGATATGCATAAAAAATGGGGTCTTTCACACAATGTGGGGCACATAAAAGTTTATTACCTCAGCGACACATATGCACATTGCAACGAGCGGCCAAGAATGTTATTCCGGCTTCGAACTGTCGGTCGATTGCGGAGCTTGAAAGTGTTCTGAGAGTTCTTCTTACCACTGAACTTAACCTGAACGTTTCACCTGAAGCTTTCTTTTCCACATCTTGAACTGTGTCGTCAGGTCAATGTAAAGCCTTTCTTTAGCCTACAAGCATCCTACCCATAGGTGCGTACAGACAAGACAGAACGAATGTATACTTCATTTATGAGATACACTGGTTAGCGGCTATTTGTCACGTCAGACTTCCGGACAAGTGCACTCCACCCAACTCTTATTCTTCTATAGTATTCATGTAGTAGGTGGTAGTAGAATACCTGTTTGGGCAAATCTAGTTCCGGTGAGAGGGTGTGTTGTCGCCTGAGATCAGTCGGCACCCCCGGTCTAGTTACTCAATTCCATCGACACTCGGATATTTCTCCCGGTGGAGAATTGCGGTGGTAAACCGATTCTTACGGCCGTCCTCTTGCATGCAGGCTGGGTGTTCAGTCTCTGCGCAATTTCTGCATGCTTGACATGCCGGCATTGCTCTTTCATTCTCATTTATCAACGTCACCAGCCTGACTACGCCTACTGCAGGACAAAAGTATATCCCGTATCTCTCAATTATCCGGTCCTTCTGCCAGCAGCGGCCATCTTAGACGCGCAAACTTCTTTATCTTAGGCGCCCACCTGCCACTATTACGTGCCATGCTACGCTCGCTCTGTTTTTCAATCCGCTTAATTACCACTAGGTGACCATGGTGACCATCTGGCACCTTGCCCTCGCATTATGTGCGCCGCCCATTCCCATTGCCTTCTCTTGACTCCTACTAGGATACCAAGAATTCGAGTTCTTCACTGACCCATTGCGATGTCTTCCTCTTTGTTAATATTACACCTATCATCTTCGTTTTCACAGTGTGCAGCGTTTTCCTCAGTTTAAGTTCCGTCGTCATCGACTGGATCCACATTTTGTCACATAGGGCAGCCCCACTAAAACACAACATATATATACTCTCTCACCGAGTGATCGAGCTTCGGATCTGCGGTCATTACTTTTTCTATGTTCAGGAATTCTGTTACCGCTTACAGTGCTTCGCTTCCCTATCGTTAATTCATTTTCGCTTCTCAGACTGTTAAACTTTAATTTAGACTCCCTCAATCATTTTAAAACCAACTATACTGCTTTGCCTGCCTTGTTCTTCGATCATAATTTGCCGTTGTGGCGCTAAGTTACATAGCAAGGCTATTTGTTCAGCAAATCGAAATTTGCTGGTATATTCGCCTTTCCGAAACAGTTCTCTGAATTCATCCTATAAACACGCGGTGAATAGTACGGGACAAATTATGTCACCATGCGGAACACCTTTCGTCATAGGTATTTTGTCTCTTTCCCAGTGCATAACTATACAGGTTGTCGCACATAATTTGAGCCAAGGATTTAAAAATGAAAGGCACTTAGAACGCGAAGTGAACCTATAATGCATAATGTTTGCGCTAGCGTAAAGTTACTCGGGCTATATTTAGTTTTCCCCGTAACTAAACGGTTAGTTAGGTTTAATTGGTCAACTTTCTAAGCATTGGCTGCAGATATGAAGTGTGATTAACAAAGTTGTAGAGCACCTTCAGTAACCTCTAAAAAAATTGTTTCCTACACGATATACCTTACGTGGTCTTTCTTTTGCGCATTCCAAAGTGTGATGACCCCCATAATGCGCAGGTCCACACGGGACGGAGAGGCAAAGAGACACCGTATGGCTCAGTTTAAACAAACAGGTATATTCAATAATTACACATGGTTAAGGTTATACATCAGAGGCTGGGGCGTCCGAGCTTACGTGCCGACGACTTCATGGGGGCGATGGAGTGGCTCCGGAGTTGGGCTCGAGCGGTTGCTGGCAGAAGCTGCACGCCGTCGGGCTTCGGCACTGAAGGCTCTCTTGGCGAACGATGTCGTCCTCAGCGTGTATGCAGTAGAATTTCAATAGTCGTCCGTTTCTTCGAGGATGGTTCACAAACCCTTCCTCTAGTGTCGTTCGGCTTGGACGATGAACAGGAGGCGAGCTTGTAGATGATGACAGCAGAGCATAATTTTACAACATACATATACAGAGAGTTAAACTGGAAAAAGCAGAACTGAATTTACAAAAGAACAAACTTTGCACTACTTTACTCATCGACCGGGCAGGTTAGTGCCTAAGTAGCATCACATTACATGCTAAGCATGGAGCCCCAGCTCAGACTGGACTGCATCCGTTTACATGTGCTTTTAAGCACTTGATTAACAAAGGACTAAGGGCGGTCATTTCCAGTGGCCCGCCCAAAGCATCAATTCCCCAATCCAAAATAACATGCGAGATGGGGACCACCCCTTTGGGTTGGGCTTAGCCTCGAACCCAGAGTCTGTTAACAATACAAACTAAATAAACAACAAAAACGCCACCACTCTCTCTCAAGTGAGAGTATACACAGGCTCTCTCTTCGGAGCTAATTCACTAGCGCCTGTCTTTCCACATTCTTGGCGAGTACTGCCTGTCCGCCATGACAGGTGTCCGTCGCGGCCCTTCTGGGAAGCTGTGGGTGCCTTCCCGGCGATAGCCCACGACAAAGGGGGGGGGGAGGGAAAGAATGTCGTCTTCGCGGTATCGCATAGCGTCGGCTGTGGTACGGCGCGCTCTGGCCCGCTGACAGCTCCCTTGTCCTGGAATGTAACCGGAAATTGGGGAGGATAAAGGCTGTTTCCCCGGGGCGGCGGCGGGTCCGGTTTTTCTGGTCGTCACTCAAAGAGCATGGCTGGGTAATTGATGATGCCGCTGTCACGGGTCTCCGTCTACGCCGCGCCGTCGAACGTGGATCCTCGTAGCACACACACGGAATGTCACACTCGCTCACCCTCCAGAAGAATGTTCTCCGAACATTTGAGTCCACGCAGCTCCCCTTGTCTTTCTGAATCGCCTCGCACAGTGCGTCCGACAAAACACTTTTCGCTGCACTCAACACCACTGCACAACACCATATGCCTCCGCTGTCAATACTGGCATCTCCAGGGGCAGCACTGATCTTCTTTTACAGATAAACATGAAACTCAGCACCCAAGCCTCTCCTTTCTAGTCCAAACTGGACGAAATAAATTTACCACAGTTACAAAGGAGCTCCCACTTCTAGCACGATCACGGCACAGACAAAAATATAGATAACGAAAGGAAGTAGGGCAGGCTCTGCATGCGCTCCGCATGCTCTCCTGTGCAGGTGTTACTTAATGACAGAAAGGTTTAACTACCAACTCCGATAACTTAACACATAAGCACATAGCAATGTTATGAGCTGCGGCATTACACAATTCTAACCAGTTCACAACTCCGCTCTGTTTACGCCATTAGTCCGACTTAGCTTTCCGATTTCGCAGCGGATATCGGCCTTCATGAGTCATACTAAGTAAGTCTGTGCCCCTTTGTCTGCTTTGGGACTCGCGAGGGCTCGTGGCAGGTGCCTCTCCTGGCGTTATCTGCGCGGCAACCTCGCGCGCTTCTTCTTCTAGCAATGCATGAAGTAAACCCGGTGGCATTCCGGCCGTCACCTCGGGCGCCTGCCGAACAAATGCAGGAGAGGGCGTTTCTTGCGAACTATCTGCGCGCTCCGCTTCACTTCTGTCCCCATCAAAATCCGCGCTTTCCCTTTCCTCATTTCGTGAATACTGAACCGGTGCCGACTTGAGGCGATTTGCGTGTATCCTTATCAAACGCCGGTTCACGTCTCGGACTCTGAAGTTTACCGGAGAAAGCTTCTCGACAACCTCGCACGGTCCTCTCCACTTCGTCTGGAACTTACGAGCTAGCCCAATCTGCCTTTGGCAGTTTTCAATGTACACGCTGTCCCCCACATCAATCTCTAGCACTGCGATCGTGCACCTCCTTCCTGCGCTTCGCCGCTTTCTTTAAGGACTCCTTTGCGATGTCCCTCGCCACTTGCAAGCGCGATTCTAGCTCAACCTTATAGTCGTCCAGTGAAGCGTATGGGACACGACGGGGGCCCTCTGGCACTTCACTAGGCTGGTCCGGGTCTCGGCCGTAGAGAAGAAAGAATGGCGATTCGCCCGTGCTCTCGTGTGCTGCGGAATTGTAGGCAAACATTGCATACGGGAGCCACAAGTCCCAGTCCCGCTGGTCGCGCGAAACAAAATGCGACAGGAACCCGGCCACGGTTTGGTTCAGTCGCTCCACCGCGCCGTTGCAAGCCGGATGGTACGGTGTTGTCTGCTTCTTAGCGATCTTAAGCAGCTCGCAAACTCTCCTCATTAGCTGCGACACGAAGTTCGTTCCCCGATCTGTCAAGAGTTGCCTCGGGGGTCCATGTCGGAGCACGATCTGTTCGACAAATGCTCTTGCAACCGTGTCTGCCTTCTGATCTGGGAGTGCTACCGCTTCCGCGTATTTTGAAAGGTGGTCGACAAATACTAAAATGTACTTGTTTCCGGAAGTGGTCGTGGGCAATGGGCCCATTATGTCCATACCTGTCCGCTCGAAGGGAGCCGAAACCTCAGGGAACGGCTGAATTGGAGCTGGTCTTCGTCCCTTGGGTGTTTTTCTTTCGAGACAGGAATGACACTTCGCACAGTAGTCTCTAACATCCTGTCGCATGCCACTCCAAAAGTACAAACGCTCCACACGCCTGCGTGTCTTCGCTACGCCAAAATGACCGGCGCATGGCGCATCGTGAAACGCGCGAAGAACCCTTTCTGTCCACGACCGAGGTATGACGACTCTCTCCCAAGCGGTTTTCTCTGGTCTCCCTTTCCTGGTTGGCCTCGTGCGCCGACACAGGGTGCCGTCTTTGTCAATGAAATAACCTAGCTGTTCGGGATGAGACGGTGCGCCCTCTAAGCTTTCGATTATTCGCTTCAGGTCAGGATCTTTGCACTGCTCTGTGCGTAATTCGGCGGGGTCGACTACGGGGACAAACTCTTCTATAGCTGCCACGGCAGCTGTGCGGCTGAGTGCATCAGCATTCAGATGTGTCTTTCCTGACTTGTGCTCAACTTCAAAGCAGTATTCCTGCAGGTGTAGATTCCATCTAGCGAGTCGCGAGCTAGGGTCCCTGACACTCATCACCCATTTCAGAGGATGGCAGTCTGTGACTAGCTTGAATTTGCGGCCGTAAAGGTAGCATCTGAAGTGCTTTACTGCCCAGACAACGGCGAGGCACTCCCTTTCCGTAGCTCCGTACTTTTGCTCTGTGGGGCTCAACTGTCGGCTAGCAAAAGCAACGGGATGTTCTTTGCCCTCCATAACCTGAGATAGCACGGCACCAACTGCGAACTTTGACGCATCTGTGGCCATAACGAAGGGCAAACTAAAATCCGGGTGGCGTAACAGCGGTGCACTCATTAGCTTCCTTTTCAGGGCCCCAAAAGCATTCTTGATTCATATTGCAGCGAAGAAGCACACACACACAGAGAAGGAACACGCAAAAAACACGGACGAACGCAGCGTTCGTCCGTGTTTTTTGCGTGTTCCTTCTCTGTGTGTGTGTGCTTCTTCGCTGCAATATGAATCAAGAATGTTACCAACTTGCCCAAAAACGTGTTTTACCCAAAAGCATTCTCCGCGTTTTCGTCCCAACGAAAGGCGACATTTTTGGCTGTTAAGGCGGTGAGCGGCTTAGCGAGCTTGGCGAACTCCTCTATGTGCCTTCGGTAGTAACCGATCAGGCCGAGAAACTGCCGGACCTGGCGGACGCTAGTCGGGGATGGAAAATCCGAGACACACCTTAGTTTCTCAGGGTCCGGTCGCACGCCGTCAGCTGAAACAACGTGCCCGAGGTATTTCACCTCGTTTTTGAGGAATTGGCACTTAGAGGGCTTCAGTTTGAGACCCGCTGCTCTTAGTCGCACCAAAACCTGCTCAATATCGCGCAAATGGTTATCAAAACTGCCACTGTATATGATAATGTCATCCATATACACGAAGCACAGCCTCCCCAGAAGACCTGCCAGGATAACATCAGCGGTTCTCTGCCAGACAGCGGGGCTGTTGGCCAGACCCATCGGCATTCTTTTCCATTCATAGTGCCCTGAGGGCGTGTTGAATGCCGTTTTCTCGGCATCTGCCGGATTCATTGCTATCTGCCAGAATCCCGCCGCCATGTCCATTACCGTGAAGTACCTGGCAGAGCCCAGCTGAGAAAGCGTCTCCTGTATATTGGGGATGGGGTATGGATCGATGCGAGTTACGGCATTTAGTTTGCGGTAGTCCACTACCAATCGATACGAGCCATCTGGCTTTTCCACCAATAGTGCTGGTGCTCCCCAGGGTGCCTTTGAGTGTTCGATAATGCCGCGATCAATCAGGTCCTGCACCTGCCGCTCCATCTCCTCACGTTGGGAGTAAGGAATACTGTACGCACGCTGGTCAACGGGCGATGAAGTGCCGGTTTCTATCCTGTGCTTTATAACGCCACAGCAGCCCAAATCCAGGTTGGACGCGGCGAATACCTCCGAGTAGTCGTTCAGCAAACCAGCCAGAGCCTCCCTCTCCCTGGATTTTACGTGAGAAAGATTGAACGACACCTTTGGAGCAGCCGAAGGACTAGCATGCTCTACAGTTGCGAGTACCGTATCGGTGGGCTCACGTTGCTCTATCGCAGAGGTGAAGAAAGCCAATGTTTTGTTCTTGGGAAGGCTCAGTGGCTGCTGGCTACAGTTAACCACCCGTAGGGGCACTCTGTGGGCGTCATTAACTGTCACGAGGCACGCGGCTGCCTTCAGGCCATTGCTGAGAGAGTCGACCGGCTCAAGCACTCCCACGGCGCCGCTCTCTACATCTGAAGGCACAAACGCGTACAAAATGTGCTCCGACCAAGGAAGGACGACCGCCTCCTCGACCAGCCGGACGGCAACCCGCGAATATACCTTTTCCAATGATCCCACTGTATGACGGGTGTCAATATCGGTAATGCGAATCTCAGCCCCTCTCCTGTTCAAAAACGGAACTTTTGAGCCGCCCGCATTAACCTCTTCCTCAGAGAATGAGACTACTACCTTCCCTTTTCTCAAAAAATCCTGCCCTAATATACCTGACACTCCGTTTGGCAGAGACACCGTGTCCGGGCATACGTAGCAGGGGTGCTCCAATGCAATTCCGCCGAGAGAGAAGTGTAACCGGTAGAGTCCACTAATGCCAAGAGGATCCCCCGTTATGCTTACAAATTTGGTTGCCATACCACCAGACGCTTCCAACACCTCGCGGTCCCCCTTCCTTCGAAGCGTGTTAAAACTGCTCTCCTTAAGCAATGTCACCTTTGACCCCGTATCTATCAACAATTCCATACAACAACCATTTAACTTGCAACGCACAACAGGGCATGCCTCGTCGGCCACACAAACTACCACCACCTCATCATCTACTGCTCCCTCCCCACGCTCCTCAGGCTGGGGAGGACTAACTAGTTTTTTGACTCGGTATCTGGAGCCCCGCTGTAGGCTTGCTTAGGGCGTGTCTCGCCTGCTTCTCTTTGTGGCTCCCCACGGCGCACGTTTTGGCAGAACCTGGCGATGTGTCCGCGACCCTGGCAAGCGAAGCATACGATTTCTTCAAAATCTCGCATACCGCGCCTGTAGCTTTGTGGCGGTCTCCGGTTTCCAGCGAATGGGCGCTGTTGAGCGCGCGCTTCAACCTCGCATTCTACCTGCTGAGATAGCAGCTGTTCTAAGCGATCTAACCGCTCTGTCAAGAGAGCAACCTCAGGGTTGAGCACCGCTCTCTCTATGACGCGTACTCTCGCTGCGGCTGTCGTTAACGCCTCATTTTGTTCCTCATCCAATGCGGCCTCCACGGCTTGGTCGAAATTGCTCGGCTTGCGCGAGAGCACGAACCGGTGCACGGGGTCTTGCAGACCAGCCACGAACAAAGCGGTCATTTCCTCTTTAAGTATATCCTCCGCGTATTTCTTCTTAAGCTGGTCTCCTTCCTCCTCCCTGCTTAACGTATCGCGCGCTAAGCGCTGAAGCCGCGACGCAAACGTTCGCACGTCCTCCCCTACCATCTGTCCGGCGTCACGGAACCTCTGTACTCGCACGTGACGTGGTTCAGTGTCAAAATGCTCAAACGCGAGCTTCTTAAATTCCGCAAATGATTTTGTGGATTTTACTTTTTCGTCTCGCCATGCAAAATCATGAGCAGCTCCTGCCATCTTACACCTCGCCATTCCCAGCATTTGAGCATCGGACCATCCCCCCATTTTCCCAATCTCTTCTAGCATGGAAAAGAAATCGCAGATTGGAACCCCTGTCTTATCTCCCGTAAACGTCGGAATGACGCTTCCTAATGCCAGCATGCTTGCTCCGAGCGACGGCTGTGGAGTGGGAGCTCCCTCAGATACAGTCATTTTTTTTTTCAAGCCCTCCAGTGCCTTAAGCCTCTCAAATGGGGGTAAAAGTCCCACAATCAGTCCCGTGATTCCCTTTTGATTACAATTTTGAAGTCATGAATGTCACAGCATTCAGAGGACATTTGCTTTTGAGACCCCACTTCTGACACCAGTGTGATGACCCCCATAATGCGCAGGTCCACACGGGACGGAGAGGCAAAGAGACACCGTATGGCTCAGTTTAAACAAACAGGTATATTCAATAATTACACATGGTTAAGGTTATAGATCAGAGGCTGGGGCGTCCGAGCTTACGTGCCGACGACTTCATGGGGGCGATGGAGTGGCTCCGGAGTTGGGCTCGAGCGGTTGCTGGCAGAAGCTGCACGCCGTCGGGCTTCGGCACTGAAGGCTCTCTTGGCGAACGATGTCGTCCTCAGCGTGTATGCAGTAGAATTTCAATAGTCGTCCGTTTCTTCGAGGATGGTTCACAAACCCTTCCTCTAGTGTCGTTCGGCTTGGAAGATGAACAGGAGGCGAGCTTGTAGATGATGACAGCAGAGCATAATTTTACAACATACATATACAGAGAGTTAAACTGGAAAAAGCAGAACTGAATTTACAAAAGAACAAACTTTGCACTACTTTACTCATCGACCGGGCAGGTTAGTGCCTAAGTAGCATCACATTACATGCTAAGCATGGAGCCCCAGCTCAGACTGGACTGCATCCGTTTACATGTGCTTTTAAGCACTTGATTAACAAAGGACTAAGGGCGGTCATTTCCAGTGGCCCGCCCAAAGCATCAATTCTCCAATCCAAAATAACATGCGAGATGGGGACCACCCCTTTGGGTTGGGCTTAGCCTCGAACCCAGAGTCTGTTAACAATACAAACTAAATAAACAACAAAAACGCCACCACTCTCTCTCAAGTGAGAGTATACACCGGCTCTCTCTTCGGAGCTAATTCACTAGCGCCTGTCTTTCCACATTCTTGGCGAGTACTGCCTGTCGCCATGACAGGTGTCCGTCGCGGCCCTTCTGGGAAGCTGTGGGTGCCTTCCCGGCGATAGCCCACGACAAAGGGGGGGGAGGGAAAGAATGTCGTCTTCGCGGTATCGCATAGCGTCGGCTGTGGTACGGCGCGCTCTGGCCCGCTGACAGCTCCCTTGTCCTGGAATGTAACCGGAAATTGGGGAGGATAAAGGCTGTTTCCCCGGGGCGGCGGCGGGTCCGGTTTTTCTGGTCGTCACTCAAAGAGCATGGCTGGGTAATTGATGATACCGCTGTCACGGGTCTCCGTCTACGCCGCGCCGTCGAACGTGGATCCTCGTAGCACACACGGAATGTCACAAAAGAAAGCCCGCGAAATATGAAAAATACTACGTGACAGGGCGCTTGCGCTAAGTTATTGTGCTGATCTCGAGCGTGCGATGGATGAACAAGGCCGGTGGCAGCGAGACTGTGGCCCGTGACAGCGCGTTATGCCTGATGTAGGCATCTGAGCATGCGGCTCTTATCGCATGACGCCGCAAATGCATGCTGCTGGCCGAGCGTTGCGGATGCGATCAAGCGTCCGAGGCTACGAAAAGGAAAAGAAGAAAATAGCATTTTGATTCTGCTTTAAAGAAGGACCGGGCGAAGCGCGTGAGACGGCTGCTGCAATTTTGCCATTGCATTCAAATTCCCAGGTAGTTTTTTAATTGAACGATGATACTACAACTTTAAACCTTAGGGTTTCAGTAACAGCCGATAAATCACACGGGAACAAAACTGAGTACTGCTAAAAAAACAACCGTGGCCATATTCTAGCAAGTTTACGCATGACTTCTTCAGATGACGACTCTTTTCGCACTGGCCCCACCTGCTTTCCCTCTCACAATTATTGTCTTCCAGACGTTCTTTTTTGATCTCGCACCCCACACGTTCACTTCGCCTAGCGGAGGCAGTATCGGGTGGCCACGTCTCGCTCCACGACTGGGCATCGCGTCCAGAGTTGAGCATAATGCGTTGCTCTAGGTGCGTCCATTGGACACAGAAGGTGGGAGGTTGAACTATTTTAATGCTGGCATGCAGAGACGCGTCCAGGCTCAATGACAATTGAGCGTGCATATGAGGCGCTTTGACAGACTGGCTTTTACGAAGAAACGACATAAATCTCCAATCGCGGGCGAGGACATGGAGACAGATATTCCGTGAACATCTTCAGACACAAATGAAACTGTTCGTAGTGTGGGTGTTGAAGGTGCAGGGTGAAATTCAATGCACATAATACTCAATTAGGGAAAACTTCATCTATACCACATGCAGCTGCGCCAGATGTTGGAGTCCCGCGCTTTCCAAAATCGAAATGACTTTGCAATCTCGATTCTAATCAAGAGAGAAGAGGATCCCGGCATTGTAAGCAAAATACTGTAGACCAATGAAGCAACCATCTCCTGTAATTCCCATGTGACCATCCACAGCGCTCGTTGTTGGAGCGACGAAAACCCTTACCGGGTTCTGAAGACGCATCAGCAATATCAGTGGTTGGTTAATGTTTGGTGTGGAATTTACAGTGGCACAATAATTCAGCCCGTGTCTTTTGATAACACGCTTCCAGGAGGAAGATACTTCAACGGTATCGTTGATAGGGCACTTAAGGATTTCCTTTGCAAAGCTCCATTGGCTAGGATCAAGGATTTTTTGGTATCGGCATTATGGTGCCCCTGCCCACTGCAGCAGCAAAGCTTGCAAATGTTGGGATGATGTCTTCCCGAAGCAGTTGACTGGATGGCATGGGCCCTTTTCTTGGCCGGCACAGTCGGCAGATTTAACTCCGCTCGATTTCTTGTTCTAGAGTTAGGTCAAGGATCAAATATATCGCACACCAATACAACATCAGACCACCCAAAAGAAAAAAATAATACAGATCTGCAAATCCACCCCTGACTCCATGGTCAAGAACACCACGGAACTATGCCTCTGAAATGCCAAATCTGCATTGCAACAGATGGCTACCTATTCGAACACATGTTATAATGAAGGGGCACTTTTTGGATTGAAGGTTGGTAACAAATCATTCCGGCCCTATCGCCGCCCTCCCCCCTCCCCCGCCCAACCTTCACCCCAAACGCCATTATATTCCGCCCGCCGGCTGCCCGCTCTTTCCTGTTTCAAGCATCAAAACATAAAGCTATGTTCTTGTTCTCTTTCGTACCCTTGGACGCTTGATCGCATCGGCAACGCTCGACGAGCAGCATGCATTTGTGGCGTCATGCGATAGCAGTCGCAGGCCCCGATACCTACATCAGGCATAACGCCCTGTCGCGGGCCACAGTCTCACTGCAGCCGACCTTGTTCATCCATCCTACGCTTGTGAGCAGCGGAATAACTGAGCGCAAGAGCCCCGTCAAGTTGTATTCTTTCATATTTCTCGGGCTCTTTGGAACGCGCAAAAAAAGACCACGTGGGATGTATCGTGTAGGAAACATTTTTTTTAGAAAATTCCGAATGTGCTCTACAAGTTTGCCAATCACACATGGGGTCTGCAGCCAATGCTTAAAAAGTTGATTAATTAAACTTTAGTGGTCGGCTAGTTATGAGGAAACTAAAATATAGTCTGAGTAACTTTAGACTGGCGCAAACACTATAGCATTCAGTTCAATTCACGTCCGAAGTGCCTTTCGTTTTTAAACCTTTGGCTCAAGTTACGTGGGACAACCTGTATATAGTCGCTGTCAAAAAGGGACACAAGGTGTTTCTTGGAAGCCCGCCACTAATTTTAAAAATTGGTTTTTTGAGGTAAAGGAGTACTTTTTGCTGCATAAGATTACAAATGTTGGCGCATGTCTGAAAACAGGCATACCATTTTAACTAAAAAAGTTGTTAAATAATTTTTCTTATTTATTTATTAAACTATTGGAGAGAAGCACTACGTTGTAATCAGAATTTGTTACAGGCCATTTTTTTTTAGAATCTCGAAAACGCAATTGCACTCACTGCTTGGGTTTAAAATTTTGGGTCATTAATCGCGCAATTCGAGAACCGCGCGTCTCCTGAAAGCGCAGAGGCGATGTCCATCAATTAGCGCCACGTGGCAGCTCCAGTGCGACGACACATTCTCTGCCCCGCCCACACTAGTGACGGAGTGACGCCATCTGATGGACGTCGGCTTTTCGCTCCCTGCGTATGTGCGGTTAACGGCCCAAATTTGTTGATCCACAGCGGTAAGGGTAATCGCGTTTCTGAAATTTTAATAACTGATATGGCTCTTACTAACGGCGGGCTGAAAATCTCTCATTGCAATCGCGTGCCTATTGGTAATAGTTAAATGGTTGACCGTTAGAATTTAGGTAACCATTTGGGTAATTTAGGCTAATATGATTCGCCTGTTTTTTACGCTCGCCAGCAGGTGTACTGCTATCATCAAGAAGCTTTTCTTAACCTCAAAAGTTTTTTTAAACGCTAGTGATTAGCTTCCTTGAAGCACCTGGTATAGCCTTGAGTTTAACATTAGCCTGCCTGTTGGCCGTCTAGGCCTGCGTGCACTAACCGACGAGTGACAGCAGTGTACAGCCGCTGCCCCTCACCCATGTTGGGCGAGGACATTGTCAGGGTCTCCACTTTCACTCGTCATCCCTCGCCTGAAACGCTAGTGTGTTCCCCCTGGAATCTTCAGTAAAATAAACATTAGATGCACTGCCTTTTCAGTGGATCCTTATGCTTGCATGTCTCCAGGGGTCATACGCATTCTGGGATGCTCAAGTGCACTTTATCGTGAAAGCTACATTTTTATTACTCCTTATATTGGAAATTAAATAATGTTACATGGCGGGCTGCCGAAAAATGAGGGGCGATAAACGATGGCTTAATGTCCGCTGGACTAGCGCGAGCGTTCCGTCCCACTCCCTTGCCAGCTTTGTCTTATTGATGGCACTACCGGGACCATCGAGCAATCGGTGAATGAAAGACACCGACGAACAATCACGATAAATGGTGATGGCCTTGAGAGGACGGTACAACAGAAACGGCAAGGTAGTGAAGTGCTGGCCACCACGGTGAAAAAGGTGAACGAGTGAGTCCTGGTGAAGCTTCCGGGCCGCAGGTCGCCAGGAGCCGAGGCACTTAGATACGCAGAACAGCATGGGCAGGGGAACGGCGTCTTCATATGTGAGCGGCGTCTCGAGTCGTTGGGTGTGGTAGTGTGTGGTCACGGAAGCATCGTCATTTCGTCTTGTTTTCTGGTCGTGGCGGGGCGGGGGACGGGTTGAGCTGAGCGGTGAGGGCGCTTCTGATCTGGCAGGCTGGTTTCAATGCCGGGCGTTGCGGACCAGGAACAGACGGCCGACGACCACAGCAGACGAATGACAACGATGCTCCGGGACCAGGATGGCGATGATAGCTCTCACCATAAACCAAATGTTACGTGGCGGCCAGCCGAAGAATGAGGTGCGAACGATGGACTAGAGATTATTTAACGTCTGCTCGCCTAGATGAAGGAAGAAAGGAAGGCCTCAGACGTTGGTGGCACATACCCACTACGGGGGAGTGGCCAAGACACAGGCGGTTAATTACTGGATACAGGAAAGTTTTGACGGGAAAAGAAGTGGCAATAGTATGTAGTCTGATATATTGAAAGAGGGAAAGAAAGGGGTCCAGTTAACTTCGAGATCGAAGACGGGACAATTGCTTAATGTGCATAATAGTACACAATGCCTGTAATGTTGCAATATCGTACTGACTGAGAGCGGGAAAAAGAAATTAGAATGTGAGTCGCTGCGTTTCTTGAAGAAAATGTTGCACAGCAGAGCGCACACTCCTGTCGCTTCGTCCAAGCAAAGAAGCGCCAATGGAAAGAACAACCGCGGAAGACACAGGCAAGCCCAGTTGATGAAATGGAATTTGCAAAAGACGCTTCCTCAAATGAGAAAAGCGGCGGCAGAACAGCAGGAAGTGATCTATTGTCTCAGGTTCGGCACAAAAAGGGCACAGTGGGGAAGCTGCCAGGCCAGATCTGTGAAGGTAGAAATTTAGAAGGGGAACCCGGCAACGCAAGCGCGTGAAAGAGACCTCTAGTCTGCGTGAGCGCCAGTCTTTGCTACTCCAAGGATGCAGAAGATGCTGATATTCGGGAGATGATGTAAGAGCCGAGGCAGCAAATTCCTGAAATATTGTGTAGCTGCGAAACCTCACCGCAGCTGTATATGCACACGATGGTAGCACAGCAACAATTGGGCCCCTGAGAGAGTCTCTTGCTAAGGAATCTGCAACCTCATTTAAGTGAAAGCCCATGTGCCCTGGTACCCAAAGCAACCTTACCCAATTTTAAATGGAGCGGAATCAGGAACTTAAAGAGGCGTAATGGCCGAGAGTCAGTGGGTGAGGATAAGGAAGAGCAAATGGACAGAGAGTCTGTCATAACCACGACCTGGGAAACGGTAGATTCTCATTTTCGTAAGGCTAAGATTACTGCTAATAATTCATCCAGAAAAATTGGAGTGAAGTCAGGAAGACAGAGAGAAAAAGACCAATCCATTGAAGGTGAAAAAATTTCCGCACCTGCCTTTTCGCGATCCTGCGAGGCATCGGTAGCAATAAGAACAAGAGAGGGAAAGGACCTTAGGTGGTCCTGCAATAGACCCTGAAGAAGCGGGAAGGGCTGCAGCTTTGCATTCGATGAGAAAATGTGATCGAATTCAATCTCGACAGATGAGGAGTTGTTATATATTTGGCGGACATCTGTGAAATGAATATTTATGCGATCAAGGAGGGACTGCACGTAACATATCTTCGGGGTATGAAATCGACACCAGGCAGCACTAAAAAAGGCGGAAGGTTGACTGAGAAATATTATACTGGAAGCGTGAAGAGGTGAGTCGCACAATTTTTAAAATGTTTGAACTGTTAAAAGGCGAAACCTAGCTGATAACGAAGGCATTCGCGCCTCAAGGTGCAGAACAGCATTGGCGACATATTTTGGAAGTCCCAGACAAAGGCGCAACGCCTCACTCTCCAAAAGCACAAGCAGGTGAAGTTTATAGGCAGGAGCTCCTGAGAAGAAAACACACCCGAACTCCAAAATTGGGCGGACGTACATTTTATAAATCATCAGAAGCATATGCCTTCTCATGCCTGACCTAGCACTAAAAAGCCTGCGCAGGATGCCAATGGCCCGAACTCCTTTTGCAGAAACTTGCTCAATGTGCGGCCGCCAGGAGGGAGTAGAGTCGTATATTACACCGAGATACTTCACCGTCTGAACTTGAGGTATTATGTTATTTCTATAGACCAGGCAGATATTTACAGGAACAGAAACTGGAAATACTAACAATGCGCATTTCTTCACATTAAGGGACAGATGAATTCTTCCTAGCCAGTTGTCAAGAACATTGAGGTAGTTCTGCAGGGTTCGATAAAGAGTGTGAATGTCACCTGCTGATGCAAAAAAATGTAATATCGTCGGCGTACACATAAGTTTTCACATTTTGAATGCATGGAATTGAGCTTAGAAAAATGTTAAAAAGAACAGGTGAGAGAACTGATCCTTGCGGAACACCTCTTGTCTGTGGAAATCTCCACGAGGAAACACCATTTTGGCAGCAGTAAAATTCTCTATTTTCCAAAAAAACAGAAATCCAGGCTACAAAATAGCTTAGGAAGTTGAGTTCCTGTAATCTCAGTAACATAGTCGAGTGCTCCACGCTGTCGTATGCTTTACTGACATCCAAGGTGACAAGCGCAGCAAACTTTTTTCTCATCATCATCATCATCATCAGCCTTACTACACCCACTGCAGGGCAAAGGCCTCTCCCATGTCTCTCCAATTACTCCTATCCTTTGCCAGCTGCATCCACCCTTTGCCTGCAAACTTCTTAATCTCATCCGCCCACCTAACCTTCTGCCGCCCCCTGCTACGCTTACTTTCTCTTGGAACCCACTCCGTTACCCTTAAGGACCAGCGGTTATCTTGCCTTCGCATTACATGCCCTGTCCAAGCCCATTTCTTTCTCTTGATTTCGACTAGGATGTCATTAACCCGTGTTTGTTCCCTCACCCACTCGGCCCGCTTCCGATCTCTTAACGTTACACATATCATTTTTCTTTCCATGGCTCGCTGCGTTGTCCTTAACCTAAGCTGAACTCTTTTCGTTAGCCTCCACGTTTCTGCCCCGTAGGTGAGTACCGGTAAGATTATGCTGTTGTACACTTTCCTCTTGAGGGAAATTGGTAAACTGCCACTCATGATCTGCGAGAATTTGCCATATGCGCTCCAGCCCATTCTTATCCTTCTAGTTATCTCCCTCTCATGATCTGGATCAGCTGTCACTATCTGCCCTAAGTAGACGTATTCCGGCACAATTTCTAGGCTCTCGCTGCCAATTGTGAACTGTTGTTCCCTTGCTAGGCTGTTGAACATTACCTTGGTTTTCTGCATGTTAATTTTTAGACCCATCGATCTGCTCTGCCTGTCTAACTCGTTGATCATGATTTGCAGTTCACCTCCTGAGTGACTCAGCAAGGCAATGTCATCAGCAAATCGCAGATTATTTAGGTATTCTCCATTTATTCTTATTCCCAACTGTTCCCAATTCAGGCTTCGAAATACCTCCTGCAAACATGCGGTGAACAGCATTGGCGAGATCGTGTCTCCTTGCCTGACGCCCTTCCTTATTGGAATTTTATTGCTGACTTTATGGAGGACTATAGTAGCTGTGCAGTTGCTATATATATCTTCCAGTATTTTGACATAAGGCTCTTCTACCCCCTGATTACGCCATGCCTGTATGACTGCTGAGGTTTCCACTGAGTCGAATGCTTTCTCGTAATCAATGAAAGCTATATATAGGGGTTGGTTATATTCTGCGCATTTCTCTATCACCTGACTGATAGTGTGAATATGATCTATTGTGGAATATCCTTTACGAAAGCCTGCCTGATCATTTGGTTGATTAAAGTCTAACGTTGCCCTGACTCTATTAGCGATTACCTTAGTAAATACTTTGTAGGCAACGGATAGTAAGCTGATCGGCCTGTAATTTTTCAAGTCCTTGGCGTCTCCCTTCTTATGAATTAACATAATGTTTGCATTCTTCCAAGCTTCTGGTACAGTTGAGGTCATAAGGCATTGCGTATACAGGGTGGCTAGTTTTTCTAGCACGATGTCCCCTCCATCCTTTAACAGATCTTCTGTTACCTGATCCTCCCCGGCTGCTTTCCCCCTTTTCATTGCTTCTAAGGCTTTCTGTACTTCATCTTTCGTTACTGGTGGGATGACGCATTGCTGTGCACTGCTGTCTTTCTCATTAGCGCTCTGATTACATTGACTACTGTACAGGTCTGCGTAGAACTCTTCGGCTACGTTAACTATCTTATCTATATTGCTAATGACATTGCCCTGCTTGTCTCTTAATGCATACATCTGGTTTTTACCTATGCCTAGTTTCCTCTTCACTGTTTTTAGGCTACCTCCGTTCTTTATAGCATGCTCGATTCTCTCCATATTAAACTTCCTTATGTCGGCTACCTTGCGCTTATTTATTAACTTTGATAGCTCCGTTAGTTCTATTCTATCGGTAGTGTTAGATGCCTTCATGTTTTGGCGCTTCTTAATCAGATCTTTCGTCACCTGAGATAGCTTCTCGGTATCTTTTCGAACTGTCCTACCGCCTACTTCTACTGCGCACTCCGTAATTATTGATGTCAGGTTATCGTGCATTGAATGAACATCAAGATCATCTTCCTCAGTTAGAGCCGAATATCTGTTTTGCAGCGCTATCCTAAACTCCTGTGCTTTCCCTCTTACTGCTAACTCGTTAATGGTCTTCTTCGCTAGCTTCTTCCGTTCCCTCTTCAAGTCTAAGCTAATTCTAGACCTTACCATTCTATGGTCGCTGCAACGCACCCTTCCGAGGACGGCCACATCCTGAATGATGCCAGGTTTAGCGCATAGTATGAAGTCGATTTCATTTTTAATCTCATCATTGGGGCTCTTCCAGGTCCACTTCCTGTTTTCTCGTTTGCGGAAGAAGGTATTCATGATCCGTAAATTATTTCTATCCGCGAATTCGACTAATAACTCTTCCCTGCTATTTCTAGAGCCTATCCCATAGTCACCTACCGCGTGGTCATCTGCCTGCTTCTTGCCCACCTTCGCATTGAAGTCGCCCATCAGTACAGTGTACTGCGATTTTGCTTTATTCATTTGCGAGCTAATTTAATACGACTCTCAAGCTCAGTATGAGCACACCAAATTGAACAACCCGGCCAGAAACCAATTTGACATGGATTCAATACAGCATTTTTTGAAATGAATGACATGACACTGCTGAGAAGGACCCCTTCCACCAATTTCACTAGGTTCGATGTTAACGAAATAGGGCGTATATTGTCTAAAGTTAAGCTCTCCCCTTGCTTTTTAAGCAATGGAACTATTTCAGCAAGACGCCACTCATGAGGTATCCATGGACCTTTAATAGAATGGTTAATTAGAGCCAACAGGTCTGCAGGAGATTCATTGAACAAAATTTTGATCATAGATGAAATGACCTTATCGGGGCCAGGAGCCGCTGGGGATAAGCGCAGGACAATTTGCGACAGCTCAGGCATAGAGACCTCAGTGAAATCACTTGAGGTGCATGTGAATATAGTAGGAGAAGGTAAAGCAGATGTAAAGTGAAGCTCTAGGCCACACGCAATATCCTCTAAGGCCTTTGCGATGTCAGCAGGGGACTGAACGAGGGATTCAATGTTGGCAGCCGGAGGAATCAACTTGTTGCGCCTCATGAAATTAATCAAAGTTCGTTTACTTCCTGATTGGGAAAGGAAATCATAATTATTTGTATTATACTCCTCCTTTGCACGGGCGACAGTGCGCTTAAATGTTGCTGCAACATAGTTATAATCCAGCCAATTTTTTGGGCATTGATTGATGAGAAGTTTCTTCCAAGCTGCTTTCCGTCGTCTATATGCACGCGTGCACTCCGCATTCCACAATTCTTCGCGATTGCACCCTTTGTTCTCTTAACCAAGAATTCAGACTTTTGCCTTGCATGGTCCAGTACTGAACATAGATGGGCAGCCTTGCTTTCGGCACTTCTCTGAGCGCGAGTGTCTGAAGTGATTTGGAGGGCTGATTTTAGCGTGTCTTTAAAGCAATTGTAATTTATTAACGTGCGCTGCTGTCGCTCAGGAAGAGTTGATTTACACGCAAACTTGAAACTAATCGGTAGATGATCACTGTTTGTTGCACAGTCAACAGGCGCCCAAGACATAACAGACTCCTGGGGAGGAAAAAGTTAAATCCAAGGCAGAGCGGCATTGACTGCGAACAAACGTAGGCAAGCCGGAATTGTTGCAGATCAAGTTGTTGCCAGAAGCCCAATCAAATAGTCAAGAACCAAAGCTGTCTGTTTTAAACCCCCAAGTCACATGGTGCGAATTGAAGTCGCCAAGTAATAGAACCTGAGATCGGCTACTAGACATGAGTGAGTCAAGGGGCCGAGTGTCACGCACACCAGACGGGAAATATGCATTAGCAACCGTAAAGGGCTGTTGACCTGGGACACTGAGGTCAACCGCAAGGATTTCACATTCATTGTCCGCATATTGAAAAGAAATGCATGCCCTGTGGCAAAACTTTGTAGATATGAGCACTAACAACCCTCCCCCTCGTGATGACCGGTCAAGCCGGAACGGATGGTAATCCTTGAGATGATAATTGAAATTTGAAGTCAGCCATGTTTCCTGTAAAGCAACTAAATCTGGTTGAAGCTGATTGCATAGGCAATTTAAATCTATTGAACCCGAGAATATAGATCGACAATTCCACTGGAGTACACTTAAGAACCCTATCTTGGCGGAAGTGCCGCAGCCGCGACTGCCTTTTCTAGAATCCTGGTCTTAGCGTTTTGACTTGCGTTACTTTTCTTTGTCTTTGACTGGGGGCAAGATGGACCTGCAATATTCAGAGGAGACCCACTTCTTTTATGGGCGCGGAGATCAGACTCCATATCCATACAATCCATAGAGGATGCGTCCATAACGCTATTCGAAGGAGAGGCCTGAGAGGTCTTTTGTTGCTCACATTGTTTTTGGCCCTGGAGCGGAATCGATTACTACAGAAGGAGGGGTAGCTTCCGAAGCCAAAGAAGACAAGAGCGGAGTGGTGGACGCCTGCAGAAGATTGGTCATCTGAGCAGCTATGACCTGCGAAATGCACGTGGACACGGTTTCCATAATGCGATCCATTGCATTTGCCACAGCTTTCTCAACTGCCGCCGTAATAGCCTGGGACCAACTAGAATCCATTATGGGTGGGCATTTGGCGGCCACACTAGAGTAGGCTGAGGCTCTCTCCTTGACTGCGGCAAAAGCCTCTCTCCGCGTGCATCTGCGCTTGTCTATAAGCTCGAGCACCTGAACTTCTTGTGCTCGTGCAGGACAGTCAGGCGAATCAGCAGGGTGAGCACCGCTACACAAACAACATTTCTCTTGCTGTTCAGGACATTCCTCTCTGCAATGACGTTCCCCACAGGCACAGCAGAGTAAGGCCAATTTGCAGGCTTTGCCGCTGTGGCCAAATCGCCAGCAGTTTTGAAACTGAAGGGGCCGAGAGTTAAAGGCATCTACTCGAAAAACCAATGGCCACACCTTAATCTCTGACGGGCAGAATATTCCTGCAAATGTGGCAATGACGGACTCCGTAGGAATTTTAACTCCGTCAACCATCCTGCGGCATCGATGGACAGCAATAACTCCCGCAGGCGAGAGGTTCTCAAGCGTTTCCGCAGGGCTCAATCGAGAGTCGACCCCTCGGACCAAGCCCTTGGAACATGCTAGATGAGGCGGAATTAATGCGCTCACCGGGTGGCTGGCGGAGGTCGTACACTTTAGACGATCTTCAATACAGTCTTTATCCGGCGACCGGCACAAAATACCACCTCTGCCGAACTGCCGGACATCGGTAACGTGCATAAAGTGCTTCGATGCGGAGTGAAGGGCCGCCTGCACTGCCTCCGGGTTGTGCAGTCGGATAGCACCTCCATCGGAAGGCGCTAATGCGACTGGAATGCTTGAAACACCGCTGCGGAAAAAAATATCAATTGGGAGCTGATCTTTAGGAAGAGATGCCGGCCAAGGGGAAAACCCCTGGCCAGGAGAAGAAGTAGACATTAAGCTCTCGTCCCGCACCCAATCACCCCAGAACAGGAGCAAACAGGCACAGACAAAAAGAAGGAGAAATTTAGCAAGCTAACGCAACACCGCCAGGTACTTAGCCACTGCCCCGCAGCCTGGGTACCTGAGCCACGTCAACAGAACAGCGACTAGCGAACAGGAACAGCGCCCGAACCCGAAGAGAACAGCACGAACAGCCAAAGCGCAAGGCAGCTCCGTCCCGCTCCACTCCGTCCCGCACCACTGCCAACTTCTTCTTATTCGTGACAATATTATCCTTCAGGGGCAGCTTGATGTGCTGTCCATCTTTTGGGGCCATTTTAAGATTTATAATGCTTCGTATCCTCGTTACATAATGAAAGCTATTTTTTACTCACCTATACATTGCAGCTTTGACCGTGCGCCGTAAGACGTGCAGCTATTTTCTAGTACAAAAAAACTTCGAAGGACATAGGCCTCGAGGGCAGCAAATTTACCAGCGAAGTGTTCCGTTGCTCACTAGATGCCATTGTTCTTGTTTCATGACATGCAGAGAATAGTACACAGCTGCCGGAAGAACGTTATCGATGACGGGGACTGTACTGATCAGTTATGTGCTCCGGAAAAACAGGACTTTGCAACCACTTTTACTTTAATCACCTAATAATAAAAAATAAAGCAGAGGAGGTACAACGTGTTGAAATCCGCCTGCTGATAGCTTAGTCAAAACGTTATTCTAGAAGTTTATTCATTTTTGCAAGAAATCACCACCTATATGACTATAGGAAAGCACAACGACTGTGGGAAAGCAGGAGCTTCAGGATTGATCAAAATACGTTCTTCTGGGCGCGAGGATCAGAATGAAGACCCGCAAAAATTCAGCGCAAACAATATGGTACTCGTTTTCTCTAGTCCGTTACCGTGGCAAGCAAATCCAGAAGAATATAATGTAATAATTGCGCCGAACTGGCTTCTTTGTGGTGCCGTGCACATTTAATTATGAATGTTACTCTTCTTTGTGCTATATAAATTATTTTACGACATGATGCCGTACTCAGCAGTCTGACCCAGCGCGAGTCTCGTCTGTTTGAAAGAGAGGGAGCAGACCTACATTCAACTCATGTCGTAGGAGGTTCTTGGTGATCAAAAAATTCTTACTGTGTCCCGACACCATGATCTATGCATTTGCTAAACCTCGGCGCCTGATTACTTAGGCGCCTTTCTAAAGCAAGGCAAGAGTCTACTCAAATGGAAAAGAGAGCAAGTTTCCAAACAGGAGAAGCTATTTGCAAGTCTTGAGTAACTTGCATGGGCATTCTTCACGCTGAAGCCGCCGCAGTGGTATACGTTCAAATACTTTATCCACAGATAAGGGAAGTATCACACAAAAAGCAAAAGAAAACGCAGACTATAACCGAGCTTTTGGAAATATTGTGAATGCCCTAAACGGTAATGAAACTCTATGGACGTCCCAATATTATTATCACATGGTTTGTTTAATTCACTATTTAGAAAGTTACAATTTTTACACTGCTTCATTATAATATTGTAAGCACTGTGAGTGACCTTCATCTTCATCTCAGCGTAATCATCATCGGTCATCGGGTCGTGCGAAGAAGACGAAGTGTTGCTAAGCTGTGACTAGTCGGTAGCTGCTGCTTCGGCCTACCTGAAGTAAAAAGGTGAATTTGCTGGTGCGTTCTTCTGCCTCACAAGTGGTGGAGGTGACTCCTGATCCCAGCGTCCTCAACGCGGCACCCCCTGGAGCTCCGTTCCGGTCGTGTTCTTGGCGGCACATCAACCGCCATGGCGCAGTCACATCCCCCTGCTCTCACCGTTCCGGCGCCTGTAGCTACCGATGGGCATCCCACGGCTGCCCATGCCACCTCTGCACCACTGACGTCCCAAGGTGCACTTGCTCAGCACCATTTGACCCACCCAACTTGGTCAGTTACCTCACGTCAGCGCGACCCTCCGGTTTTCGCCGGTCTCCGCGGTGACGACGTCGAAGACTGGCTACAGCAGTACGATCGGGTGAGCGCTTTTAACGGTTGGGACGCTTCTATGAAGCTACTCAACGTCTCATTCTACCTGAGTGACGTGGCTAACACGTGGTTCCTCAACCATGAGGACGCCATTCCTGACTGGCCTCAATTCACGACACAGATCCGCCAGATATTTGGAACTGTTGGTGCTGGTCCGACCTCTTTTCAAAAGAAGCTAGAGACCCGTGTGCAGCTTCCAGGAGAGACATACACATCATACATTGAGGACGTACTCGCCCTTTGCCGGCGAGTTAACAATGGCATGGTCGAGGCTGAACGTGTCGGACATATTTTAAAAGGAATTGGCTCTTTTGCCTACGCAGCTCTAGCTGCCCAAAATCCCGTCACGGTGGCAGACATTCGTGCCACTTGCCAGCGACTTGACTATCTACAGTCGCGCCGCCTCAACAACACCTGGGATCCGAGCCAAATTCCCGAAACTGATCTGCGCACCATCATACGATCTATAATACGGGAAGAGCTCCACAATGATATTTCGTCGGTTCCTGCCTTCTCACGCCCACCTGCTCAATCTACTGGGTTGCGTGGCATTATCAAGGAGGAGCTTACTTCACTCAATCGTCCCATGGCTACAGAACCACCAGCCCCTCCCTACGTTCCGACGTATGCTGAAGTCACTGCGGCTCCTCCTCCTTGTCCTCCTGTCCATCACGCGCCCGTCCCACCCAGCCTCGCCGCCCTGTCCCCGCGACCACCGGTGTATGGTAATTGGCGGCCTCTCCCACCTCGTCCAGTATGTTTCTACTGCGGAATCCGCGGCCATGTAACACGCGTTTGTCGCCGACGACTGCGAGATGAGCGTGCGAGCTATGGGTACGTTCGACGTGACGACGCCTACCAGCTTCCTCCTCGCCAGTACTACACCGATAATGACCTCCGTCCCTCTTCCTCCCCGTCGACTTCTCCTGACCGGTCTAGGACAGCACGGCCATCGCGTCGTCGCTCCCCGTCACCCTTTCGCCGGACTTCGTCGCCCCTTCGCCCTCCATCTTCAGCTTCTGCCCGCCAAACGGAAAACTAACCTGTGCAGTTTCCGGAGGTAAAACTGCACCGCCTGTCGTCGCTCCAATTCCTCCTCTGCTCCCATCAAACATGTTGACTGTATTCCTTGAGGGACATGAACTGGAAGCTTTAATTGATACCGGCGCCGCTATTTCTATTATGAAACTTGACTTGTGTTTAAAACTGCGAAAAGTGCGCACACCTTATACCGGTCCTCCTTTACGTGCTGCAAATGGACAGAATATTAACCCTTGTGGAGCGTGTACAGCCCGAGTCACCATTGATGGCATCTTGCACTTCATTGAGTTTGCTGTCCTATCCTCCTGTGTCCATCAACTCATCTTCGGCTGGGATTTCCTCCAAAACGCCTCAGCAGTCATTACGTGTTCCCCTCCCACTATTGAAGTCACTGAATGCAACATTCTTGCCGATAGAGAACCACTTTCTTCCCGTGTAGTTATGCTTGCCGATCACGTCCTCTATCCGGGCAACGAAGATATTCTATCTGTGACTTCTGACGCCGTCACCGATGGCGACGTCCTGATTACACCCAGCCCTCGTCTCCTGTCAAGAGGTATTATCATCATCGTGTCCCTTCTT
This sequence comes from Amblyomma americanum, assembly GCF_052857255.1. Taxonomy (NCBI): domain Eukaryota; kingdom Metazoa; phylum Arthropoda; class Arachnida; order Ixodida; family Ixodidae; genus Amblyomma; species Amblyomma americanum. The sequence continues at coordinate 99,540,080 of NC_135506.1, read as the reverse complement.
CGCTTCTCCAGCGGTTCTTCTCTTCTCGCCGCATTCAACACCACATCAGAGCCCATTCTTCTGCGCCGCGACTCTACTGTTGCATCAATTGCTTCCGCCCAGCCTGTCACACTTCTTCCCATTTCCACCTCCGATCGCTCTGATTCATCCCCTGCCTCGCTCAGTGCAGCACTTCGCCACACGATCAGCACCGACCTGACAACAGACCAGACAGACGCATTGCTCGCTGTATTGAACAAGCACGCAGACTCGTTCGACGTCAATTCCGGCACACTGGGTCAAACCGCTGCAGCAACGCATCGCATACTCACCGACGGATCAAGCATAGTTAGACGCCGGCCTTATCGTGTTTCTCCAACCGAGCGCAAAGTTATTCAGGAAAATGTTGCTGACATGCTTGCACGCAACATCATACGCCCATCGTCTAGTTCCTGGTCATCGCCTGTTGTGCTAGTGCAAAAAAAAGACGGTTCGGTTCGTTTTTGTGTAGATTACCGTGCTCTAAACAGAATAACTCGTAAGGATGTGTATCCCCTCCCTCGAATTGACGACGCCCTCGATTGTTTGCAAGGTGCCCAATTTTTCTCCAGCCTTGACTTAAGATCAGGCTACTGGCAGATCCCCATGAATGAAGATGATAAAGAGAAGACCGCCTTTGCAACACCGGACGGTTTATACGAATTCAATGTAATGCCTTTTGGACTCTGCAACGCTCCTGCTACATTCGAGCGTATGATTGACACAGTTCTCCGCGGCCTCAAATGGAAAACATGTCTCTGTTACTTAGATGACATCGTCATTTTTTCTTCGTCATTTCCTGATCACCTTACTCGTCTCGATGAAGTTTTGACAGCACTTTCCAGCGCTGGCCTACAGCTAAACACGAAGAAATGCCGTTTTGCATCAAAATCCATTAAAGTTCTTGGCCATCTCGTAAGCAGCGAAGGAATTAAGCCTGACCCTGAAAAAATCGCTGCTGCGCTGCACTTTCCCCGTCCAACTCGGGTCAAAGATCTCCGCAGTTTCCTCGGCTTGGCATCATACTTCCGCAGATTCATCCGCAATTTCGCCTCTATTGCCTCACCTTTACATGCGCTTCTTCACAACGACACGCCTTTCATCTGGTCTCCTGCTTGCGAAGAAGCATTTGAAACTCTGAAGCGTGCTCTGACTTCGGGTCCCGTCCTCTGCCATTTTGATGATAAAGCACCGACAATTTTGCACACCGACGCCAGTAGCCATGGCATTGGCGCTGTCCTTCTGCAACGCCAAAACACCTCTACAGAAAATGTTGTTGCCTATGCGAGCCGAACTCTGACTTCTGCGGAACAAAACTACACTATTACCGAACAAGAATGTCTCGCCGTCGTCTGGGCTGTTCAGAAGTTTCGTCCTTACCTGTACGGCCGTCACTTCACAGTCGTCACTGACCACCACGCCCTATGCTGGTTATCCACTTTGAAAAATCTGTCCGGTCGTCTCGGGCGGTGGATCCTCCGCCTTCAAGAGTACGACTTTACTGTCACTTACAAATCGGGCAAGAAGCACAAGGACGCCGACGCTCTCTCTCGTTGCCCTATTGCTTTGCCGTCGCAACCCATGTCCTCGCATTCCTCTCCTGTCCCAACGGAGTCAAGCCATTTAAACCCTACAGTTATGCAGTCTTTGAGCGCCGCCTCTATTGCTCCCATGCCAGATATACACTGCAATCTTGCTCACCACCAGAGTGCTGACCCTTACTGTCAAAAGCTGATTGATAGTCTCAGCGGTGTTCTTAGACCTCCAAATGCCCGTCTCCGTCGCCGGCTCAAAAATTTCAAGTTACAGGATGGCACATTATTTTGGCACAACTACAGCCCACTGGGCCACACATGGGTTCCCGTAATTCCTTCTTCCCTGCGTCCTCAAGTTCTACAAGCCTTCCACGACGACCCCACCGCAGGTCACCTTGGGTACCACAAAACCTATGACCGCATCAAACGTCGTTTCTTCTGGCCTGGCCTTTCAACCTCAGTATTAAAATACGTAGCGTCTTGCATCCCTTGTCAACGACGCAAGCGGTCTACGTCGCCTCCTGCCGGTCTCTTGCAACCTCTCCCATGTCCTTCCACACCTTTCGAAGTCGTCGGAATCGACTTGTATGGACCCCTGCCCTTGACTCCAGCTGGCAACCGCTGGGTCGTTACTGCCGTTGACCACCTCACCCGATACGCTGAAACCGCAGCACTTCCTTCCGGCTCCGCTTCCGAAATCGCCAACTTCTTCCTCCACACCATACTTCTTCGCCACGGCGCCCCTCGCCTCCTCCTTAGCGATCGTGGCAAGTCGTTCCTCTCCACCGTCCTCGCCGCAGTGCTTCATGCTTCAGGCACGGTGCATAAAACTACATCTCCTTACCACCCTCAGACCAATGGCCTCACAGAACGCTTTCATCGCACCCTTTCTGATATGCTATCCACCTACATTCACCCTCAGCACAACAACTGGGACTCTTTACTCCCCTTTGTAACCTTCGCCTACAACACTGCCGTTCAACGAACCACCACCTACTCTCCGTTTTTTCTTGTTTATGCCCGCCATCCTACCTTCTCCCTCGAAGCATCTTTCTTCACAGCTTCTACTCCTTCTGCCGCGCCTTCCCACGAACAGTTCGTGTCTCGTATCGCCCACTGCCGTGATCGTGCCCGCCTTCAAACTGAAGCCACTCAAGCTTCCAGGAAAAGCACGTATGATGCGACTCATCGCTCAGTGTCTTTCCGCCCTGGAGACGAAGTGCTACTCTGGACACCTACTCGCATCCCCGGCCTGTGTGAAAAGTTTCTGAGCCGTTTTATTGGCCCGTACACGGTTCTGGAACAAACTTCCCCTGTAAACTATCTCATCACACCTGCATCGCCTGTTCGCGATCGTCGGTGTCGCGGCACCGAGATTGTGCACGTGTCGCGCTTGAAACCCTTTAACCGCCGACCTTAAGATTTAATTTGCGACCAGGATGGTCGCTTTCGTTCGGGAGGGGGAATGTTGTAAGCACTGTGAGTGACCTTCATCTTCATCTCAGCGTAATCATCATCGGTCATCGGGTCGTGCGAAGAAGACGAAGTGTTGCTAAGCTGTGACTAGTCGGTAGCTGCTGCTTCGGCCTACCTGAAGTAAAAAGGTGAATTTGCTGGTGCGTTCTTCTGCCTCACAATATACAAAAATAATCACGTGCTTACAAAATCGCGCTAGCGGATAATACATTAGCTCGTTCCAAGGATATCCTAGTAAACATCTCATATTCGCAATATTTTACTCATGTCTATACAGTCGTAGAAAAAAAAACAGGTAAATAATAGTTCATTAGAGGGTAGAGTTTCCACGCTTAGTTATCAAACTGACAGGTGATCAGAGCGCTGCCGGACAAAGGTTCAACAACCTCACAGGGGCCCTCAATTCCTATCGACCAATCTTTAAGCCTTGTAGTCAGGACTTGAATGAATGTTTAAAAATTCCAGGTAACCACAAAAAATGCTACTAACTAAAGCACTGTCTGTCCGCTTAACACATGCTCAGGATGATGTTTCTGATTATTGAGGCTATTAAGAGTAAGCCCATCACTCAATATTGCTGTATCCCTGAGAGCCTGCGTCACACCAAAGAGCCGAAAGACGGACGGGTTGACGTTGAACTGAGGTTCAAACCCCAAAGTGGCACCATAGTGGTTCATTTCTATTTTGCGTTTGGTGACTAAACTGAATGAATAATGGCTCTAAACGGGGATTGCGGCATGATTGTAAAGCCGCACTGTCGCACGAACGGAGCACGAAAAAGCAAATCTTGAATCCATCCTGGATCCGCCGCGGTGGCTCAGTGGTTTGGGCGCTCGGCTACTGATCCGGAGTTCCCGGGTTCGAACCCGACCGCGGCGGCTGCGTTTTTATGGAGGCAAAACGCTATGGCGCCCGTGTGCTGTGCGATGTCAGTGCACGTTAAAGATCCCCAGGTGGTCGAAATTATTCCGGAGCCCTTCACTACGACACCTCTTTCTTCCTCCTTTATTCCTTCCCTTACGGCGCGGTTCAGGTGTCCAACGATATATGAGACAGATACTGCGCCATTTCCTTTCCCAAAAAACCAATTATTATTATTATTAGTCCATGCTGGGACTAATACCACAGCATGTGACTAGAGCCATACCCTAAAGCACACAACTAAGGTTTGCTGCGATGCCATTCGAAACAAACGCAGTGTCTTTCATGAGGACCAAGACAAACTTGCCTAAAAGGCTCCATAGATTATTATAAGGAAGTTTCTGTAAAGGACGTTTCTCTGTATAAGACATTGGCAACATTTTTGCAATTTACTTCTCATTACGCCCAGCCATCGCAGCGTGACGGTAGAAGCAAGGCGTATATGGAAGTCAGTGGTAATTTGGGTGGATGCAAACCATTGTCTCTGGCCTCATTCTTCAGGCACGTGCTGAATGCGCAATGAATTGGAGAATGAAAAGGCACAATGCGTCCATCATTGACGCCTTTTTCTTCCTCCGGCCTAGAGTTGGAATCTAATAATGCCACATACATTTCTCCCTGCCTACGCACTGACTTCAGGAGGGAACAGTGGAATAAAAATGAATGGCCAGCGAGATTTAATCCTGCTTGCTGCAAATCTTAAAAGAAAAAGTAAGAAAATGTGACAGTGGTGCTCGTTTGCATATGTATGTAGTCATGCATTCTTGATTTTTGTAGAACGCTCAACAGACAACGACATCTTGTTTCTTATGCCTTCACTAACTTTATAATCGCTGCTTTGTAAAGCTTAATGCAGCAATAAGCACACACAGTGGGTACAACAGCCGTTAAATTACTGTATTCATTTTTTCCCGCAGTTCTACCGCAGTATCGCAATAATCACCATAATGTATCGCTTATGCTCAGCTCTGGCCACGAGGCTGGTAAAACCGCGTTTTCAGTTTCAGTTGGAAACTTTTTTCAAGCATAGCTTAAAAACAGACACGAGATATTAAGCAGTGCTTGGCTCATATGTTTTTTAAACGATGAAAACAGGTTTAGAACATTTCGGTAACAGAAGGAGTATTGGACAGTGCGGTTTGTACGCTAGACACGCACGGTATTAGTGCTTTGCAGAGGCGAGACCATCAGCGCCCTTGCATTGTTTAACATTCACAGAGTTCTTACTAGAAATAAAAGTGTTGAGGTAAAGCGAGACGCAAACCAGAAGGACAAGGATAGGTAATACTGAATTTACTTACTTTCCTTATGTAGATTCGTAATACTTCTCGTCCGTACTAGTGTTTGTTATGCAGGAAGTGCGTTGGAAGTACGTATGTTGACAACTTCGTCGGACGCAACCCCATCAACAAGGAAATAGCCAATGCTTGAGGAAGGTTGCTTGTGAAAAGGTAATTCGCAAAGATGCCGCAGAAGCGCAAAGGCGCATACAGATGGAACCTTTCAGAACTGCACGATATACATGCTCATAAAGCTTGTAACCTGAGTGCAGTAGCCATGCGCACATACATATGTTGTCACATTTTATTTTTATACTGATCTAGTTTTGTGTTTAACCTATACCCGAATATTCACGTTTTACGGGTAGTACAGAAATAGGTTGGTGAGCTTGAGTTTCTGAATTTTTTCGTTTTTTTTCATTTTGTTGCATTTTCCTCGAGAATCAGGCTCACAGCTGCTTACTAAAAACCCGATTTCGGCGGCCAGCGGAATATTGACGCGCTCTAGTACGAAATGTGCTGCGATATTGAATTTCCTCGGCCCACATTCGCGAATAGAGACCGATTTAGAAAGTCGATGTTTTCATGATTTTTTTCTTTCATAAAATTGCCCGGGAGTAGTGCAAAGAAGTTTTCGTGCTATGTTTTCATTCGCTGTTGTTCTTTCGACTATTGTATACGCACCCTGTTTTTCGTTGCCGATAGGTGAGACATTCTGCACTTCCCTTAAACACTTAAACCGGCGCATTGATTGTAATGTAACACTTCGAATGTTAACGAATGAAGCATCCTAACTGCCTCGATAACTGTTTCGCTACTGATAATACAGCGACATGGATAGCATAGAGGATAAGGACTCCTCCTCACTAGTCAGGGTTGGCTTTTTTTTTCTGCGGAAGCAGCATAAATTTCAATGTATGGGCGCTTCCGTCAGTTACGTCCCCTGGGGAGGTAGAGAACAGAACATATTCGCGGATACCGCCACTGCTTCCTTCACAGAGTGAACCAGTCATAGCTGCAACTTACGCTAAAAAAGGTAAAAAGAAAAAACGCAAAGAAATGCACGGGATATTTCACAAAAGTAGTGCTCCGAGCAACTTCTTTTATCGGTCCACCAAAAGTGGGAACCAGCGGCAGCTTGAAAGCCCATAGATGTCTGGTTATAAAACTTCCTTGCACCGCAAGTTGAATAACGAGCCCACAAAGGCGAGGAATTATTAGGTTGGATCTTGATAAAGCACTGCTGCACATTAGGACTCCCAATTTCTGAACAGCGCTATCTGTTGCGCTGCCGCGGACCAAGAGAGCCGTAGAACCTCTTTAGGGATGACCACCAGATGTCCAAATGTAAACGAGAACAGCAAGTTAACTTTGCCTTTAATAAAGCAAGTCGCCCTTCTGTAAAATAAGTAAGCAATGTAAGCAATGTAAGATGCGAATCGTGAAAGCATGTTCAATGTCATCATCATCATCTTAAGCCTTCATGACTGCACCCACTGCAGGACAAAGGCCTCTCCCATGTCTCCATTTAGCCCTGTATTCTGTGTGCGTGCCGTGTAAGCATAGGTCGCTGTCGAAGTCAAAATGAAGTAGTCTGACGCTGACTGTCTCCGCTTATCAGTTGACAGCGCCATTAAGTATCGCCATTGCGTATAGCGCCGTCGGTATCCGGTTCGCCACGTACGACGAACACCGTTTTTGACGATAAAGGCTCTACCCACCCGCTGCGGTGGCTCAGTGGTTAGGGCGCTCGTCTGCTGAGCCGGGGTACTCGGGCTCGATCCCGACCGCGGCAGCCGAGTTTCGGTAGAGGCGAAACGCTGAGGCTCCCGTGTGCTGTGCGATTCCAGTGCACGTCAAAGATCCCCAGGTGGCTTAGATTATTCCGGAGCCCGGCACTACCGGCACCTGTTTCTTTCTTCTTTAATACCCTCCGTCCCTGCTTTTTCCTTTCCCTTACGGCGCGGTAAATGTGTCCGCCGAGATGTGAGACAGATACTGCGCCACTTCCTTTTCCCAAAAAACAATTTTCAATTTCCAAGGCTCTGCCTGCCAAATATTTTACAGCAAATTTTTTACACCCTCGTTGTCCTTGGAAGTTCAGTAGCGGCACACGCCAAGCTGTGGAAACACTCTTCTTCCTCGCATATGACAGCTGCGCCAGGAAAAAGGGAGAGCTGCGCTGCGCCAAACTTCGCAGCACTGTCGAGGGACCTTAAGCCCGGCCCACGTGGAGCGCTATCGCTCGCGAAATGGCACCGCATGAGAGACGTGCGAGGCCATGCATCCGGATTTGCACTGTCACGGTGCTTCGCGCACCCTTGATGGTGCATGTTCGCCAACGCGGCCGCGCGTGTATAACGCGTGGAGCGTGTTGCTGCGATAAGGATTTTTTTGTTTTTGATTTTTGATGAAAGGAAATGGCGCAGTATCTGTCTCACATATATAACGGCGGACACCTGAACTGCTCCGTAAGGGAAGAGATAAAGGAGGGAGTGAAAGAAGAAAGAGAGGAAGAGGTGCCGTAGTGGAGGGCTCCGGAATAATTTTGACCACCTGGGGAAAAACGCTCTATTCAGGCCGGGCCTTACGGGAGGCAGATGCGTGACGCCCTCTCTGCGTAGTGGTGTGGACTAGCGCTTGCGCCATTTCTAGCGAAAATATTTAGCGATAATCACGTAGTGTTGCAGGCGCTCTCCGTAAATGTAACAAAACTCTCGCTCGTTCTCTAAACATAACACACTGATTTTTAATGCGAAAGCATTACTTGTCCCACACACACACACACGCACACACGCACACGACGCCGGCTATTTTGCGGCGTGGTGTGCGTGCGTGCGTGTACTCGCAGACGGGACAGAAAATCTCAGCGATACCAAAAGAAATGCAATGACATCTTCAAGCGGCCGTATGAAGTGCACAGCAAGCCGAGCACCACCAGTTCACACAATTCCACGCATGTCGTTCGTCTATACTCCCCCCTGGCCGACCTCAATGTGGCGCCAGTCTTCCCGACATTCGTTCTCAACTTGTGGCGCAGTCTTTTGCTGTACAGCGTGCCGGGTAGCCTCATACGCGCGTGGATATCACCCGGAACGGTGTACAGCGCTGTGGGTTTCATAAATTCGAAGGACTTTAATGCAAATACAAACGGTGCGCGTAAACAATGCAGCCAGGAACAGTTATGCTTTCGCATTCCCACACGCAAGTACTCTTATGTGGCCCTGCCAATGTTTCTTTTCAAAATTAGGCTCAAATAGTCAGTGCCACAGCTGCAGGACATGTGATCTATTTATTTACATGCGCGAATTACTGGGCTGCAAGCAAGTGTGTCTAGGGGGCAGGTGCAATTTAATGTCAGCCATTTGTTAGGCCCGAGTCAAGGACATAATACATTACTTCGATAAAGATAACAAAAATACAGCGCGAAAGGAAGATGGCGGAAAACGAAATTCACACTGACACAATTATATCGATTCGCGCCCAAGCGGTCACGTTTTTCACGTTCTAAATGCACACACATGCCAATTTATTATTTTGGGAAATTTAATTTATAGTACTTCGTGCCCTCGTTGCACGCATTTAGCGGTGAGGACAAATTATGAAACCTCCAGACAAGCGATAACGACGTCTTACTGTGAACGCGTACGCAAGGTGCCGCCAACCGTTGGTGTGGATCACCATACCGCAAGGAGCATTCACTTCGGAGGCTACACAAAAGTGGACTCGAAAGTGAAAATTGCGCCTTTTTCATCGCCACGCAATAGACGGCAAAGCGAAGTATATATCGAAAACTGAAGCAGCATGCCTTCCGGCAATTCCCATTCAGCTGTCCTAGCCAGCGCTAGTTCACCTTTTTTTTTTCCCAGCAGGTAACCACAACACTCGACACCCTTTGTACACTTATTTCTGCACTGGGGCACTGGCATTTTCACTCCTCACATCACGTCCAACTGTTTCTTCCTTTTCTGATAACTCTTTACCTATCACAGGTACGCAACTGTTTGCAATTAATGATTTGTAGCTTGTCGTAAATAAAAGTCATAGTAGTTTTTAGAATTTGGAAACGCTAGACAAGATTTGGCTGCATCGTGTGAAAATACGTGCGCCTTCGAAATCATGCAGGCAAAGCAACACCTCCAGTACTCGTGATTAGTCGAAAAAGCCAAAATTTTCTTGCCACAGCGCCAAGGGTAGTCGCGCTTTCGAAATTCTAAAACTGATATGGCTGTTATTAAAGACCGGCTACAAATGTCTGATCGCAACTAGGCGCCTGTTTCGACTAGTTAAAAAGCTAATTATTAACAATCAGATAACCATATTGATACTTAGGACGATTCACCTGTTTCTGGTGTGCGTTATCAGTGGTAATACTACAACGCAAAAGCCTATTTTTGAAAATTTCTGAAAGTGTTCGTTGACACATTTGTTATATTGCGTCGTTAAGTACAGACTGCGTGAATAGAGTCATCGCATGGTCATGAATGAGCGCTCCCCCACCCGAAGTTGAGAAATTAGGACGAGGCAGGTGAACCGAAGAAAAACTTTCACAAATATTTCAGGGGACGCCGCATATATAGGCAAAAAAGAATGAGCAGAACTACGGAGGGCACTTGAGACTATTTACCTGCTTTGACAGAGGAAGCAATTATTGTTTTATTTATTTTGTTTGCTTCATTTTAATGACACACCTACCATTAGCAGAGTATCGTAAGGCAACGCATACACTAAGTCCATCTTTATTTGCCAAGAGGCAACGCGGTTTTGGGGCTTATGGATGCCTGCTCGCATCGCAATCTGAAGGTGCTTGCTTTAATTCCTGTCACCTTGCGAATAAGTATTTTTTATTTGCGGATGACGTCGTTGAGGGTTTAATAATAATAATTGGTTTTTTTGGGGAAAGGAAATGGCGCAGTATGTCTGTCTCATATATCGTTGGACACCTGAACCGCGCCGTAAGGAAAGGGATAAGAGAGGGAGTGAAAGAAGAAAGGAAGAATTAGGTGCCGTAGTGGAGGGCTCCGGAATAATTTCGACCACCTGGGGATCTTTAACGTGACCCGCCGCGGTGGCTCAGTGGTTAGGGCGCTCGACTACTGATCCGGAGTTCCCGGGTTCGAACTCGACCGCGGCGGCTGCGTTTTTATGGAGGAAAAACGCTAAGGCGCCCGTGTGCTGTGCGATTTCAGTGCACGTTAAAGATCCCCAGGTGGTCGAAATTATTCCGGAGCCCTCCACTACGGACCTATTTGTTCCTCTCTTCTTTCACTCCCTCCTTTATCCCTTCCCTTACGGCGCGGTTCAGGTGTCCAACGATATATGAGACAGATACTGCGCCATTTCCTTTCCAACAAAAAGCAATTATTATTATTATTATTATTATTATTATCTTTAACGTGCACTGACATCGCACAGCTTGCTGAAGCACTTTTCCTGGACGCCGACTACGACGCCGCGTTTCATTGCTAATGGACCATTAAAGACTTTCGCCTTAAAATATTCCTACCACCTTTGCACACTATTTTGTTCTCTTCGTGCGCGTCCCTCATAGCCTGAGTCGCTTCGGGATGTTAAACCCCTATAAACAAAACAAACAAAAAACAGAATGTCTTCGTGCTGCGTCGCGGCCCAGCCTCTCGGGGCATATATACACATACATTGCAGCGTACTATGAGCCAAAAATGTCCAGATTTCCTTTGTCCTATCTCTATGACTTGGTCTTATTGGACACTTGCCGCTTCTTTCTGCAGCTAACCCATCGTCCGCGTGACAGGGTCCTCGGCTGCTCCGGGGAATGAGCGCTCACACGTGCTAGCCTGCCAGCGGTACGGCCCAGATTGCGGCACGCGTTCTGAGCGAGCTTTTCTCTAATTGATCAATACCCCCCACCTACTCTCCACCCCCCCCCCCTTTTTTTTATTTCACTGCCCGTTGTCTCGAAAGGAAGCTGTCTTGTATCGGGAGCTACAGACACTTCCCCTAAACCCGAAATATTCGTTGGAGGCACTTAGATATCTCTAACTCCAGGAAGACGAAACCGTTCGCGACTCATTGGACTGATTTGAATTAGCCGCGCTTGATTTCACGACAGAGGAGAAGAGCAGCTGGCGCAAGCGTGGCCGAGAGATCGCGTGACCTAAAATGTAAAGGACGGACGCGAGTGTAAGCCATTAAAGACTATCGCCTTAAACCCTGGACGCAAGTAGCTCCATCGAGACACCTCCAAATTGTAGCTTTCGCGCAGGCCACTCTACCCTCGACCGCGTGGTTGATGTAAGCACGCGCACCCTCAAATCGCCCATTGTCACCCCTCTAGAACCTCGGACGAACAATGGCGGACGTTCCCTCTGCATGGCCACCTGTAGCTTCTGCTGGGCCGCTGTGCGCGGCAGATCGCAGCCGGCGCTGAGCGTTGGAATTAACAAGCCCAGTCTCGACGGGAAAAATGTCTTGTTATAAAGTTCCTTCTTTCTCGCTTTCTCATTTCACAGCAGGTGAAAGGGGGTGTTTTCGAGCACCACTTGCTGCTGGACTGCTTGGTCTTCCACTCATCGATGAACAAGCGCAAAATAACTCAACGGGCTTGAAGAAGCGTACGACACAGACGGAAACTCTTTCACCCATATCAGTCTCCTTGGCGTAGTTTCTTTTGCTATTTTGCGCGCAACGCTTGAGTCCGTGTTGGCCTCATTTGACTAATGCGTTTGAATATTATGCGCTGGCTCACCAAAGTATGAAAGTTTTCGCTCTTGCAACATGCACGTCGACGCAGTTAAACTGAGCAAAGCCTCTTATTCTGCTGCCTATTAAAATTATTATGACTCCAATGAAAACATACCTACACGTCGGCCCAATTAAACTGAAGAAACGCTCTCAATCAGCTGCCTATGAAAATTATTATGGCTGAAATGAATGTGTCTTCCTCGTTGTGTTTCGCGATATGAAGCTATAATATTGTAAGCATAGTGCGCGACGTTCGTCTTCGTCTGTAAATATTCATCTTCATAGCTGACCTTCCTCTTCCGAGATGTGGCTGCGATGCTTGCGAGTGGCAGTAAAGATCGCTCCGTCCGCAGTCTCACAAGAGTTGGAGGCTGCTCTCGTTCAATGAGTCTTGTCCACCACAACACTGCGACTACTTTCTGGTCGCGCACTGTGCTTTCTCTTCTATGAAAGTCATCGGCGACGCCGTCAGTCAAAAGGGTATAAAGCCTGATCCCGACAAAGTTACTGCAACTGTACATTTCCCCCGGCCATCACGAATTAAAGGGCAACTGACGACATTTTAGAACTCTATGAGTTTAAACGAGCCGAAAGTGTGAAACTTGGAGGTAAAACTCGCGAAATCTTTTTGCACTAGCATTTGAAGTCAGGACGTAATCACCGACTTAAGCATTGTCGCCGTTCAGAATTCTCTGGAGGGCACAGCTAAAGGCATATCTCGTTGTGATGACGTCACGTACGGCGGCGTCAGGTTTCCAGCGAATAATCGTCGAAGGTGAAGCTCACGAAGCATTGTTTGGCGGCATTGGAAAAGGCACGGCAGGATGCAGGCGAAGGCAGCGCACATCTGAAAGTTCAGGAACAACGATGTCACCGCGAGTTTCCCCCAACGCAGTGAGAAGAAGCCTGAACATCGTAGCGAATTTATTCGGTAATTACGTCCCCATTCTAAGTGCTAGTGTAAAACTACTACTTTGCATGCTTTACCTAGAAGGTTCGTAGATTCGACTTCGTCAATAGCCACATATTCTCAAAAAAAAAGCTATTTCACCTTCCCTTCAAAGACCTGCACAGCTGTCTGGGACTGGCCTCATATTTTTGTCGATTCATCCAAAGTTTCGCTTCTACCGCAGCCTCTTTGCATAAGCTTCTTGGTGCCAACACGCCCTTCGTTTGGTCAGAAGCTTGCGACGCCACCTTTGCGACCCTAAAGCAGGTTCTCACAACTGATTCCATACTGGCCTATATTGATAAGGATGCCACAACGATTTTACACACTGACGCCAGTGGACACGGCATTGGTGCCGTTATTGTACAGCGACAGTAGTCGTCGAGCGAGAGTGTGATTGCCTGCGCCACTCGTACCGTGAATGCAGCGGAACCGAACTACGCAATCACTGAACAAGGGTGCGTCGTCGTTGTCTAGACCGTTCAGAAATTTCGCCCCTATATGTAAGGCCGCCACTTTACTACCGTCACTGACCATTATACGCTATGCTGGTTGTCGTCACAGAGCTTGTCCAACCGCCTCTCACGCTGGATTCTCCGCCTCCAGAAGTATGGTTTTACGGTCACCTACAAATCTGGCAAAAAATACAAAGACGCCGATGCGCTCTCACGTTGCCCCCTCGCCTCGACACGCCCTCCGTACTCACCTCCTGCATCTTCAGCCCTCCAATTTGTTAATTCAATGGCTATCCAAAGCTGGACAGCCGCAGCCGCTGATTGGATGATCGTTCCTGTTCTCGGCGATCTCGCCTGAGCACAGCGGGCCCTCCCTCACTATCCCACTCTCATCGATCACCTTAGTAGTGCTACGCGTCCTCCAAATGCCTGCCTCCATCGCCAACTTGACTGTTTCAAGCTGGTCGACGACACCCTTCTTTGGCGCAGTCATGACTCTTTCGGTCACATTTGAGTACCTGTCATTCCCCGTTGCCTTCGCCGTGAAGTTTTGCAGTCTTTTCATGACTAACCCATGGCCGGCCATATAGGCTACGAGAAATAGTATCAAGCGCCGTTTCTTTTGGCCTGGCCTATCAACCTCTGTTGCAAAATAAATTGTATCTTGCATCCCTTGCAAACGCCGCAAACGCTCAGCGTCTCCTACTGTGGGCCTTCTACAACCTCTTCCGTGTCCTTTCTCACCCTTTGAAGTCGTTGAGATGTACTTCTACGGTCCTTCAGCCTTAACGCCATCGGGATACCGTTGGATCGTCACCGCAATCGGCCACTTAACAAGATACACTGAAATAGCCCCGCTCCGTCCGGCTCTGCTTCTGAGATCGCCCATTTTCTACCTCAACGCCACACGTCTGTTCTATGGAGCCTGTCGTGTCCTAATCAGTGACCGTGGCAAATCTTTGCTCTCCTGCGCCCTTGTCCAAAGCTCTTCACGCTTACAGAACCATTCAACTTCTATCTTTCACCTCCAAGAGCAACGGGCTCACCGATCGCATCCATCGCTCGCTGTCAGATGAGCAGTCCACATATATCCAACCAGACAACATAAACTGGGACACCATGCTCCCCTTCATAACATCTGCATACAAGACTTCCGTGCAACGAAGAACCAAATTTTCCCTGTTTAGTAGCAATGGCTATATTACGTTAGCATTTCGAGCCTTCAGCGTGGCGGTGGCACGTGACCGTGGCGGCGCAGCCACGGTGTGGCGGTGGCGCCACCGCCACGTGGTCACATGGTTGGTCACGTGACCATCCACGTGGTGCGGAGCATCTGCTGCAGCCGGCAGCGCGGTGCGCCGGCGAAACCGAGCTGCAACAGCTGTGCGCATGCGCCTTTTCAAGTGGGACGAAGGTGAAGAAGGAACGCCCAGCGAGACGGAGCGGCGAAAGACTGACTTTGCAATTCAAGTGAGCGACTGCCACTCAGCGATCTGTAGCAATCGCGTCACTCCAGGTTTAACCAGCGCTAAACCACCGCCATTTTTTTTCTTGTGTATGGCCGCACACCTACCTTCACTCTCGAACCATCTTTCCACTCTGCACCCACAACCTCTTCCGGACTTTCCCACGAGGAATTTACTTCTCATATTGCCTACTGCCACAGCATTGCCCGCCTGAGTACTGGCGCCGGCCAAGCATCCCGGAAAAGCAGCTATGAGTTCAAACACCACGAAGTGTCTTGCTTCCGTGGCGATGAAATGTTGCTGTGGGCTCCAGTCCGTACCCCCGGCTTGTGGGAAACATTCCTCAGCCCCATCATTGGTCCGTACACTACACTCGAACAAAGGTTCCCTCTAAAATATCGCCTTTCCTCTGCCTGCCCTGTCAATGACAGTCGCTGTCGCGGTGTACAGATTGTTCCTGTTTCGCACTTAAATCCCTTCGCCCATCGCCTTTCTTCACTTTAACCTGCCGCTAACCGGTCGCTTCCGTCCGTGGGGGAATAAAGTTGGTGTTGTTTGCCTAAAAAAAAGGCACATACTCACAAGGGAGATTGGCCATAACCAGGCGGTGACAACTTGCACTGCTAATTGCATGCGGCAAACATGGGATGACCTAAAAAAATTGGGCAACTTATTTTCCGTGACAGAGGTGGTTGAGAGTGGTTAGGGGGTCTAAGAAGCTTAAATTTATACGAGAGAGTGAGTGGTGAGTGCAAGAAAGAAGAGGGGAAAAAAGTGCAGGAATAGCAAAAAGGAAATACCCAAAGTAAAGGGATAAAGGGCAGTACGAAGCTTATGATGCTAGGCGTTTTGTTTCTAGAAGAATGTTTTGAACGGCAGAGCAAAAATTCTCATCGGTATGCCCAAGCATTGAAGCGCCAAGAGATAGAACACCCGCAGTAGGCAGACGCAAACTGAGTTTCTGTAATGGAACTTACACACACACCACACGGGTGCCTTAGCGTTTTTCCTCCATAAAAACGCAGCCGCCGCGGTCGTGTTCCCGGGTTCGAGCCCGACCGCGGCGGCTGTGTTTTTATAGAGGAAAATCCCTAAGGCGCCCGCGTGCTGTGCTATGTCAGTGCACGTTAAAGATAATAATAATAATAATTGGTTTGTTGGGAGAAAGGAAATGGCACAATATCTGTCTCATATATCGTTGGACACCTGAACCGCGCCGTAAGGGAAGGAATAAAGGAGGAAGTGAAAGAGGAAAGGATGAAAGAGGTGCCGTAGTGGAGGGCTCCGGAATAATTTAGACTACCTTGGGATCTGTAACGTGCGCTGGCATCGCACAGCACACGGGCGCCTTGGCGTTTTTCCTCCATAAAAACGGTGGTGGTGGTGGTGAAAACATTTTTTCAGAACGGACAGGAGGTGTTTGGATCAGCCCGTAAGGGAGCGATCCTTACAAACACTAGGTGGAGGTCCCTAGTTTGGGACCCCAGTGGCGGTAGCCGCCGCCCGGGCGCGCCCGACTAAGGCTTGTTGGGCCTGTAAGTCGTGGCAGCCGAGCAGGGTCGCCTCCCAGTCCTCCCGGGTTGGGTTGGGGATTGGGGGAATGGCCGGTTTGGAGGGGCAGGCCCACACCATGTGATAGGTGTCCGAAGACACCGCGCTACAGTGCGGGCAGTTGCCGCTAAAGGAGGGGTCGGAATGTTTTAGGGCTGCCGGGCACAGCAATGTATTTGTGAAGAGGCGGAAAAGGAGCCGCTCATCCGCTTTCTGGAGGCCTTTACATGAGCTAGGGTAAAGGCGATGGCTATCTTGATAGTAGGTTGTGATATTTTTGAACGTATAGACCGGATTAACATCGGGTTCCTGATCAGGTGGGGGGGAGAAAACAACCCGGTGAGAGAGCGCGCGGGCGGCTGCGTCTGCTGCCTCGTTTCCTGCCAATCCCTGATGAGCAGGGGCCCATATGAGGTGACGGTGTGCGGGGTCCATATCCCGTATGCAATTTTGGTATATTCAATAGGCTAGGAAGGGAGTGCAGCCTTGTTCGACGTTCCGACAGGCCCCTCGCGAGTCGGTGATTATGTATTTTGAATTGGAATGTGAGGTCGCGAGAGAAATCGCGACCTCTTCTGCTTGTGTTGCACTGCGGGCTCTGAAAGTGAGACCGTTAACTGTGTTGCTGTTGTGAACTACCGCGGCCGTGTACCATCCCCCGTGGTGAGGGCCGGAGGTGTCCACGTAGTACACACCTGTTTTGTTGCCATAATATCGGGCTAGCGCTTCCGCTCGTGCCAGGCGCCGACTATTATGGTCTTCATGTGACATGTTTGCTGGAAGAGGCCGCACGTGAAGGGCACGTCTCCACAGTTCCGGGATGTGAAACCTGTCTTCCATTGGAGGGGTGTGTTGGATATGAAGTCGAGCAAGAAGGCGGCGACCCGACTCGGTTAGCGACAAGCGCGTGTACTGGTTTGTAAGGTGCGCCTCCCGGAGCTCCCGGAAAGTATTCACCACCCCAAGGGCCATAAGCCGGCTGTTTGAAGTAGTGATGGGGAGGTCAAAGGCACGTTTAACAATTTTGCGAAGGATGACCTCAAGGGCGTCCTCCTATTGTTTCCGTAGGTGGAGATAAGGAGTCGAATAGAGAATTCGACTAGTTACGAAGGCGTTTGCCAGCCGCAAGGCATCCTTACTTCGTAACCCTCCGCATTTGTTGGAAACCCGGCGGACCATGCGGCCCATCTGGTCCCCCACCTTACGGAGTTTGGCCAATGTAGTGTCTGGCCGCCTGTGTTTGTGGATGTAGAGTCCGAGTACCCGTATCTCATCACTTTCGCGTATGGGACCACTCTCGAGAGAAAGAGAGATTTTAGTTGTGCATTTCTGTGAGGGGCGGAGGTGCACAAATTCCGATTTTTGAGGGGAACATTGAGGACCGCAGCGGCGGGCGTAGCGGTCTACTATCGTCGCCGCTGTTTGCAGGCTGGTTTCAATGTCCCCTGTGCTGCCCTGTGTGGCCCACAGAGTGATGTCATCGGCGTACAGGGCGTGCTGCACGCCGGCGACACCACCCAGCTGGGCCGGCAGGTGCATCATGGCCAGATTGAAGAGCAGCGGGGAAAGTGCCGCGCCTTGAGGGGTTCCCCGCGTGCCGAGTAGGTAAGGACCATGCTCTCTATCTTGAATTCGAATGTAGGAATGACGATCCATTAAAAATTGGCTTATGTATCGGAATGTGTTGAGGCCACAGTCGGTGTGACTTAGGTTAGTGAGTATGATCTCATGTGTCACATTCTCAAACGCCCCTTTAAGATCCAAGGCGAGTACTACCCGGTCATTATGGGCGCATTCGAGGGGGTCAAGGACTTCCCGATTGAGTTGCAGGAGGACATCCTGTGCGGATCTGTGGGGGCGGAATCCGAACATGGTGCTCGCAAAGACATGTTTGTGTTCAAGATATGTAGATAACCGATCCCGCACCATCGTCTCCATTAGTTTGCCCACACATGAGGTGAGAGAGATGGGGCGGAGGTTATCTGTGTCAATTGGTTTGCCAGCTTTAGGAAAAAAAATAACCAAAGCCGTTTTCCATTCGATTGGCAGGGGGGTGTCCCCGCGCCAAATCGCATTGACGTATTCCAGGAGGGACTGGTATGCCAAGTCGGGCAGGTTCGTCAAAAGCTTTACGGTGACCTTATCCCGTCCTGGCGCAGTGCCCCGTTTCATTTTGGCGAGAGCCGCCCGCAGATCATGGAGCTGGAAAGGTTGATCCAGCTCCGTGTTTTCTCTGCCTGCATATGAGTACGCAGATCCACGGGGGTCTTGGGCTGTACACAGATACTGGTCCCGAAGTTTCTGTGCCAGTTGAGACGTGTTGCCGGGAAAAGCGTGCATGGCTCGCTGCAAATGTTTTTGTGTTTCGGTTCGTGTTTGGGTTGGGTCGATTAGGGCTCGAAAGAGACGCCACGTGTTTCGGCTGGACATTTGTCGCGCGGCCGTGTTGCATCTATCTACCCAGTTGGAGTCGGCGAGTTGGGCCGCGTACTCTGCCGCTTTCTGGGTAAGCTCGGCAATTCGAGCTTTAAGCTTTATATTGTGTTTTTGGTGTCGCCAACGGCGGACGAGGCTGCGACGGGCTTCCCAGAGGTGTAGAAGGGGGTTATCCACGTCCGTGACCGCCTCTGAGAGCTGGATGTGTGTTTCATGCGAGGAAAGGTGTGCCAGCAGCTGTTGGGACAATGCTGTGTAGCCTTGCGCGGAAATCGGTGTATTATCAAGTCAGTTAAAATTTTTCCTGAATTTCGCCCAATCAGGGATACGGGCTTGTGTTCTGGGACGCTTGAGGGGGCGTGTGCGTAGTGTTGTGTTAACAATGCAGTGGTCGCTACCGAGGGTCTCCTCAGTGTTGAGCCAGTCTGCGTGTCGTATGTTGTGAGTGAAGGTTAAGTCCGGGCACGTATCCCGTGTCACGGAGTTTCCTAGCCGTGTTGGGTGGACGGGGTCCGTGTGGAGGGTGAGGCCCAACGTGGACGCAAGCTCCGCCAGCCTACGTCCGCGCGACTCCTCCTTGCGATACCCCCACAGCTGACTGGGAGCGTTAAAGTCGCCCACAATCAGCAGGGGATCGCGGCCCGCTACTCTTAGCGCGCGGCTAAAGACGTCCGCAAAAGTCACTCGCTTGAGTTTGGGAGCGCAGTACACGTTTTGTACATGCAACGGCGGGTCCCTGCGGCGGAGTGGTAGGATAGTCACCATTACATAGGAATACTCGAGCTTGAGGTCGATATCCACTAAGTTGGCTGTGTAGGCTTTGTGAACGAGAAGACATGACGCGGGCTGCGGAATAATTTCGACCACCTGTGCACCACGGCGGCTGCGTTTTTACGACGTTCGATAAAAACGCAGCCGCCGTGGTCCCCAGGTGGTCGAAATTATTCCGGAGCCCTCCACTACAGCACCTCTTTCTTCCTTTCTTCTTTCACTTCCTACTTTATCCCTTCCCTTACGGCGCGGTTCAGGTGTCCGCCGATGTATGAGACAGATACTTCACCATTTCTTTTCCCTAAAAACCATTTATTAATATCATTATTATTATTATTATGGAACTTCTAAACGTCGCCTCCTAAACGATGAGTAGCGAAGATAATAGAGAAGAAGAAGACGGCGATTAGTGGGCCGGCTGTCTGACACCGGTCCGTAATTTTCGGCTTTATTTTCTCACTTCAGAGGTTTTCCAGTCTTTTTGGCGTTTGTCCTCGACGTGCGACGACCTGGGAGTCCCTGGCCACCGGCACAAGCACGTCAAGCGATCTCCTCGGCGCTGTGCGCCGTATCAACGCCGACACGAAACATCACCGCCAGCTGAACTCCATGCTGCACTCATGGCAGCAGCGCCAGCGGCAGGTCCAGCGGCCCCTGTAGTTGCGGCTACAGACCAGGCCCCGCCAAACAAGAGACTGCGCGACGACCAAGCCAGCAACGAGCCTCTGACCGACCATCCAGAGGACATGGACCAAGCATCATTTACAGTTGTATCGTACAAGAAAAAGAGAGCTGCCGGTGTTCCTGTAGTTTTCAGGCCCACTGAGGAAGGGGGAAGCCTATGGAAAGCCAACCCTAACATTGTGGCTTCGGCGGTTGTAGCATCGGCTCAAGAAAAAGTCCTCAGCCATTACATTCACAAGGATGGGAGCCTGATGGTTACAGTATCGACGGTGCCCGCCGCCAACCGTCTGCTCACGGTAACTAAGCTGGCTGGAGTGGCTGTAGAGGCCAGAGTCCCATACTCTTACATGGCAAGCTATGGCAAAATACAAGATGTACCTGTCACCTACACAGACGAAGATCTGCAGGAATATCTACGCGACCAAGGTGTCCTCTCAGCAAGGAGGCTAATCGCCTACACTCCTGAGGATGGTGGAAAGATAAAAGCGGTACGCCGTCGCACAGTTATATTCGAATTCGCAAAAGATGCGCCGCTACCAAAACGAGTAACTTTGGGGTTCTGTAGTTACCCTGTAACTGAATACGTCGGAGCAGCAACTCAGTGCTATAAATGTCAGAGGCATGGCCACATATCAAGACGCTGTAACGGCCCCGTGCGCTGCAAAGTGTGTGCTGGCCCCCACTCGCACAAAGAATGCACTTCGAGAGCGCAACCTAAATGCGCTAACTGCGGTGGCCCACACCCTGCTTCCTATGGAGGGTGTTATAAAAAGAAAGCAGCCACAGTTGCTCGCACGGCAGAGCAAACGCAAGGGAAACCCCCTAAGCGCCATGAACCACCACCTAACCCCGACGTGGTTTCCACGACTACGGCAGCTCTTTCCGAGAATCAGTCAACACAGCGTGGCAGTGCAGCTGACAAGACCTACGCAGATGCGGTAAAAAAGAAGCGCGGGAAGTCCGTTGGTTCTTCTCCTTCATCAAAGCTACTGCAACGCACACACAAGACCCGACAAACAGCGTCGTTTGCTCTGACCCTAGGGCGCCACAACATGACAAGAAGATCAGCGGCAGGCAGCAAACCGGAAGCTCTGAACAAGATGTCACATGCCTACTGATTCAGATGCTGTTTGCAGCCATCAAGGCTCTTATCCGTGCAATCCCCTCGTCAGGAAGACTCCCAGAAGTAGAAGCTGTTCTTGCAATGGAGCCGTTGATGTCGGTCTCCTACGCTCCGCAGGGGCGTAATACCACACTTCAGTAATCATGGCTTCCACAGCGAGAACTTCACCGCAGCTGACAATCCACAACATCTTTCGTACATGCACCATTTTCCAGTGGAACGCTCGCGGGCTACGCTATAAACTCTCAGATTTCCGGCAGCTCGTGCGAGCGTACCGCTTCCCCTTCATAGTCATCTGTGAATCACGCGTCGAGGATACTTTCCGACTCAATGGATACTATTTCCATCATTCACAACGACCAGATAACGTCAGCAGATTGCTGATAGGCTTTCGCAAGGATATCCCGGCCTCACCGGTTGATGTCCCGCCTCACAGCGACAATGAATACGTATGCGCTGTCACAGTTATTGCCGGACAACAGTACACTCTGATTGGAGTATATCTTGAGCCAGGCACGCCATTTGATGCTTTGAGACTTGAAGACTTGATAGCAAGGTCGCCCTCTCCGCATAACTTTTGCGGAGACTTCAATGCTCATAATGAAATTTGGGGCAGCTCACATACATGTGCCCGAGGTGCCAAGCTTGCAAAACTTCTCTCCAAGCATTCAGTTCAGCCATTAAATGACGGCAGCATCACCTACCTCCGAGGCCCGACGACTACCAGCAGCATCGACGTGACATTTGTCACAAGTTCATTCGCCCACAACTTTGGCTGGTGCACTGATTTGGAGACACGTGGAAGCGACCATTACCCAATCCTCATATCGGCTTTCCATACGCAGAGGAACCCAAAGACATTCCTTATAAAATCTACAGACTGGGACGCATACAAGGAGGCTGTAAGCAGAGGAGTTACTGCGGCAACTCACAATGAGGAATTAGCATCGACAATTGCGTATTGCCTGAGGGCGAGTACACAACTTACAGCTAAAAATGATAAGCTACCTTCAAATGATGGCACATTCCAAAGGCTTTGTGCTATACACAGGCGAGCTGAAAGGAAAGCTCTGCGCACAAAAAGCCTCAATGACCTACGTGCATGTCCGCGGGCACAACGTCACATTCGACGCTACATGGATAAACTCATCCGGCAAAAGTGGCGTCACTTTTGTTCTACGCTGGATGTGCGCAAACCAGTAACCAATATTTGGCGGATAGTTAGAGGTATGCGCACGCCACTTCAACAACTCCACCCCTTCGCTGCACTCTCCCTTCACGAACAAAAATCTATAAAAGAAGTCTCAGAAGAATACTGCAAGCTGCTGTCGGCAGGGTCAGGGCATTCGACACTCTCCGCAGATGGTCAAACAGGCATCCCAAAGGCGGCAGTGCCAGCATTAGACCTGCCTTTCACAATGGAAGAACTATCCACAGCTATCGCGGAGACAAACAGGCACAAATCTCCGGGTCATGATGAGGTGACCTATGACGCCATTGCAAAGCTACCCCACACCTCCCGTCTTCGACTCCTGGAGTATTACAATTCTTCCTGGATGGCTGGTGAGGTCCCCACGGAATGGAAGCTGGCGAAAATCGTGCCCGTTTTGAAACCCTGTAAGCAGCCAACAAGCTACGCATCATTCCGGCCCATTGCCCTACTGAGCTGCGTAGGTAAGCTCATGGAGCGCATGATCTGCAAGCGCATAACTTGGTTCCTAGAAAGCCGAAATGAGTTCCCCCAAGAAATGAACGGGTTTCGTCAAAACAGGTCGGCGACTGACAATATCATCGCCCTCGTCTCATCAATTGAGGAGTACCTTCATGCTGGGTACATCCCAACAGCCGTTTTCCTAGACATCAAGGCCGCTTTTGACTCTGTCTTTCACCATGCAATTCTCGCAGCTTTTGGCAGTCTTCGCCTTGGAGGAAGGCTATACAAGTGGATTGGACATTATTTAAAAGAACGACAAATTTTGTATTACCACTCCAAACGGTCCAACACGCTTTCACGCAGTGGAGAGGGGCGTACCACAGGGAGCGGTGCTTAGCCCTCTCCTGTTCAATATTATCCTTATTCACATAAGAAGACACCTTCCGCGAGGGGTCCGCATAACAATTTATGCTGATGATATCTGCATCTGGACCGCGTCACGTTCGCGCTATATTACCCAGCAACGTCTTCAGAGAGCACTATTGCACATTTCGATGTACCTGGCTTCCAGAGGTCTTCCTCTCTTGCCAGAAAAGAGTGTTGCAATGGCGTTTACAAGGAAAACGATGACATGATATCCGCTGCTCCTAGGCGGACGATCGCTGCCATATGTACGATCTCAGCGATTCCTGGGTGTTGTAATCGACTATAATCTGTCATGGTCACCTCAGATCAAAAAACTCCGTGCGAGGATTACTGCAGCATCGCAAGTGTTCAGGTGCATGGCGGGAACAAAGTGGGGTAGCAACTGCCGATCAATGCTTCTGCTTGAAAAAGCCTACGTTGAAGGAACCTTGCGCTACTGTCTACCAGTGCTTCAAAGATTATCTACATCAAGCAATAAGACTCTCAATGCCGCACGGAGCAACTGCCTGCGAATATGTCTTGGCCTCCCAAAGGGTTCCTCTGCATCAGGAACAGTAGCGGAGGCAGGATGTCTCCCACTAGAGGTAATTGCCGCCCAGGAAGCTATGCGTACCCATCTCCGCCATGTCCTGCAAGGGAAGAGGGAAGAAGCACTTCCTACACCGTGTCCACCTAACTCACAGCAACTCTAGCCTTGGCCAGGCAGTGCAGCTCCTGCCCCTTCCTACTATTAATCAGCCTCAGAAACTACTACCTCTGGCCTTTCCTCCATGGACACTCTCGCCTCTAAAGGTGCAGAAGTCTGTTCCAGGTGTGAATGCAAAGAGCCGCATGCCACAGGCAGCACTTCTGCAAGCTACTCTCGCCTACTTAATCGAATAATATACGCAGCACACCCATATCTTCACCGATGGTTCAACTACTAAAGAAACTTCTTCTTGTGGCCTTTATGTGCCCTCAACAGGCCATGCCCTTTCTTACCGGCTGCAACGGAGGACCTCCTCTACAAGAGCTGAGCTTCACGGCATTAAGGAAGCTGTTTCTTACATCCTGCGCCGAACCGCCGGCCGTTGGGTTATCTTCACCGATTCAAAAGCATCTCTGCAGATCCTGGCCAACCCGCTGAAGAAAACGAATCACCAGCCAGTTTCTCTGGACATTGGGTATATCCATCATTTAGCTATTGCCGCAGGCCACTGCATAACATTTCAGTGGGTACCTGCTCACTGTGGCATTATGGCTAATGAAAAAGCAGATGAAGCGGCTCGTAAGGGCCATCAACATCAGAGATACATTCGAAGTTTTCTCACGAAATCTGATGCGTCCCAAATGGCTAAAAGTATTGCGTACGAAGAAACGTATCGGCTTTGGAGTTTGCCGAAACATCAGTACCAATTTCTTCACTCAATCGACCCACATCTTAGATCAAGACTCTCACTCAGAATTCCTCGACAACTCGAAACACTTTATCACCGACTTCGTCTGAATGCTGCATATACAAATGGCCTGCGATACTGTTTTGGACAAATGAACAGTCCGCATTGTGACAACTGTGCTTCGATAGAAACTGTGGAACATATCCTGCTTGGGTGCCCTGCGTATGCTACCGAGCGTGCGTACTATGAACATTGCATGCAGAAGCTCTGCCCAGTGCTCCTAACAATGGACAAAGTTTTAGGCCCCTTAGCCTGCTTCAGGCAACAGAGACTTGCAATGAACTTTCTTTTTACATATTTAAAAGACATTGGACATCTCGATAAGCTCTAAATTCACTTGCAGGTTACCTTCATGCATTCTTCTTGCAGTGAACTTCGTCAGCCCATTCGTCGGACTATGCACTCCATCATTCCATAGGTTACATCAATACTCGCCACTGCATCCTTAGTACCCATTTCATGGCTGCATTTTATCTTCGTTTTTTTTTCTTCCACCTCTTCCACGCTGCTCTCCTTCAGTCTTTATCTCCCAAATTCCCCTCCCTACGCAGAGTAGCATGCCAGCGATATTGAAACGCCGGCTAAATTCTCTGTTTCTTCATTACAGAGTCTCTCTCTCTCTCTCTCTGCACTACTGCTTCCGGCGCAGGTCGGAAGACCAAGCCTGTAGAGGTAAAAGTTAAGTTCCGGCACCCGGCAAAGTAGTCGCGTAAACAAAACTTCAAGTTTGCGAGATCTGCGAGATCGCCAAACTTTACACCTCCAAGTGAACAGTGAAAGAACGGAGCGCGACCTTCGTCTTCATCTGTTAATATTCATGATCATCGCTCTTCGTCTTTGTAGTAATGGCCGCCACAATTTTTTATGGCAATAAAGCACGCTCCGTCCTCGATCTCGCAGTATTCAATTTTAATCTAATTTTTGTTATCTCACTAGCTGTTATCGTTTAATTCCGGGATAGTTTCCACATTGTGCAAAATGTCGGTTTTAAAGAGACCTATTTGACAGCTGTGTTTAACAATGGCATTTGGTTCTCGGCAAAATTTGCCGTTCTGTACTTTAAAGCTTTTCTGAAAGTCTACAATAGCTGTGCTCGGATATTGTCCAAACGAAAACCTGCAAATAAACGCTGCTAAAAGAAAATAATATTGAAATTTTATTGCCTTATTTTTGTACGGTGTCTTAATCCACCATTTACAATAAAAAAATTCAAGCAACCTCTAAGGTAATGTAAGCCGCAACATCAATGCGGCTCACATGCAAAATATACGAATGAAAAGAAAGAGTGCACGTTAAAGATCTCCAGGTGGTCGAAATTATTCCGGAGCCCTCCACTATGCTACCTCTTTCTTCCTTTCTTCTTTCACTCTCTCCTTTTTCCCTTCTATTACGGAGCGGTTCGGGTGTCCACCGTGATACGTGAGACAGTTACTGCGCTTTTTCTTTCCGCAAAACCAAAACCAATTTTGTTTTTCTCCACATGTCAGGAAGCAAAGGTCCAATCCGAAGGAGAAAGAACGACGTCTACTTTCCTCCACAGCTCCTGTCATTGTCATTTTGGGATATACAAAAGCGAGAAGGAGGTCAATACATTAGGCAGCGAACAGATAATTTTTAGGTAGAAGAAGGTAGAAGCAAAGACCCCTTTGAAAAATATAATTTTTTCCTTAGAATATGTGCCGGTTTGGGTCTCTGACTTTGTCATAGTGATTTTGGCAGCAGCTGACTTTTTCGCCGCTGACACCGATATAGAACCGTGCTCGGGCTTCCACATGCACGAACTTCGCTCACAGAAGACAAGCGCTTGCAATGTCTCGTGCACTATGCGAAGCATATGTCCAGGCGGGTAATTTAGATCCGACCGTTGCTCTTGAGCATAAATCTGAAATACATGAAACAGGCTTGAGAACAGACAAAGAGTTGGGAAGATAAAAAAAGTGGAAACGGTAAGTGGAACGGAATGATTTCATAACCCCTAATGTAATCACCCCAGCCTGGGTACCTTTCAGGTTCAAATCAGTAATTAATGATAATAATAAGGATAACAATAATAATACAAGTAATATGTGCAAAATGCTGTTTATATGCGAGTCTCAGAGACATGTTCTCAATGGCTCGAGAACCGCTGTTCAATTGTTGGTACTTTCTAGTCCAACAACGTGCGCAGTAAACGTATGTTTCCACAAAACCAAATTTTACACTCCTTGAACCAGTCCAAAAACCACAAATATTCAAAATAAAGGCCGCCACCGTCTGGAAGACGTAGATGTAACGAGCGTTAGCTGTTTGGTTTACTAGATGAAGAAAGCGAAAAAGAACGCGCCGCTCGTCTCGAGAAACGGAATGTAATTCCGTTAACGGAATGTAAACAACAACAACAACAACAACAATGTAATTACCCTATGAAATAAGGTGGATTGCCACCATGCTCGGCTACGCGTGCACGCCCACCGCCTAGCGGAACGATCGCCGCCGAGCGCCATCTATAAGAGAACTTACGATGCACGTCTACCCATTGTCGAGTTGCATCCCCTCAAGATTCGTCCCAAATGAAATTCGCTTCGTTTGGGGGGTCAAGGTGGACCTAGAATTCGACTTGGGGTGCGATGTGGTAGTGCTTCAATTAGTAATTGCATCTATACAACGTTTACCTATTATTTTTGTGCCTTTATTTCCAAACCGTTTTCAAAGGTCATGACATCATTTTTCAAAGGCTGCCAGGACTCTGTGGTATTAACGGTAATCACCAGGACGATGCGGCTGCGCGTTCTGCTCACAAGGACGGATGTCCAGTGAGCATCCCAATATCAAGACCTGACGCTGCGTGTGGGCTTCGCCCTTTGGCGCTGGAGCTCACACTTTCAGCGTGGAACACGGGAGAGTTTTGCAACCTCCGCCTCAAGGCACTGGACCCTGGACTGCTCCTTCGTCTTCCACGTAACTTAGCACGTCGCGACGCAACATTGTTATGCCGTTTATGGATCGGTTTTGTTTTTTCCAACAACTATGCTTTCAGGATGGGGATGGCCGACAGTCCTGCCTGTGAAAGCTGCGGTTGTGAGGACACCATCGCTCATCTTCTCTGTGAGTGTCCTGCATTTGCGAGTGCAAGACATACACTGTGTGGTGCCCTGGACCGCCTCGATCCTTGCCCATTAACAGAGCAAAAGATCCTGGGTCCGTGGCCACATCAGTCGACTGCCCTCAAGACATACAAGGCACTCTTTGCCTACTTGAGAGCGACTGGACTGAGTGACAAATTGTGATAGCGTTGTGCGTGTGTTTGTGTTATGCCTTTTTCCCCTTCTCTCTTCCTCCTTTTAGTCCCCTAATCCCTATTTCGCAGTGCAGGGTAGCCAACCGGAACCCCTTTCTGGTTAACATATCTGCCTTTTCCTCCTCCTCTTTATCTCTCTTTTATTTCTAAACCACAACCCATAAGGTTTTATTTGCCTACCAAATTCGGTAAACTGTCCCCGGTTGGGTGCCCGTTGTTGGAGTATATATAGCGGAACGAATCCATGCATGAATAGCGGTCCCGTAACGGGACAGTTTTTGGTGAGGGGGGGGAGGAATGAGAGGGCGCAACCAATTTTAATGGCCGCCATCTTGGATTCGAGAAACCGAAACTGTGCCGCCATTTCGTCCCCTGACGTCATACTCGCATAGTTCCACCTCTTTCTACCACATTGGACTTTGACGTCATCATTGCCACGCGGCAGGTGGTTGTTTATAAAATGCTATTGTAGATAGCACTGAAAGTCTCAATCCGATAGGGTGCCACGATGTTAGCGCCGGGTGGAGACAACTTAAGCGACGCCACCATACTGAATCACAACTGGCCTCTCCCATGTACCGCGAAATGCTCGACTGGTAGCCCAGTGTAGCTCTCGCTGCAAAAGCCGTTCAAGTTAAAGCACTTTGAAGCGCGCCGAGAGCATGAACGGCGCCGTTACAAACGCTAGTGCGGCTGATCCCGTGTGGTTCAATATGGCGGTGCCGCTGAAGTTGTCTCCACCCTGCGGCGCTGGCATCGAGGCACCCTACAATGCGAGATGCGCGGTTTTCTAGTTGCAGTCACAGATGGCGCTTTGATCTCAGGGTGGTAGGAGACCTCACGAAATCTTGAAACGTGATGAGTAGTTGCTGCCACAGCTGGCGCTTTGATCAAGGGTGGTAGCAGACCCCACGAAATATCGAAACATGAAGAGTAAGAACTAACGCTCCTAAAAGCTCTATCTTTGGTCCAGTATTGCACAACAGAGAATTTAAAACCTAACGATGCGGAGCGTCTGCAGAATGGGTAGTTTAATAGGAGGGGAACAGTGCAACAGCAGCGGCACATAGACAAGACAAAGCGCTGGCTATCAACAGACTTTAGTGAAGAATGTAAAGGTAAATATACAGTGAAAGTCAATAATCAAACAGACAGAAGACGGTTTGATGGTCTTAAAAGACAATCTCAAACCGTCCAGCGTTAATCAATGGCTATTTCGAGACTTTTCCCATGGTATTAGCTTTCCTGGAGCGCTTCCCACGTAATCGTATGATAAATATAGTACGTATAAAACTAGAGAACGTCTCAAACACATATCGAACTTACCGATTTTTACACAGCGGACCTTTAATAACGACGTTATTTTAGAAAAAGTAAAAGCTATGTGCCATATCCTATCAATGTGAGTTGCGTTCGAGAAAAGTATAAAAGAATACTCATACTTTAGGAAGTAGTACTGCACCGACCCTCCATGATGACTGCATGTTGCGTCATGCACGAAAACAAACCCTTTTTAAACTTTTACCGCAGTATCAGTTCATACGAAATAAGCCTGTCGAGAGGTAATTCTACATAAGTTCAGCCCACAAAAGTCTAGACTCAGCACACGCCATTCGTGCGCTTGCCTTTTACGTGTCGTGTTCATTCGTCTACGTTTTCTTGGCAATTTCACTCGAAGTACGTATGCTGCCTTTTTTATGTAAACATCTTGTTAGTTTTCTCTGTTAAAGCGGCGGAATCGGGCAACGTAATGAGAGCAGCACAGAGATCCGGAGAATGATGTGTGTTGGTTGCTTCGATAAGAGACCACCGTGATAAGCATCTGGCACTTAAAAGTGGAGAGGAAACAGAGGAGGACAACGACATCACTCAGAGATAATAATAATAATAATAATAATAATAATAATAATAATAATAATAATAATAATAATAATAATAATAATAATAATTGTTTTTTGGGGAAAATAAATGGCGCAGTATCTGCCTCATATATCGTCGGACACCTGAACCGCGCTTTAAGGGAAGGGATATAGGAGGGAGTGAAAGAATAAAGGAAGAAAGAGGTGCCGTAGTGGAGGGCTCCGGAATAATTTCGACCACCTGGGGATCTTTAACGTGCACTGGCATCGCACAGCACACGGGCGCCGTAGCGTTTCGCCTCCATCGAAACGCAGCCGCCGCGGTCGGGTTCGAACCCGGGAACTCCGGAGCAGTAGCCGAGTACTCTAACCACTGAGCCACCGCAGCGGATCACTCAGGGGTTCAGGAACTGGTGTTGATGCCTGGGTTTTATTAAATAACCGCGCGGCAACGGTAGGACAAAAAAACAACGACTCATATCTCGAAATTTTTCCTAGGCATTTCTTAAAGCATGCCCCTGAGCAAAGGAATGCGTTGATGCGTAAAAGGTATCCTGAGGTGCTGTCTCGGAAAAAAGTGAAATTAACACGCTGATGCCGGACTCGTCCAGCACACGCCCCACAACTTCTACGATATAAACAGGTTTGTATTATCATCTATTTTATTTCTTTGGAGAAGAACGGTTAGTTGGCGTATTGGTTTACTTCATCTTGAAAGCAAAATTCAGGGCACACGGATGAAGGACACAGGAAGAGTAGACGCTACAAGCTTACAGTGTCTACTCTTGTTTCCTTCGTTCGTATGCGCGGAATTTTGTTATCAAGAAGATAATTTCTTTGGATATTTTTGTTGATTTTATTTACTTCCTTTGACATGTTGAGTGCCATCAGGCCGTTTGTAGCTTAAATGCCGTTTTATTAAATTTCAACTTGTATCCGATCCTTATTGTGTTCACCCCGGTTGACCGTTCATACGTAGTTTTGTTGCTATAGCTACATTACGGTAGCATTTCGAGCCTTCAGCGTGGTTGGTCACGTGGTGCGGAGCAGCTGCCAGCGGCGCGGTGCCGTGGCTGATCATATGCTTCGTCACGTGGCTGGTCACGTGGTTGGCCACGTGATCAAGTTCCACTTGGCCAGCTGTAGCTATCGTGTCACGCCAGGTTTAACCAGAGATAAACCACCGCCATTTTTTTGCGCTAGCTGTGCACACGTGATTACAATTTTTGCTGAACAAACCACTCACGTGTGATTAACCGAGTAATTAGTACCATGTAAACTCAAGATGACGGTCCAGTGCATTTATGGCAATAAGGAAAAGAACAGTCACCTAATAAGAAAACTTAACAATAAGCTACGGCAATAAAGGACTCTTGCTGTCGATTTCGTCCCGCGAGCTCATTAACGAAGGTTGATTAGTTCTGTTCGTTATGATCAATCAAGATCGAGTTTTATCAGAACGCGTACCACCTGGCGAAAAGAGACTACTAAGCATTCATTATACCTATACCTCCCCTTCCCCCGCCCCCAGGAATTCTTGATGAAGCTCCTTGAATTCGTATTGCAACGAACCGTATTTAATAGCACGCAGTGCACTCAACACACAATCATAGAGCGGGTAACAGGCGAGAGTTTTATCAAAACACATGCAAATAAAAATGGTTCTGCACGTCTGACGCGCATTTTACAACAGCGGTCCTGGGTGCATCTTTAACGTCGTTTGCAGAAAATAGCATGTTTGCTGGTCACACAGGGGATAATTGCCGGGGGAACTCGGATTCCTTTGAGTAACAAAACGCGCATCGCATTATCGCTCATATATGCACGGTTGCTTTGAACGCGAAAAGCCCACAGTCTGGCGACAAACGCGCTCTGAAACCCGCAGGACAGACGCAACTAGGTAATTTCGGACGCTACTCTTTAATGCGTAGCACAAAACTTCTTTCGCGGCTTCTTTATATTATTTTTTTGTCATTCGCGGTGCTGAACCGATACTCCCGTTCTCAGCTTTCATTGTGCTGCAGCCTAAACAAATACCGTGTTTTAAGCTGGGATTCGGATTCTGCGGCAATTGTGTAAAGAACCGTGCCCTTGGGAACTGTTGCCTTTGATTATGCGTTGCAAAATCTCCCTCTATATCGTTTACTTCAACCGTCGAGTTTTTTGTCGTGAGAAATCGCTAAATTATACAGGAGCCATCGTTTCATTATTTTTTTAGATGTCGATTATCGCCACAGTTGGCTGCTGCTAAAAAGCGGCTGTTACGCGCAAGGCCTTTGAAACTGCTCAATTTGGCGAAAAGAACTGCATATATGCCTGCATTAGCAGCGGCGTATGTAGTGACGCGCAATGACTAATTAGGTACACGAGAGTGCTCTTTAACCGGAACATCGTTTATTACGGGCAGATAGCTGAAGACATGTTTTCTTTGGATAAATTACGAAAGGATTGAATAGGTTTTATCTGTATTCGGCGGTACGAGCGAACGCTAGTTCTGCTGTGTTGATGCGACCCACATCCCTAAACATCCTCAGAAACAACACCAGCATCACAGCATCAACAAACAAGCATCACAGAGGCAAAATGGAGCTTGAAATTAAGTATTTCACTGCAGATTGCCATAGATGTGGCCATCACATAAACCTGGAAACTTTAAACTCAATGCCGACATTTGCGGTTCCGTTGCCATTCCCCACGTTATTGGTTACGAATGAATGTTTACAAGTGTATTGTACTACTTTACACTAAGGAACAGTTTTTTTTAAAGGTGCGTAGCAGATAAACGCCACACTCGAGCACTGCAATGCCTTTTGTTACGTTTGTACTTTCCCGATGGCAGCCTCGTAGATTTTGCAGAACGTACCATTCACTTTTCATTTTAATCCACAGTGAAGAAACCGGACTTAATCTGAAAATGAGCCATGTTCTATTATCATTTTCACTTAAGATTTTTTTTTACAGCATCTTTCAATGTCAAGGTTCTCTGCCCCTGCATAATAGGAGCAGTCATTGTCGTCACCCACATCCAGTGGAAGATCAAGTTCCACAGGTCGGTCAGAAAAGCTGGAATATGGTCAACAAACAAGCGCCAGCAACATGAGTTAAGGCTGCGGATGTGAAGCGCCAAAGCCAAGTGTGTGCACAGATATAAATAAGGGGAAAATAATTGGTTACGTATTTGTAGCTGATAACCATTGAAACATAATGTTACTTGTGGGTTTCAAAAATGTTTTAGTCATATATATTGAGTTGGAAAATGCCAGCCACCTTGCTATTCCCATGCTCGCTTGTCGATAGCTGTCGGCATTGGCAGGCGTATCTCGTCATGTCCGGACTTCATAGTGTGGGACTGATCACCTTTTGTCAGCGTTAATTGGAAGTGCTTCGTCGCTTTTTAAAGCGGAAGCGCTACTCCTCCCATGCCAAACCTCGAGGTCATGTCGCTCCGAACAATGACCTCCAAGCGGCGGAGCGGGGGTGTGGCTGTGACGTCATACACGCCGCACCTCGGCGCAGGAGCGGCACGCGGAGTCGGCGGCGTTCGCTTGCCTTCGCAACTGCGTTTAACAACCTGATTCAACGCTCGCCTCGCAGTTGCGCTGAAACACGTGATTCGCCATTCATCTGATAAGATAATAAACATCGCTAAGCGTTGCTTGACGTTCTCAGATAGCCATGGAGGAGTCCCGCGCTGGAACCAGTGCTTCGGCCGTGTGTCGTAGACGGATGATTGAATTTGACGGTTCTTGTGATCAAGAACGTCGGCAGAATGCGTTGAAGAAGGATAGAGCGAGGAAACATTAAACCAGAGCAAACAGTGTGTGACCATGCTTAACCGAGCTTCAGCTCTTTAAACTAGGTTCAGCCGGTTAGAACTCCAGCCTGTCTCGCGCCCGTTTAAATACAGCTCCTGTCGTTCGGGTTTGAAGCTGCTGCCTTAGGAAAGACAATATGTGGTTCGAGACGAATAACGCGCAACAGAAGAACTGCAGCTTCGTAGGGAAGTGTCAAAGTGAGAACTGCTCTGTTGACATTACATAGCAACAAGAGGGTGTTACAGTCACTTTCGTACCGTGGTACAAAACGCCTACATTAACGCCTACTCGCAATAAATTTTGTTTTCGCATTCTGCCAGCGCAAAATTTAGATTAGACGGAAGAGCGAGGCGGGGGAGTGCATGATTTTTTGTACACCATGCGGCATTGAAAGCTATGCTCTTGGAAGTGCTTTAGTGTAGAAAGAAGAAATAATTATATCATTTCTCGCAGGCGCCGATCTCGCCATATACACGCAGGGCGCGCCAAATTTTACCAGGCCGCTAACGTGGCTTCTTACTCGTCTAGTGGAGCGGTCAGGACTTTCTTAAACCTCAAAATCCCTGTGCGGGGAAGGAGAAACATTCTCAGATATCAAAACCTGGGTAGCGTGAAGGGCGCGTGAAGTGTCAGAATATACTGCAGAAAAGCATACCCTGCGGCCTAGAAACCTTTTGACGAAAGTTGCCCATGCTCGTTCTACTCATGTCTTGTGCTCTCGCAGGAAAGCCGACCGTATTTCGCTACAACCGCGTAAACAAGACGCACAGTAAAGGGCTAGTAATCCGCTAACCCTTGTGTAATGGAAATGGAATGCCGCGCCGAATAATTTTCTTAGGACCTTCGCGAAGGTTTCGTTAGTGCAGCACTCTTCATAGTTGCTGTCTTGAAGAACCAGGGAAGTAGTACTGCCTCTCTCTGCACACGCACGCACGTATTGAGATTTCTTTTCCACCCAGCTATAATAACGATAAGAAGCGATCGAGGGCTTGAAACTGCTGATAACACAACTGCTTGAATGTGCAGTTGACCTTGAAATACATTTAGTTTTTCAGTGTCTTTTGGGCACCGCAACAAGTTGCAGAGAAATATTATACGAAAACTCCTTGAGCGCATCTTGTCTCACAGCCACTGAGGAGCTTCAGTCTTTGATATCGCTGCAAGAAATGGTGCCTCATTAATGCGATTTGAAGCAAATGATCATTTTGAATTAAGGAGCAAAGCTTAAAAGTTAGCATTATTGGCACTAAGCTTATAATGAGGATTGTAGCCGAGTGGTAGACCGACCGTTGTTCTTAAAAAGAAATCACTCGTGGGCAACTTTTACGTCTCCTTATTTTGTAACTCCAAACAATATATTCCTGATGTATTTCAGTAACCTGCGCACGTTGAGAGCATTTAATTCGATTCCTTGTAGTGTTTGCACTACTCACCACTTAATGCTGCCGCTTAACTATCAGAATGATACTTGCAATCGTGGCCGCTGTAGAAGTACGGAAAGGTTTGATGACATGCAAGCTATACACAAAGCATCCTCTTGTTTAGGCCAGTTTTAGCTCGTATATAACTAAGGAGATTGCATTTCGTCAGTCCAACGGGGCTGCCCATCCAGACAGAAAATGAGCGCCTGTTTTTAAGCCAGAGATGCAGGGACCTAGAATGCACTGCCTAAAGGTTTTCGCATAAGCATTTTGTGAAAAAATGGCCCCTCATTAATATAAGTATTTTATTCCTTATAACTTAAATGTCTTCCTTAAATTATAGGGAGAGCAGCTTACAGATTCCTTTGCTGAGACACCGACGCGCGTCGTTAAACTACGCTATGAATCCAATAATGCTAATCCGCGAGTAAGGAAGCGGTCCGTTCTCTCTAATCGCGTGATGCATTTTTCTTCGTCTAGAGGCCTAATTAATAATTACCCGCGCGTCCAGTTTGGAAGTAATTAGTTTCTGCACCCCTCTATTACGGAGTTTAACCTGCTTCAGCGCTTTCCCCAATGTGCATATTTTGTCTTTACCCCACTGGAGTTTTAATACATAAATGCATTTAACGATTACACAAAGAGGAATTTATTATGCACGGGCAGAAAAAGGAAAACAACGCACACCAACGTGAGCGCGGAAGACGGCTCCACGTGCTTGTGAGTGAGAGAGAGAGAGAGAATAAACTTTATTTTTCTCTAGTTTTGTTCGTCTGCGGTGTCAGATGACTTGGGTCATCTTCTCTTGCACAGGGTCGTCTGCCCCTATTCCAGGGCTCCGCTGGATTCCGCCGCCAGCTTGGCCCGCCGGATTAGACCAATTTGGTCGCACCGGCGGTCGCTGGAGAGCAATCCCTCCCACTGCTCCGCACTCGGGTTTGGTATGGCTGGGACCACGGGTATTCTCGGGCGTTCCCACGAAATATGATATAGCGTGGACGTTTCGTTACACCATGGACATGTATCTTTATATTGCGTGGGGTGAATATTGCTTAGTATATGCAGGTTACGGTAGGTACCCGTTTGCAGCTGTCTCCAAGCTACAGCCTCTTCCCTGCTAAGTGATTTGTGTGCTGGGGGCAGCGTCTTCTGACCCCCTTAAAATAATCTAAAATCGCCGTATATCCCTGAGGGATAGGTACGAAAACCTCGGGGCCGCCTACGCGGGAAGCTCGGCTTTTCGTATGCTCTCGAGCTACCCTGTCGGCCTCTTGGTTGCCTACCACTCCTTCGTGACCTGGCGTCCGTACTATGGTATGCAAAAGTGGTGTTCCTTGCTTATCCTTTTGGGGTGCGCCGCAAGAGCGGGGTATGCGGAGCGCGCTGCGGCTGATTCTGCCGTTCATATAGTTTCGGCAGGCTGCTTGCGAGTCTGATATGATCGTTAAAGACTGCTTGGACCGGTAGCCCTTCGCTGCCGCTAGAGCTACGGCCGCCTCTTCGGCCTCGACTATTGTGCAGTCGTTTAGAGATGCGCTAGTGATCTCGCGTAGGTCCGAGCCTATCACCGTCGCCACCATGTTGTAATTGCCTTGTCCTGAAATTTTGGCGTATCTGGCTGCGTCCACATACACCGTTGTGTCCTTCAGGGCTAGTGTTCATTGTATATAGGTGGCTCTAGCCGCTCTGCGTGCAGTGTGCAGATTTGTGTCCATATTTTTGGGCAGTGGAGCTGCCTTTAATGTTTGTCTGTGTTCGTCGGGTATTGTGTCTGTCCTTTGAATTTCTACTAGCGCTCCTTCGCAACCCAGTTTTCTTAATACTTCCCTGCCAATTGGTGTAAGCATTAAACGTTGTAGCTGGGTTACAAGCTGAGCTCTTCTGAGCTCGTCTAGCGTGTTTAGGAGTCCTAGAACCATCAACTTTTCGGTCGGTATGCTGTTTGGTAATCGTAGGGCAGCTTTGAAGGCGCGGCGTACGATTGCTTCTGCTTGTTGTGTTTCTCCTTGGGTAAGGTTAAAGTAGGGGAGACTATAGGTCATCCGGCTCACCATAGGCTCCTTACGAGTCTAAGCGTGTCTCCCTCGCGCATGCCGTATCGTCTCTGCGAGACCTGCTTAATCATGCGAGCAACCTGCAGCGTCGATGCTTTTAGTAGGGCGAGGGTGTGAGTACAGCACTGGTTCGACTGTATCCACATTCCTTAGATTCTAATCATGGGTTTCTCTGGCATCGGTTTGCCTTTCAGGTAGATTTCGAGTTTTAGCTCGTCGTCGTCTGCCGGAACCGTGCGATTCTGTTTGCCTCGCCAAACACGGAGAATTTCCGATTTTTCTGTCGAGCACGCGAGGCCTCTGGGCTTGACATAGTTTTCTACGCATGTCGTGGCTTCCTGAAGTTTCTCTTCCTTTTCCTCTAGCGACCCTCTGGTCATCCAGATTGTGATATCGTCGGCGTACATGGCGGGGTGTAAGCTGTTGATTGTTTCTAATTGTTTAGCTAACCCAATCAACGCTACGTTAAAGAGCGTGGGAGAGATGACTGAACCCTGGGGTGTTCCTTTGTTTGGGGTGGAGAATTTATCCGATCTAAGTTCTCCTAGTCCAATCGTAGCTGTTCTGTCCGAACGAAATGCTTTAACATAGCCATGGATCCTCCTCCCGCAGTTTAGGTCGTCTAGACCCGTAAGGATGGCGTCGTGGCTGACATTCTCGAAAGCTCCCTTTATGTCAAGTTCCATTATAACGTGTTCTTCGTTGTTGGGTAATCCTAATAGTACTTGTTCTTTAATTTGGAGAAGTATATCCTGTGTGGATAGTGTGGCTCGGAAACCAAACATAGAGTGGGGGTACAGCTCATTATCCTCCATATACTGTTGTAGCCTGCGCGTTAACACTCTCTCGTATAGTTTGCCTAAGTACGAGGTGAGCGATATTGGTCTTAGATTTTCAATCTGTAGCTTTTTGCCCGCTACAGGAATCATGACTACCTCGGCATGTTTCCATTCCGCCGGTACCGTTTCCGCTTCCCAATGTGTATTGAGAAATTCGGTTAGTTCCTCTACAAGGTTGTCGCTAAGGTTGCGGATGAGCGCGTTTGTAACTTTGTCCGCGCCTGTGGCCGTATATTTAGTCGCGCACTGCATAGCCGCGTTGACTTCCTCTCTCGTAATGGGTCTGTCTAGATCGTTATTTTCTTTGCCCTTGTACCCGTCCGTGTAGGCCGCGGGTTTGAGTCTCCGTAGCATTTAACGCGAACCTTCTCGAGGAGCTCCGCATCCGGTCCTTCGTATTGATGGACGAGGCGGTATATGGCCTTATTATTTTCCTATTTAGTTTTGGTTGGGTCTATTAGCGCCTTGAGAATACGCCAAGTTCTCGCTGTGCTCAGGGTCCCGTTAAGTGAATCGCTAAATTGCTGCCAATTTTGCCTCGCCAGTAGGGTGGTGTGCTCTTCGGCCGCCGTAATCTCCGGAATTTTGCATTTCAATTTCTTGTTGTACTTTTGGTACTTCCATCTTTTGGTGAGCCCTCGCCTAGCCTCCCAAAACCCTAGTAACCTTGTGTCTACTTCGGGTGTTTGGGTCGTTTTCGCTACCTCTTTGGTGAAATGGTTCTGTTTACCTTTTAGCATTTTAGTCCAATCCTCGATCGATTGTATCCCCCTTTTTTCTAGTTTGTCGCGTGCCTTTCGGAAGGCGTCCCAGTCAGTAATTTTCGCGGTTCCTAATTGACGTTTAAGTCTTTCGGAAGAAATTTGCGTTTTTGTGATGTAATGATCGCTACCGAGATTCTTCATTAAGTTTTCCCATTGCGTCAGCTCCGTGCCGCAAGTAAAAGTGAGGTCGGGGCTCGTGTCGTTATTGACGCTGTTGCCTGTTCTAGTCGGGGAGTCTGGGTCTGTGAGGAGCTCGCATTCGGTAATTTCGGCCGCCTCCGCGACTGCCTTCCCTTGGCGTCGGTAGTCCTGTATCCCCAGATCTCGTTCCTAGCATTAAAGTCTCCTAAAATTATTAGGGCGTTGTCCTTTGCTAGTTTTCGCGCGCCCTGAAACAGTTCCTTAAATTTTAGTTTCCTTTGTTTCGGAGGGTTATACGCGTTTACTGTGAAAATTCTTCGTGTTTGCTCTTCTTTTTCGGTAAAATTTCGACTATTACGTGTTCTACGTCTGTTTCCTCTATTATGTCGTGGCTGATGGCCACCAACGATTTACTGACCAGGGTGGCCGTCCTGCCCTGTTCGTTCGGCTCGTAGCACGTGTAACCTGATAGTGTGGGAGTTGCGCCAGTCTCCTGAAGCGCTATAGCGTCCGGTGGGGTGTCGTGTGTGCATATGTATTGTTGCAATAGGCCCTGTTTTCTGCGGTGGCCTCTACAGTTCCACTGCCAGATGTTGAAGTATTCTTTTCTTCCTTTAGTCGTTCTGGCCATATTAGTTTTTAGCGGTGGTGTTGTTTTGGGTATCTAGGGCGGCGAGGCCTGGACGGTGAAGGTGGTGGGCCTTTTTTCTTATATTTCTCGAAAATTCTTGCTTTCTGAGATTACTTCTTATTTCAGAAAACTGTGATTGTGTTTGCTGCATAAATTGATGTAACAGAGATTGCATCGTAGCTTGAATTTCTTCCTTGAATTTTGAAAACTCATCTCTCTGCTGTTGCATGGTTGGTTGCTTGTGAGTGGGTGCCGCACGCCTAACGCATCTTGACTAAGCAGCGCCTGAACGCTGGTGGCGCGCTATGCGGTAGCGGTATGCGCAATGCTGAAAACCTCTATTCTATTATGCTTGGGCCGAAGTTAGCGTCCTCGTTTCTGTTATTGCCCACTTCATTCATTCATTCATTCATTCATTCATTCATTCATTCATTCATTCATTCATTCATTCATTCATTCATTCATTCATTCATTCATTCATTCATTCATTCATTCATTCACTCTCTCGAAACTTGTTCCTTGCCTGTTCAGCAGGCAGTAAGCATGGGATATGCTCTTTACAGACATGCGGTCATTGCCTGTAGTGCAACTGGTCGCAATCACCACCGATTTAACCCAGGGCTCAAGGTGCAAGGACCAATTTGACTTACCTCTGAAAATTTCACTCGGAAACTGTGTTGCTCGGACCCAAGAACGCAGGTCATCACGTATTCATTCCTGCAGTAGATTAAGCCAGGCGTAGCAAGGATTAGACCACTGCTTTTCTTTTTCTTCCACGGGTGAGAACATTTCAAAAAAGGCTAATAAGCATACCTTCTTTTGCGCATGTAATTGTTATTGTGTGAGCGCATATTTTCAGAGGATCATTTTTCATTGAGCCTACTCCGTTTTCCGCCTAGGGTCATCGTTCCACTTTTCGCTGCCTGTCCACTCAGAGTAGGAGATTTTTGTTTTTTTCAAGCGATGTTTATTGCCGCAGGGCTTAAAGGTTATGAAATGAGAGATGAGAAAGATGCTTAAATAAATGAATAAAGGTGGGCTGATCTAATGAGATCAAGCAGTGAACGATGATATGGACCCTGTGTTCAGGCAATATAGGCATCCAGATTGTCCGGTCAGAGACCCACTGCCACCAGGCGTCGAAATGTCGTCGGCTTTAGCACCGGGCAAACCCAGAACAGGTGGTGGATATCCGCCTCACAGTCTCTGATCTTGCAGACTGGACACCCGGAGCGGGGATATAAATCTTTGAAATGCGGCCACTTGCGTGTCACAGCTGGAGTTTGGGCAACCCCGACCCGTATCCTCCGAAGCGCAACCTCCTCTGTACTGGTAAGACCACAGGGGCAGGTTACCGCACACGGAGGAATTAGAGCACGTGTGCGGCGCCGGAGGTGTTACTTTCTTGTTAAAAGGTGGGTGGTATCATCCAGAGTGAGTACTCGAGGCATAGGCGAGGTTGGGGTCGAAAGGCGGGTCGCAAAATCTGCGCGGCTTTGTGCGCTCAGGAGGTCACGCGGGACCCACTCAATGCGGATTTTCTGCGGGATGCGTGCCGCTAGACGATGTATGTCTCGGCAGATTTCTGAGGAGCGACTGATTAGTCGTAGTAGGCGTGTGACGTGAAGGTCGTCGGTGCGAATGACAATACGGGCCGTAGATAGCATGGGAACGGCGGCCACAGAGCAAAGTGCCTCTTGAACCGCAAGCCTGTCCACACAGAAGGAGGAAGGAGGTTCTGAGAGGCGAAACCTTGACGTTTTGTTCAGGGCAGGCTTGCAAGCACAGTAAACTGCCGTTATTATTTCGCAGGCCTGGATGCTTCCGTCAACGTACATAACGATGGAACCATGCGGCAGATTGCCATATTGCTCTGTAATACGGTCGCGAAACGACGATGCCGCGCGGGTAGATGGTGGCCGACGTAGATCAGTTGATTTGTTGTCGCTTAGCTGCACAAAATGCCAGGGAGGAAGAACTTCCGGGGGCGGTTGTAGAATGGAGTGCAATGAAGCATATGCCCTGAGTGCACACGTTGTGCGTGTAAGGTTTGACTTTATGCGGCGAGCATCGCGAGTAGGACATTTCTGACATGGGAACTAATTCCTCACGACAGC
Source organism: Amblyomma americanum (assembly GCF_052857255.1). NCBI lineage: Eukaryota > Metazoa > Arthropoda > Arachnida > Ixodida > Ixodidae > Amblyomma > Amblyomma americanum. The sequence continues at coordinate 99,498,258 of NC_135506.1, read as the reverse complement.
AAATTTTGGCCAATTTCTGCGCTCAAAACCATGACATTTATCCTTGTTTGTTTAAGTGTCAATAATGTTTGAAACAATCGAGAATGATCTCCGGTCACCACATCCCTCAATGATTTGCATAATGCGGAACATTTGTGATTTGACTGGAATGAGCCCCCATACTCCCACTTCCTATCTACTCCTCTTTATTATAAGAATGAAAGGAAAATCCGAGTACCATGATCACGCAAGCAGAGAAAAGATACCAATAAAAACCATTACTACTTATCTCCTACAAACTTCCGGAAATTATGCGTCACTACCATAACGTATGAACACTTCATTTATTCCAGGGCGAACACCTGCACTAAATCCTTTAGGCTCAATCTACTTAGCCCAGTGGAAAAGCAAGGGCCACAGTGCGCATATGCCAAGAACAAGGACTGTAACGATGGTTCTCTGCATTTAACGGTAGGTGTTCTTTGGAGGCTTTACTCACCACACGGCTTTACAAGCGCCTCCAGGAAATCAAAAGGGGTCAACAAATTTTTTCGTTTACATGCATTACCGAAGACTCGCCTTTGTGGGACGTGCTTATCGATTTTCGCAGTAGGCGTGCAGCTTCGTAGGCTCCTCTTCAAGAACTGTGTGCGAGAGAGAAAGCACAAAGCAGTTCTGTTGATAGCAGAGCCAAACGAAATCGTCCTACACCCTCCTTGGTGACCTAGAGCGGTCTGCCGTTTTTGTTGCACCGATCATAAGGTACCGAATAGAACGGCCGCCCGTTTTGAGCGCACTTGTAGCTGCCATAATATTTGGCACGCGCGACGTCCCTGTAAAAGGTTTCAGCGGATTCCTGCGCCCGCATTCAAACAGAAAGTGTGGAAGAAAATGAGGTCCAGAAGAAACGTAGGGTAGTGAAACGGAAATGAGTACGAAATTCAGGGCTTTCTTTCAAGGCCACGAGAATCTTTCAGTCGTAACGATGAGCGGTATAGTTAACGTTTCGGCATCTAATAACAAAGTGGTAAAGCATACGAGAGCATGTTTGTTGTTTTTAAATAAATTTGATGGTTTATGGGGGTTTTAACGTCCCAAAGCGAGTCAGGCTTTGAGGGACGCTAAATAATTTCGAATATTTATTGTTATTTTCGTCCTCCTCTGCATTACGCCCTTGGCTGCCTATGTGCCATGATACCCAACGTAATTAACTAGCAAGAAATAATTTAAGTTAGTGAAGCTAGTACCGTGCTGGTTCCTTCTTAGTGCGCGGCCTTTCCCGCGATTTCGGAAAAGAGGTTATGCGTGTCGCGCCATGAAGGTACTTTTTTTTTTCGTTCCGGCAAAAAGAAGGAAAACGCAATATACTAACCTTAAGTGGCTGCTCCCTATGTGAAGCTGCTGGTTATTGGTAATTGCGTTATTTAGTGATATACGTGCTGTATTTGACCATAACCAGTTATCATACACAACCACAACTGCATCGAGCGGCATAAGCATTCAATCACTACTACAGTTGTGAACTCTCACTGCGGTTCGCGAGGAACCTGTTTTCTTTCTGCACTTTTTTTGCCATTATTCCTCGCTACCTTCTCCCAGGTCCTTACTTTTTCCTGTTCATGCTAGAGCACCATGCATCATCCCTCTCCTTGTGTCATAGCTGTTGTCCTATTGCTTTTTCAGTATTCTTTGTCTAGTATTGGTCTCAGCGTTATGACATAAATATCAATTCCACCGACAATACACCTACCGCGTTATCTAGACAAGGAGTGAAAACTTTATTTAGCCTTCAAGATCTGCGTCGCTGTTGCAGGTCGGCTGAATGGGGCCGGTGCTCGATGCTATGTGTTGGTTACCGAAATCGTTGGTGATGTGGGCTCAAACTGTTCGGCGTATTGCTGCGAGAATAACAGGCCTACGGTCCCTTCCCTGGTATAAGGGCTGTAGGGAAAAGGTAGTTGTTTGCGTGGGTTCAGTGATTTAATTGCCCTTGGACAGGGCTAATATATCTGTGTATTGTCAGGGTAGGCGGCAAATACCTCACAGCGGAGGTAGCCAGTCGGCGGTTCAGTATGCGCTCGGTCTAGATGTGGGAAAGGTAGAAGGTTTGAAAATGTGGAGCTCTTCAAATTCGGGTTATTATTATTTTAATTTATTCGTATAATACATTTTACGGTGTCGTGAGACCAACTGGCTAGGAAGATACACATTGATGCCACGTTTCGTACCAGTATTTGAGGGAGGCATGTTCCTAACGCAAGCTTGGATCAGAAGTGACTCAGCTTGAAAACGACCTGGCACAAAGATTCCACAAATGGCCAAGAGCAGAAAGAGAATACATCCACGAAGGCGGAAATGCCTCAAAATTTTCCACTATTAGCAGAGTCGGATAGTCGGTCAGTATATTACAGAAAATATTTTCTCCCTCCAGCGTCAATGATATTGGTTTAGTTTTCCCATAGCCAATGAAATTAGGCACGAGCATATAATTTGCAGTAAAAGAGCGAAGTGCTTTGTGGCCATAAGCAATGTACGAACGCGAGTCAGCAAAAACGCTGCCAGGCATATTGTGACGTGCTTCGCGTCGACGACGAATCGAAGGTAATGGGCGGCGTGGAGGAAAAAGCAGCTGGTCGGCCTGGCCGGGATGAGCTCTGCGGCCTCGTCACAAAACGTCTTAATAGGCGCCCCAGACGTGCTCCGTGTCTGCTGAGTACATAACAATATTATACCCTTCTCCCATGGCGAAAACCTAACAGTGGTAGGTGTGCCAAGTCTTTACTCCCCCATCTTACCCCACTCATGGGGAGCGCCCTGTCCAGTGCTCATATCGATCGCGCCCATCAGGATAAGTTGGCAATATACGGCCAATTCCATAGAGATACGCCTCTTCATTTGCAATCATCAAGAAGTAAATGCGCCAGTTCTTTGCAACGACCGGCTAAGAATGCAGGTACCCCACAGTGCCATAGCGCTGACCCCATTGTAGGAAGCCCTACATATACATATCGCTGCGAAATGAAATGTTTGTTTTCCCCTTGAATCCAACAAAAATACCTGGATTTTTCCCGCTAATATTGCATTGTCTTTTACCAGCTCCAGCGGTTCAGCGGTCCTGGGGCTTGGCTGCAGAGCGTAAGGCTGTGGGATCGAATCCCGGCTTCAGTGATCGCCATATTATTGCACGTTACCGAACCCTAGGTGGCAGAAATTGATCTTTTCATTTACAGCATCTGTCATTGCCCACGTGCAGCTCGATGGCGTCAAACCCCAGAAAAAATTAGTAGAGTGCTTTGATTGCCATTTGCATTCGCAGGATTTGCAAGATTGCGAAGTCTCCGCCTCTGCGCGTACTTTAGCTTTGAGAATACACTTTCAAAGTAAAAAATGTTGTTTACAAAATGCAATTTTTTTAAAGCATCGCGCGCAATGACGGCTTAGTGTCGGAAAAAGTGAAGGGAACATAACCTTGGAAATCCAAGTTTATAATGTGTTCTACTCGTATTTGACCGCATTCTGAAGCCAAAAATATTTTTGAGCGGCAAGAGCTACAGGGCGGTTATATTGTATGTTGATTACGAGGGCTATATAAAGAGCAATTAGGTATTAAAAGCGTTTGGGATAGATTTAGGGCAGATCTTAGATAAGGTTTGCTCCTTCACATCGAGCAAACGCTTCAGAAACGTAGCGGAATGCGTATCTGACTTGACATGTATAGCTGCGTTCGAGCCAGGGATCCAGTGACTCGAAGTAAAAGTTCTGAAAAGGGCTGGCGTGAGACACAAAGGCAATATGGTAATATGCTTCTTTTACGCTATAGTGAAAACCCTTAAATATAATATTTTCGCTTTTTCATGTATTTGTTTTTTAATAACATACTCAGAGTTTTGCTTTTCGATGCAGGCCGAATGCAAAACAATAAAAAATATAACAAGCACTCCTGCGTAACGCTTGGAAGCATCGATGCTTAATGCGCTGAGCTACGTGTGTAGCGGGGCCATGTCGGTAAAAGCAATGTAGGTACATTACTTGCTTCGCATAACGTAACAACTCTCGCTTATCACGCCTTACGCAGAAAGGTGTCAACGTTTTTTATTATTTATGGAAATGCTTCAGCTTGCGTACGAGCTAACAGTTTTTACTGGCACCACAAGCAACGCTTTTGATCGATTGAACTCCCCTCTTCCATTCACTGTGCCACTGAGTCATGTCCTATCACAACATCTCAACCATTTGCACTTAGGCTTTTGAAGTCTGTGGAGTCAAAAATTTCATTCCAAGGTGACGCAGTTCTTCGGTGTACTTCGTCGGCTCATCAACTGGAGACGCGGGTTCGATATCGGCCTCGACGGTCGCATTTCTATGGAGGCTAGATGGAGGCTGTGCGATGTGAGTGCACGTTAAAGATCCCCCAGGTGGTAGAAATTATTCTGGAGACCTCCACTACGGCACCTTTTTCTTCATTACTTCCTTCACTCCCTCCTTTATCCCTTCCCTTACGGTGCGGTTTGGGTGTCCACCGAGATAGGTGAGACAGTTACTACTGCACCATTTCATTTCCTCAAAAAGCACTTTTTCAATTTTTTCGTAAGAATATACATACGCTTTAGAAAGCATGCAGGCAAAGCAACCTCTCCAGAGCACGTAACGAGTCGAAAAATCCAAATTGTGTCGAGCCACAGGGCCAAAGGCAATCGCGTTTTCGGAATTTTAAACTCTGATATGGCTATTACTAACAACCGGCTTGAGATCTCTAATTGTAACCAAGCGCCTAACTCTAAAATTTAGAAAGCTAATTATTAAGAATTAGTTAACCAGCTTACTACTTTAAAGAATTCGCCGGTTTTCTGGTGCCTGCCAACACTCGTAATACCATGCTGAAAGAGCAATATTTTTACCTCAAAAGGTAATTTTTGGGAATTACTGAAAATCTTCCGTCAAATACCCTCTATAGTTATTGGTCATACTCATTTCCCTGCTACCTGTTTGATGGTCTGAATAATGTCTATTGTCGAGTAGACTTCAAGAAAGCCTCCCTTATCGAAGTGTTTGGCACCATCTTAATAACACGGTTGGCACTCGATGACGACAGTTTTCAGGAGCCGCGAGGCACGTATTGAGAACATGGATGGTCTCACCTCTCACCCCCCCCCCCCCCCTCTGCACCTTTCCACAGTACTTCGGAGTGGAAGGATGTCTTCCCCTAGCTTTGACTGTGCCTTGGAAAGGAAAGACGCAAGGTTTTTTGGCAGACGTCTCCAATGTCCTGCTACCTCTGTAAAATAGGAAATCGCTCACTTTCCAAAGACAGGATGTGCTCCTTCGAATACCTTTATGAATTATTGATGCGCAAGCGCGGCCTTATCTAAAAGAAATCTCAGTATACCGGCGCACTCAATAAAATAAAAATGTACAAAAATTGCAGCCGAAAAATTGTGCTTTCCTCGAAAGGCGGGTTTTTGTTTCAGCTCGATGATAAACCTATGTTCACTGAATACTGGAGACGGTGTGAGGACGCTAATGTGATAACGCTAGATGCGTATGTGCGCGTTTATGCAAGGTGTAGTTTTATTCAATGCGCAGTTATGAACAGATGATTCATGAAGCAAATTACAGTGTGGTAGGTAACTGGCCTATTTATGTACGTGCTCTAAAGTTGTACCCGCTTGGCGAAATAACTAACCTCAAATCGGGAGCGCTATGACAGATATTTCAATTTTTTGTGAAAAGTTCCTCGAATAAAGTCAGACGCCCCGTATAGTAAAGCAGGCAGTAAAGCTTCAGTAAAACAGGCAGAAAGGCTGCTAAGCGCTAAATTTATTGCAAAAAGTCGGTTTAAAAGTTGCCCTTACTGCATCATTAAAACCGAGCTCCACAGAACGCATCTGGCGATAGCGTTCAAATCTGCGCGCCGCATATTAGTGGACGACAGCTAGAGTGTTCCTGGCGATGCATAATTGAATAGCGCGCAGACGGAATGATTATTTTTTGCTTGCTGAGTGCGTGAAACTCTGCGCGTGTCCACGAGCAGTTCGTGCCACACATTTCAGATGTGAACCCAAAAAGTTTGCGTTCCTTGCCCTCCAACTCAGTTTCCGGACGGCAGGAATAGACTTCCCGCATTTCGCTCTGAACACGCAAAGTGAGTAAATCTCTTTAGAGATTTGGAGAGCTGCTGGACTCATTAACGCGTCCTGCTTAATTTTAAATTTATATGTGAGGTTCGGCTAAAAAAAAAAGAAAATATACGTTCATGGTTGTAGCACGCAAGCATGTGGGAACGAGGAATGAATCGTTATTGCGAAGTGCGCCGTAATTTATACCGGCAACTCTTGGGCTGAGACATGCGCAGTGATCGTCCTGTGAGCGCGTGTAGCTGACGGTGCACGCTGCTACAATGGTGAGCGAGCGAAAGTAATTTGCAGAAACTCGCAACTCCTGCGCGGGTGAAAAATTCACAGCGAAATTACCTGCTGCCATATTGCTTTGAATATCCTCGTTAACTACTTGCATATCGCCAGGAGTTCAAGAGCTTTAATCTTCAGCAAGCATTAAGTGCCGCTGGTTCACGCAAATTGCAGTTTAGTTACAGCTACAGCAATCTATTTTGATATCATGAGTTATGAACGGAGTCACTCAATTTATAAAAATAATTCTGTGGTCACTGTAGATCAAGCGTCGTGTTTCAGGTCATTTATTATTTGGAGATATTGTCTCGATAATCACGAAACCAATATAATCACAGTAAGGGCCGAATTATTGCCATTGACTAACAACCTGCTCTCTCCCTCTCCTCTTCCTCTTGGAGTGCTCAGCTGTAATTCGTCAAGGTAGAGGGTTCTAACAGCCGCAGATATTTTAAGCACCTCATCACTGCTTTTGAAGTAGAGTGATTCATCTCTTTGTATCTCATCAAACCTAGAGGCCTGTGTGCTGTGCGATGTCAGTGCACGTTAAAGAACCCCAGGTAGTCGAAATGACCGGAGACCTCCACTACGGCGTCTCTCATACTTGGTCGCTTTTGGACGTTAAACCCACATAAACCATCAACCCTATCTCATGAAACCATATGAATTGGCTGCCGAAATTCTTGCTGATTGTAAAAACAAAAGTAATCGTTATCTTTATTTCTTCCTGAATTCAACCCTTTCTTTCTTGCTAAAGTTAATTTAAAACTTGGAAGACGCTTAACATACCCTTTGGAATACAACGCAATAGCATGAGATATCCCTTTTACGCAAGTACTCCTTCTCTTTCGTGGATTTGTAGATCGCGTGGAGTCCTGACACGACTACTGGCGCAGTGGTACAGTGGTTAAGCAATGCGCCATTGCCTCTGAAGGTGGCTGTTTCAAATACAGCCAGCAGTTGGGCTTGGGAGACGTAGGTTGCTTTTCCCGAGCTTCCGTAAGCCTTGTTTCTGCACAGAACCTTCTTCGGGAGGCTGTGCATCTCCAGACTAATGATCTGATGCGCACTGTCACTGTGGGCGGGTGGCAACTGCATTGAATTTATTTGTAGGAATGGCGCACAGGTTGCCACCTAGCCATGGAGGCAGGAGGGCCACGTGCTTTTTCGGACAGGGACGGATGGACAGACGCCGGCTTTTTTCGTGAACTGAACATCTAATGACATCGCATTAATTAGCACTTTTCTTGGAAAGCTCCGAGATGACACAGTTGGCACATGTGTGATTGGATGCGGCGTTTGTAATAAAAAAATTGCAATGTCTGCAATGCAAGACTCAAATCAGCGTAGTAGTTATTAGACATGTTTAAGACAAACATTTTATTTTAGAAGTGAAAGTGATCGGTCGATATCAAGTAGAGAAGGAATAATTCAACCAAAAAAACTTAGTTGTTTAGTTCGGGTGCTAACCGAGCTTTGTATTACGCATCAATGAACAGCCTCAGGCCTTCAATGATTCTGTATTGTAGGCTGGAAAAATCAGCCGTGCCACCGCAGTAAAATGGCACTGCCCAAAGGCAACAAATAATTCTGTTCGGTCTATGAAAATGAATTCTAATGTACCGTCTAAACAGCTCATGCTTGGCAAGAAAGTGTGCTTCTTGTAATGGTATATTTTTATTTCTGCTTTACATAGGCCAAACCTTGAGGCATATGAGCAAGATCGCCTGCATAATAGACGGTAAAACATGGTGATATGAGTGTTGCCCTTCTCAAGCAATTATTTTGAGATTTTCAATTCTTTTACTGCTTCAGTGGCCGTTTCCGATGAAGCTATACCGGCCAGGCACCGAGCTTTTGTTCTGATGCTTCTGCGGCAGTAGATACGATACAACGCCATCCTAGTTGGCAATAAACCGGACAATCATCATTTTTCAACCTGAGTTTCATTCCTGCTAGCCCTGAGCGCGGTACTTTAATGACACCGTTAGGAAAGCTTTGCTAAAATTGCGGTTTCTCTTGTGAAAGCATTTCGAAAAAATCAGTATTTGCGGCGAGCTATAATCAGAATCGATTACTTTCGCTCAATAACTTATGAACAGCGTCTAACGATTCAATTGCTTGAGAATGGCGGCACAGATGTGATAAAAAACGGTTCATGAAGTGTGCAAGCTTTGGAGCATGATGTCGAACAGCGACTGTTAATGAGTTTTGATAGTTTCGTATGAACAAACACCAATTACTTTCTTGCAGCAATAGGCTCTAAAACAGCAATTTCGGCCGGAACGACGTCACAGGAGTGACAATCCAGTGTGCTTGAGAACCTATTTTGAGCAAATATTTTTTATCGTTTTGTAAGATATTCTTGCCTCCATCACACTACAAAGACCGCCTAATTTAGATTTGCTTCATCTCGTCTGCGCAACACACCCTTTTATTTCGCAGGAAGACTAACAAACTTGGATTATTCCGACACACACGTGCCAAAAGAGTTCCTTTGTTCCCTGCGGAGTGGTGCTTATTTGAATTCGGATATCACCTCCGCAGCACAGAGAAAAGACTTACCCACCATATGTTCTAAACGTGCAGAGAGGTTGGAAAAACAAAACTTTTTCCCCATGTGCCAGCGGAATCCTAGGCAAGTCAAAGACGATCCATAAAACGCATGAAGACTTGTGGGTAGCTGTGCAAGGACGCTTTTTATCTCATTCTTCTTCATGGCACGTGGCATTGATAAAATTCATCGTCGACAACACTCTGACTACATAAAGCCCTTTGTGTCGCATCGGGCTTCAGATTTTAAAATGAAAAATATTCGCAGTACGTGCACACGTGTCTAAGATATAAAGCATGTAAAGCCATTGGGAAAACGTTAGTAACTCGGCAAGACACACTATTAACCATGGTACAGTAAGGTCTGCTAAAGACTTCTGTATATTTTTTTGTGTTTATGCGAGCATATTAGTTGTATAATCTGCCCGTTACAATAAATAGCCGCCTCACGCACCCGTCTTAAGTTAAAGCCTAAAGTTTCAGTTTTACTTTTTATTCCGCAGCAAGATAAGAGGTCAGTGTGTGTAAGGAAAGCTTAACTGAACGAAAAAATCGCAAGAATTGCTCCTAAAAATTTTGGCAAAGTGGAGTAATTTGTATGGACACTGGCTACAGAAAAAGTCATAATTAGATATGTGCCTGTACACAGCGTAGATCCCTTCAAGGTTGTCTGGCTCTTTTTAACGTAGAAATCTAGCAGGAAATAAACACCACACTGGTGAGTGCAAAGGACGCTCGTATGAAGAACAAATTTTCTTTTTATATTTTTAGGTGCCATAAATATTTGTGTTTTCTTTAACGCGTTCATAAAGCTAAATTCTTCTTGCAATAATACTCGTTTTCTAGCGCCTTTATAACAAGCTGTACGTTCTGCTAGTCCTACCTTCAGGATACTTTGCTCTTTCCTCTATACTATGTTCGATTGGAAAACATAGCTTAGTCGTTGCGGTGCATGGGCACCTTGTAGCTACTTTCGCGGACTTATTTTGTTGGGCCTGTCAAAAATCACGCGTATTGAATGGTAACTGATGCTGCACAATCTCAGCCTATAGATCATTGTACTAAATTATGCACGCGAAGGGTAAAAACTGTTTCCGTAAATACAAAAATTAGGTTACAGTGCTTAGATAGTCTGCAGAGAATCTTCGTGCTATTTATTCTAAGTTCTGTTTGAGCTTCCTTCATGGAGCCGCATGTGCCGGACCTCAAGCAGCAGTTCACGCATTCATAGTTTAGACTTATGCTTTGTTTAGATGAAGATAGCTAATCTGTACCCTGGTAGCAAAGTCAGTAACTTACGTAAGTAAGTAGTATGAACACGAGAAGAGATGTGTACAACAAGAAAATACGCGAATGTCCGCGCAAAGAAAGGTGTACAGAACAGTTGACGGACTGAAATAGTTACATGCGCTCAACATTTTTTACGTGCCAGAAGTTAAAACGCTCGCCTTGCATATCTGGCATTTCGTTTACTATTGCTTTAGGACGAACGAAATATGCATTGTGCTAAAAGTAACCGTCATCAGAGAAAATTTGCGGTTTCCATCCAACGTGTTTCCATCATGAAAAGTTGCATATCTGAAGCCAAGTGAAAGGGGACTCCACGATTTTATGAATTTAGTCTTTGAAGTGACTGTCGTTTTGTTTTGGTGGTAATGGGAAAAGAGGCGCCTTCTTTCAGCGTAATAATTACAGGATTAAGTGATGCATAATTCGTCTACACACAGTAATGAGTATTGAGTTCGTATTCCGTTGGTTTCGCGACTTCCAAGTGGTGAACACATCCTAGCGTATGAAAAACAAAGGAAACTCACTATTGCATCTTGAACGTTAATCTGGCTGCCATCAAAAATTTAATGTCTTTGAACAGCGGGAATAAAAACCGACGCTTCGCGGCGAAGTACAAAGGCGGAAAACTGGCAACAAGCACACGGAATTCGAAGGGTTAAATTCGTGCACGTATGGCTGTCATTGCTTTATTTAAGCGTCTTTGGAAGCCTGGCTCCAAAGAGGAACATGAAATTGACAGCTTAATTTTTAGGGGATAAGTAATAGCTTTAATTCAATACTTCGCGGAGGAAAACGAACTTCAAACGAACAGAGAGCATAGTGCAGCTCGAAGAGGGTCTAGAAAACCCGATATGTCGCGTGCCGTTCCGAGGCCGTTAAAAATTCTCACGGCAATCTGACTACAAAAGAACGTTACGGTGATCAGTGAAAATAGAAGTTTCTAGCATACGGGCGTAGCGGAGGCGTATACCTGTTTACCAGTCGCCCAGGATGCGTCTTAAGCTTCGAAACCTTTTCTTTTGGAACGCGGAATAGGGCGTTCGGTAATTAGTAAAACCGACTGCGATGTCTAAAATTTTAATTATAAACCAAATATCATTCATTATTATCCGTACTTGATTGGAAAACTCGGCCTGTTGTGTCTTTAACATTTTCTGAAGCACGCGAGTATTCAAGACAAGTGGATTATATTGGAGGACACAATAGCAGTAGGTTTCTTATTTGGCTAGGTATCGTGACCTTCACCCGCAACGAGGCAGAATGAAAACGGATCAGCGCTCGGAGCGCATACGCCGTGCAATATGCGTGCGTAGATTTATCCGGCTGGCTCAGGAACTCTGCTTATAGGCCCTTTAAACTGCGTGTCCCAAGGCCGCACGCGGTACAACTGAACAGACTGCACAACGGATGTCCTTCTTGGCTGGTGTATTCGATTGGCGTTCATAAAAATATTGTGTCGTAAGTTTCATGTGTGTGCCAGAAGGATGTAACGCACATACAAAGGAAAACTAAGCGGAGGTCACAATGGAAGGCCATAATATGTATGATATTCTCTGTGCTAAATTTCACAAAGTGAATTCGGTTTTCAGGTACTTTCTGACTCACAGTGAACGCGTAAGCCGCAAAAAATGAAATAATTACGCTAGGAACTGTCCTGCAAGACCTCCGTCATTTTGGGCATTTATTGCTTAGTTGTGCCTTGGCAGCCATCTCTAAGCGAACTCCCCAATAAAGTTTATGTTGCAATGGTAACTGGTATTAGCATTTATGTGGCACAGCTCTTTCTTTTTTGATTTAGTGTGCTTTTAGCCGTATTTTTTCTTTTTAATTGCTTTTATTTCCCGCTTGAATAAGTTCCTCCAGACCTCCTCCGCCGGGATTGCCTCCAACACTTAGCATTGTAGGAGCATGATCCTAATTAATATTCTTACTGAACGACAAAATGTATTAGGTGGACTACTAGAAGCTGCCGCCGAATCTTCCAGAAAGCCTTATTGGGTAGGCTACGCACCCCAGTTTCTCTTAAAGAGACACTAAAGGGAAATAACAAACTATGCTAGAGAGATACATTATTCCTCGTCAATACTAACGACGCTTTTTTCTCCGCGGAGAGGTGGCGGCACTGCTGAGAAAACAGCAAAGGGAAGTCTCGACACCGTTACACATCCAAACCGCCTGCGATAAATAGGCCCAGTTACGTCATTTCTATGACGTAACTGATTAGTGGTCATGGCTGCAAGGTGCAAATGTAGTCTGCTCTGACTCCTCCTTGAAAAGCAGATCCTCTCCGCAGCACTGCGCGCGGCTGCGCCTTGTTTCTACGCACACATAAGATGAAATAGGCTCCATGGCTGCATGAGAAGCTAAGTGAAGCTATCGAGGGCAGCCGCAGACTGCACAACAAATTGTTTATTGAGCTCACTAAAGTATCCAGTGGCGACGACAAGGCTGGCTTAATTATCACCTTCGGTGCGCTGGCATGAAGTTTTCACGTAAGCTTCGAGGACATGCGGGCATCAGTCCTGCTTTGGGATAATTTACTCACCAAGGCATCTCAAACGGGGCACTGTGTGGTCAATTATCTCGTGCTTTTTGACTATCTACGCATTAAGCATAATCGCAGACGACACTTGCGATTGGCACTGTTGTGGTCGTTTTGATTTATGTTTCGTGCATAGCTTTAGATAGGCTGTAATCGGTAAAAAAATAAGGGGACGTTTCGGAATGCCCGCACAATCTTGACGAACACGCCTGTGCTGGTTGAACGTTTTTCTCGCGGAAAGGCTCATACAGTTAACTTGCCAATTTAAATGTGCATCGCATTTTTATCGCCCAGCTTTGCACGAGCCCCCAAATGAAATGCACTAAAACGCGGCCTTGCATGACGGCACCTGTTTTACTTCCTTCATGGTGGGCCATGAACGAAAACTTTGCCTTTATTAAAGTACGAAATAAGAGAGGATGGTGCACGCGTGTCGTACTTCTCAGATAATTTTCAGCACACCTCCAAGCATATCCACCTTTGCACTGCACAGGAACCAAAGACGAACGTGCGCTCTCATCGGGCTTTGCAGGTTCACGAAGTACTTTTATGCTCGTGTCTGCATGAGCGAATACTAAAAAAATAAGGAAGTGATGCACTTAAATTTCAGAACACGCACGGAGAAGCCAATTCAAAGGCTGAAGTGAGAACTAAACTGCTTCACCGGCCACCCGGCAAGCTCAACAGTGCGTAAACGCAATTCAGAACTTGCGCCTCTGAACTCACTACGCACATTGGCCGCACGCAGCTTCAGTGTGCACAATGCAAAGGCGAAAGATTCAGCTCACGTTTTGGCGTCCAACCTTTCTCTGCCTTGTCTGTTTTTCGCTGTTTTATCTGTGCGACTTCGCATTATTATTGACTCCGCTCGCCGCGCTGCTGTCTTCGTATTTCGACGCCGATTGCGGTTCTACGGCCAAGCAGCATTCCTAAAGAAGTCCCATACTTAAGTCACCTCCCGCACTTGCATGAACCCGCAAGTGGTGGTGCGAAGTGTGCTTCGCTTTTTGGCATTTTTTAATTTTTAAAATTGGCATTTTTACTATTCCGTGATGCTGAAAATCAGTATAACATGATTTAGTAGTCGCTTGTAATACGCCTCTAAGTGACAGGCTGGGCTGTAATCATAAGCTGGGAAATCTGTGTAGTTTAGGTGCTTTGCATATCGTGATGCAGATTATGACCGCAAGAGATAAGTATGTTTCAGTCTGAGTGATCTGTGATTTTCCGAGCGGCCTCATGAAGCAGTAAACACCTGGGCTATTGGCTGCCGTTTCTGCATGTTCTCTTCTTACCGGTAACATCCTAGTGCTTAATCGCCCGTTTAGTTTCAACGCAAGCGCTCCAAATATAGCGAATAAATTTTATGTACATATAACAACGAAAAGAGGGCACGATGTGCAACAAAAATATTGTGTTTATATTTTATATTATTTCTCTCGCATGAAGCAACTGCAACGTGGGTTGACGTCTGCTCATGTAGCAAGAATCTATTCGTGGTTCAATATTTCACCGCCAAAGATCGGCCTTCTAGGTTTGGCACATCGTTAGGTTGTATTAGCGACAAGCTTAAATAGCTACGTCATAATAGCGCGCACGCAACATACCAACTAAGTTTGTTATTAGAAAGTCAGATATTTTCTCCTCGGTCTTAGCTGAGTAATGCCTTGCAGCTAAAAATTTGCGACCTGTTATAAGAATTCCAATTTGGATACTCAGAAATGAACTCATGAATGACGAGAATTTCACGCGCAAAAAAAAAGGCGCACGTTTAAACATTTATGTAAAAAGTTTCCTTCCTAACTGTATGAAACCAGCGTCCCCTGTAACGCGCCTGAAACCTCTGCGGATAGAATGGAGCTCACTAGCGTCCAACAAAACGGACTCCACCGTTGGATCGACTCGTGGCACGGGCGGCTAATATTAGATTAGTCACAAAAGTCGCCATCGCGTGTCGGGAAGATATCCTGTATTGTAAAGAAGGCCACGACTGCGGATCAGAGTAAATTTAAAAGGTATGTGTTGTCGTGTTTACGCTATATTTTTGTCGCGCTGAAAAGAGAGAATTTGGCTTCTAACGGCGGCAGAAACCAAGGACCGCGCGGCATGTGCGAAGAACACATTAGAAATGCGGATTGCAATAAGAAAACTCACTGACAGGTTTTCTTGACACTCGCGTAATTGCTGAAGCCATGCACACAGCTAGATCTAGTCTCCTCACGCGTGAATGGCTTTTAGGAAACAAAAAGATTCTGACGGAATGAAGGACTAGAAGTTAACATTTCGGCAAACAGATTCTTCTCAAACTTTTTCTGTGCGTTACATCAGGACATTGCTACAATCTAGAAATCTTGTTTGCAGTCTAGGTATAAGACCCACTAAATGTGCTCGACAAACTATAGAATTCATATGTACCGATTTGTGGAAAAGTCTTGAATATAACGTTCAAACTGCGCCTGCTGTCCGTGCCTTTCAGAACAGTTAAACTTTTTCTACTCAATTCATCCCAGCCTTTTTTCTTTAGTGTTTTAGTTTCTGTTTTTTGTCTAAAAATAACGTGTATTTGATGTTTTTAGCAGTGTAGAGTGCCTACTGCACAAATATATGTACTGCTAAAATCCTACGCTAATTTTGCTGTCATCTACATGATATGTGTTAGTTTACAGTGGCTCGGACCCTTAAACAATTTTTGTTTGATCCATGAAGTTGTGCGTTCGTACTTCATGCCTTACGCCCAAAAAACAAACTTTAAAACTTTCATCATATTTGCAATGCTGTTCTTTAGAGTTGTGGAAGTTTTCCGCATTCTTTTCAACGCACAGTCCGAATCGTTCCTGTCCCCTTTTCCTAACCACGCATGCATATTTGCTTGAACGCGAAATTTCAGGCAACAAAATGAATGAACTGGCGGCAGGGAAGGAGGAGGGGCAGAATTCCAGCATCTCCAAACAACGCTTGTCGTTTATCACCCTGACTAAAGCCATTTGTTTCTGATGAGGTTTACCACCGCTTCCCGTCTCTGGCAGGTGTGCCCACGTCGAGATGTAAACGCTGGAACGTAAAGGCCGGGTACGCCAAAAGTTGTGCCGCCTTAGCTCCCTTTTCCGGCAGGTGATCAGTCATCACCAGGTCCACTCGCTGCGATTCAGGGCTGCAGTTGCGTCGTCTGTGTGGGCATGCAAATACCGGCGCCGTGGATTGTGCAGCGGAATAGGTACGCCCCAACCATTATTTAAACCTCCGTTATCATTTGCGACACCCAAGCAGCCTACAATAACACTTTTCTGTGGGTGCTTGCAATGCGTTTTTTACTCTGGAATAAAGAATGGCTTTACAGAGAGAGACGGATGTTTTCTCGGATTGGAAACGTTAACTCGACAACGTGGATTTTCCTCTGAGGTGTTTACAATGCTTTAGCAACATGTGTGCTGGGAATAGTGCCAGTTTTTTAAACTTTAGAAAATGAAAACGCAACATTAGGTTCCTTAGTCATGATTTGCCGAGATTATCTACAAAAACTTTATTTTTCAGGTCGTTCAAAATTTGGCGACGTCACAGGCTTCGCCTACGATTGGTAGAAGAATAGAGCGAAGGTGTGCAGTGGCTGTTATTTAATAGTTTAAGCGGTTATTTACTTTTATACAACCCTCCTAGCTCTAACATGGCGAAGCAGATTGGGATTAGGAAAGGTGATCATCTAGATAAATTTCAAACGATGAAAAAACAATGACACCAAAGGAACTATATATCAAAGGGACTGAACGGCGCAGTAAGTCTCTTGCTATGAGTGGATACCCGAAAGGCGCCGTGAGAAAAGGGATGAAAGAGGAAGCAAAAGAACAAAGAGAGAGAGAGAGAGAGAAAGACGGAAAGGCAGGGAGGTTAACTAGGCAGCGCCCAGTATGCTACCCTACATGTGGGAAGGGGAACGGAGGGAGAGATAGAAAGGGGAGAGAACAAAAAGAGATGATCACTTTTGCACATGTCCGTTGGCCGTTACTTGCAGGGTACAGAGGGCCCACACGGATAGTTCACAATCTCGCACTCAGTCCTGGGTCCTTCAAGAGCTTGAAAAGTGTCTTCAAAGCTGTCCTCTGCGATGAAGGCTTACTCCAAGGACCCAGAATCTTGGCTTCTGTAAGGGGCCGAGGATCTAAACGGCGGAGTGTTGCAGCCAGGAGTGCACGCTCACGCTGAAACCGAGGGCAGTTACAAAAAAGGTGTTCTATAGTTTCGTCGCGCCCACAGATCTCACACGCAGGAGAGTCTGCCATTGCGATTAAGTGGGAGTAGGCATTTGTGAACGCCACTCCCAGCCACAGGCGACACAACAGCGTCGCATCGCAGCGGGAGTGGCCGGACGGAGGACTGAGTTGGAGTAAAGGGTCTAGGCGGTGCAGACGGCTTGTGGAGTTGCCAGTAGAAGACCATGACGCTAAAAGCTCTCTTCGGCCAAGCATTCGCAGATGTCTTGCTGCGTCGGCTCTTGCCAACGGTATCTGGACAATAATAATAATAATAATTGGGTTTTTTTTTGGGGGGGGGGGAGGAAATGGCGCAGTATCTGTCTCATATATCGTTGGACACCTGAACCGCGCCGTAAGGGAAGGGTAAAGGAGGGAGTGAAAGAAAGGAAGAGAGAGGTGCAGTAGTGGAGGGCTCCGGAATAATTTCGACCACCTGGGGATCTTTAACGTGCACTGACGTCGCACAGCACACGGGCGCCTTAGCGTTTTTCCTCCATAAAAACGCAGCCGCCGCGGTCGGGTTCGAACCCGGGAACTCCGGATCAGTAGTCGAGCGCCCTAATCACTGAGCCACCGCGGCGGGGCAATGTTGGACAATGTTGGGACAATGTTGGAACGAAGAGCGCCTTAATTAGGCGAGGGAACGAAATGTTCTAAAGTAGCTGTCATGTCTTTGAAAGAATTATTGTGTTGATTTATGCCTATAAATTAAAATACTAATTCTTACTGAGACTTGAAGACGAATACACGAATTGAACAGTGGGCTACGATAGTCCTGCACACAACTCCAGATCGCATCCTTTCTCGCAGGCTCAAGTTTTTGACGTTTATATGCAGTTAAATGAAGAAGCCCGCATTCCGTTTTCTCCTACACCAGCAGGTGGACGCATGTGCGTCCACTGGAATTTAAGATCGAATAGATTCCCCTGCATAATACGGATTGTGATGTTTAAAGCCTCACTGCAGATTTTGGCCTGGGAAGATAAAAACTGAAGCGGAATCACTAGTGAGCTTTCATGGCGCATGGATACTTTAATATTTCATAATATTCAATATATTAAAAACTCCTAACTAACCCTTAGGAAGCAGAACTTAGTCCCTTAGCCCTCTTACGCAACTCCACACTCCACATGCACCTTTACGGTACGCACGCATCCGTATCGAAGTCCTTTCTTTTTGAGGAGCACTCCTTCACCGCTGCTCTAGCCCCGAAGACATGTCATGAAGCCTGTCACATGAAGCGCCGCACCAAGCACACAACACTGCAAAACTTTCCACACCCTCTTACTGCGGCGCAGCTCTCAGCACACCGACGCCTCGCCTCTTCGTGTCTGACGTCATACCTGCCTCTCATTTGTTCACTGGGCTTTAGTGTCACAACCACTGCCGACCAATCCTGAATGAGTGTGACAACGCACGCGCCTTTTACTTCTAACGTCAGCTCTAACGCTGCCGAGTTAGTAAGCCGCCTAGGTGGCTCAGTAGTTGTGGTTCCCGGTTGCTGACTTGGAAAACGGGGTTTCGATCCCGACCACTGCAGTCGCATATGAATGGAAGCGAAATGGCAAAGGACCATGTACTGTGCGATATCAATGCACGGTATAGAACCCCAGGTAGTCGAAATTACCGGAGCCCTTATCTGCGGCAATCCTCATAGCGTGATTTGCATTTGGACGTTAAGACCCGATAAGCTAAAATTGAACTAATTGATTATTAAGGTGTTGCGGTCTTTTTATATGAAGCGTGAACTAAGCACGATACCTCAGTTTTCTTAAGAAGGAAAAAGAGCGCAGGAACACGAGCCGGGAAAGAACACGACGGGTCAACGCGCTGACCAGCAAATCTTTTTTATTCCGCCAGAAGAAAAATTACACATTTGAAAAAACATCGAAACAACAATAACACAAAACAATATACACAGCCAGATACAGAACATGCAATCATTGTAGGTGCTTTGCACAAATGAAAAGGAGAGATAAAGGATTTCTTTGTCAAGCAGTCGAAAGAATGGCTTTCTGACGCAGCTCTGTCCTCTCCGCTTAATATCTTCCGTTTGATTTGAATGATGTCCTTCTGAATGATGCCCTTTTGACTTGGGCAAAACAGCTGCAATGAGTGCACGTTTCCCAAGTCACCGCGCTAAATGATTTTTTTTAATTTTAACTAAGTCACGTGGTACTGTAGATAAAAGCGGCTTGTATGCATTTACTGGCGCCCTTATTTGAGCCTTCTTTGCTCTCTTTATGACTCTAGAATCTCTAAGAAGAAGTCCACTTGTGAAGATTGCAGCATATTAAGCTCAGAAAAGCGACCGCAAGCGCACATAAAGAACAGGCAGTTGATGGGGTTCGTGCACCCTACCCCTTTGTAATCGAAAATCTGATCACTGCTTTTCGAGAGCAACAACTGCACTGCCGCATTTTGCTAGGGTTTCCTTACTTTCTCCGCACAAAAAACACTGAAAGGAACGAGTTGACCCATTCTGAGGCACGTGCAGCAGCTTTGAAAGTGTCGCCCAAGTCTAACACATTTCCCATTTTATTAGAGCACACAAAATATCCCGTTGGTCTCCTTTATTTTCAAAGATAGCGCCAGGCAGGGACACGGCAAACCTTTTCAACGCCTCCCGTGGAAGGACAGCACGTGCACTCCATTCCACTGATGCAGAACGACCTAAAGGCGCACACAAGCACACTTCCGTCGTCCATTCCGCGACAAACACTGCTATGCCTCCGGCTTTAAGATCACAGGCAATTTTGAAGCGACTCTGACGAAGGGATCTTTCGTCCTTGCCGTATACTCGAGACCGTAGCCGAAAGGGGGAGGGGGGTGAACATTTTTCGAGATAATGAATGCCTACAGTTCAGGCAAAATCACAGACAAGACACCAGGCACAATAGCTGAATATGAATGCAGATCGACCAGACATG
Organism: Amblyomma americanum; assembly: GCF_052857255.1. Lineage (NCBI taxonomy): Eukaryota > Metazoa > Arthropoda > Arachnida > Ixodida > Ixodidae > Amblyomma > Amblyomma americanum. Next base: position 99,478,310 of record NC_135506.1, on the reverse strand, counting down.
GCTTCCCGAAGCACTTGCCCTAACGGGCCTCTCTGGGCTAAAGCAGCAAGAAGAAAACAATGAAGAGAACTCAGCTTTTACTCGAGCTTCCAAAGCGCTTGCAGCCCTTCGCTGTGCGGACGTGTGCTTTTCTAATGCTGACGTCGTGGTGCACGCCTGAATATGGCATTTGCTAACAGTGCAAAGGAAAGGCAGTCAAACAGTGATGATGGTCTAGAGGTTCGGCGCAGCCATAACTAAAGCTCTATTTATTTGATGGAGATGCGGACGCTCATCACCTAAATTTGTGCTCTGAGGCTGCAAATATTCTATGCTAGAAGACATTTTACCGTAAACATTTTCTGTAATATTTATGGTCATTGCCAGCAAGTTTACATCAGCTTCAAGCCGTCGCGTCGGCTCAGCGCTTATGGCCCTCGGATGCTGACTTGTAAGACGCAGGTTCGATATTGGCCACAGCGGTAGTATTTCGATGGAGGCGAAACGCTAGACAATGGTGTACTCTGCGATATCACTACAGATTAAAGAACGCCAGGAGATTGACAATATCCGGAGTCCTCCACAACGGCGTCCATCATGACCTTAGTCACTTTGGGACAGTTAAACCCCATAAAACCAGCTCAAACATCCACCGCAGAGCAAAAGCACTACAATGCACTACAATTATCCCAGTCCTACACCGACCGCTAACATCCTGTCCCAGCCAAATTGTTTGCCTCATCTGTTAACCGGAATTTGAGTCGGCCGTTAGGCAGACGCAAATGGGGCAATTTTTTTAGATCACGTGCATTTGCATTTACTCAAGAAGAGAACCTGTCCATAGTTAGCAGGTATAATGCGCTGATGCATTAGGCTTGTACACCATTCTTGGTATGGAGGCCATCAAAATTGCATTCAAAAAGTGGTTGTGCTGATCAACAAGGAGTCCGGTAAAAGTATGTCACTGACAATGTAATATCCATGACATGACAATTATGTAATATGCCATGGCAATGTAATAAGCCATGAGAATGTAATATGCAGATGTAGTGTATTTCGCACAGCCGGGACAGAAGGAGCGCGTGGCCCGTGTCAATGATGTTTTCCCTGCCGCCCAGTCGCCAATTTCATTGCGTAACGCATATAAATGACGAGCTGACAGGTGAGGTCCAATGTTATGCCAAGCTGCTGAAAAGTTATGAGCCGTCTCCTCAAGCGGTCTTCCCATATAAAGAACAAGAATCAAGCCCTTGCGTACCCGATCCCATTGGCTATGCACGCAGCATGGTAAAATAATATATGTTAAACAAACAAAATTATGGCAAAACTTTTTATACATCTAACAGAAACGACTTCTTTCTTGTGTAAATATAAAAACGCACGGTGTCAAATATCTTTGTTACAATGGAACCCATTGCTCGTTATGGCCCCTGTGCGCCGCCAAAGTTCTTGTGCATGAAGAAAAAAAGCGCGTGAAGACGACGACAGAACGAAGAACCACAAGGACGAGCACTCTCAACAGAAAATTTTATTCCTGACAGTACATGTATCAATACAAAATCATGAAAAGACTGAACAAAGAAGAAGGAAGCGCATAGCAGCAATCGTAAGCACAAAAATTCGCCAAGGAGCAGAAGTAACAAACAGAACATACGCAACACAGCTCAGTTACTTTACTCACGACCCAGTGCAGCCGCTAAAAACTCGAATTCACTATCATACAACGCCACCGAGCGCCGAATAATTCAGATTCTCCGGAACATGTGCATGTGGAAGGCTTCCTTCAGCTCAAGGACCAACAGCTCTGGGCTCTTGGGGTTAGCGCCCGTTCTTGTGGTTCTTCGTCCTGTAGTCGTTTAACGCACTTTTTCCCATAATGCATATATTAACCAACCCACCTCATTTTCTGCTGTAAATATTGTGCATGCCCCTCTCGCATGAAGGCCTTCTTTGATATTGCTGCAAGTTTTTTTTCTGACGTCTACACGCAATATAGTTTCGCGCCGAGAAGCAGCTTTGCTGGAATTGTCGTTAGGTTGGATTGCTCTCTAGTTTACGCTGCACGTACTGGCGAGAACTTTGTAGTTCATTAAGCGCCATGTTCATACGTAGTACGATTTAAGTTCGATGAAGCAACAGTTCGTAGCATTGACTTTGTATGGTTAGGGAAACGGCTAATGGTCGTTTGCCTTTTCTGTTGTCGCTTTTATACTTCAGAGTTTTCAATATATTTCTTCAATTTTTCCATTACATCTCTCTCATGACGACCTTTTTGTCTTGCTGTTTGCTTCCCTTTTGCACAACATTTTATGTTGTTCTTTATTTTACTGAGCCGAGCACTTCTCCCCCCTAGCAATTCAATTAATTTCATTTCTTTAGTTATTCTATAAATAAAGCATCCTGGGAAGGATCAATGGCTACAACCTGTCTTGACAGCTTGACTAGGCCCATAGTTCCTAATGAACGATAGGTGCACCACTGAAGATGGCCGCGCTAATGTAGATTTTGCATGGGAGGTGACCTCCACTACGGCACCTCTTTCTTCCTTTCTTCTTCCACTCCCTTCTTTATCCCTTCCCTTATGGCGCCTTTCAGGTGTCCAACGTTATATGAGACAGATACTGCGCCATTTCCTTTCCCCCAAAAGCAATTAAAAAAAATGGGAGGGGAGACTAATTTTTACTTTGTTTGCCTATTATAAGGAACACATTATTATATTATGATTGTTATTAGCTCTTCACGAAGGGCTTAAATGCACATTTTCAACGTTTGTCGCCTGGATACACGCGGCAGGTTGTCTTAGCCTCTGCTACGGTCACATACTGCACAGTGCCTCAACGGAAAAAGTACACGACTGAACGCGGTATAGTTTCGATTTCTCTTCAACATATAAGCTGAGAAGGTTCGTTGGACTGCGAATGTCCAAAAAGAGTAAGTAGATACTGTCGCATTTGAGCCAAGGATTTTAGGGAGCAAGATTTCATCGATGGAGTTTGTGCTGTGCTGTTTGCTAATTATCAGCCGACTCCTTAAGAGGCGGCAAAAACACAGCTCTACAGAGATAAATATTCCTTCGCGTCATCGCGATCGCCCTAATCGCCTGTGCTAAAAGTGCTACACACGGACCAATCGAACAATATTGCATCTGCCGGCTACAAAACAACCTGACTGCGTAAAATTAGATTTTTGCTACATAGATATGCGTTAACTTTCTGCACGTCTTCATATCTGCCATTTGGGTGTTATCTTTTTATTGAATTTCGCGACCGCTTAGTCTAGACTGGTGCCGCCGCTGCCTAAAGAAAGACGTAGGAGAAACAGAAGTTGGCGCGTACCTTTACGGTACCGCGTTAAAATTAGAAAGAAAGCGTGTTAACCGAGAACGAAGGTTCTATAAGAGAGAAAATGCCAGAAAAAATTATTTAGGTATCGCCCGAACTCTCCGATCTGGGAAGTGTGTCTTACCATGTCAAGTCATGGATCTTGGCAGTTGATGCGAAATGTGCGATCTTAATTTTTCAATTTAGAGACACCTCTACTTAAGCTATAACATGAAGTTGGGATCGTCGGTTTGACATTGCGATGGATCGTGAACAGCGAGAAAAAAAAACAACGGCAAACGTAGAAAAGACACGACGAGTGCTTAACTTTTTCTGTATGTCATGCGCGCTTTTCTCTATCTAAAGCAACGTCTTCTTAACCACACTCAATATGCATCAGTCTTTCAGTTGTGTTCTTTTTGTGTCACGGCTACGATTTTTGGTAATATGTAATGCTGTTTAGAACATATTCGCATTCTATAACTGTCTATTATCGCACCACTAAATTAACTGGTAAGGTTTGATTTATTTTACATTACCAACATTAATTCGAAAAGCAGAAAGGCCTGTGATCCAGGCACGCAGGTCGTTAACGGACTGACGAGTCGTTTTATTGCTTGAGATACTATGATTGGATGTGCGTAGTGTAAGGAGTGAAAATAAATTACAAAGCTTTGATTCGCGGCTGTATTTTTTCGCTTAAATAAAATTGTCTCTCAGAAATAATGCTACAATAACCGGAAGCCGCAAACTTGTTACTACAAGCAGTTGCAATCACAGCAGTATATGGAAGTAGCAGCGGTTTGTCATCACCTCCTCGGTCATCATTATGCACCATATTAGGTCTAACATATAGCAGTGACATCTCCCAGTGGTTAACAAGCCTTGTTTCTCGTTAGCAACAGCTACCATACCATGGAGTGGGTGAGGGAACAGACGCGAGTTAATGACATCCTAGTCGAAATCAAGAGGAAGAATTGGGCTTGAGCAGGGCATGTAATGCGAAGGCAAGATAACCGCTGGTCCTTAAGGGTAAGGGATTGGATTCCAAGAGAAGGCACGTGTATCAGGGGGCGGCAGAAATTTGGATGGGCGGATGAGAATAAGAAGTTTGCTGGCATAGAGTGGGCGCTGCTAGCAAACGACAGGTTTATTTGTAGAGACATGGGAGAGGCTTTTGCCCTGCTGTGGGTGTAGTTAGGCTGATGATGATGAGTGTTTTCTCTTGGTTAACTTGAACGATATAATTTCCTTTTCATTGGTTTGCTGCGCGTACTTCAAACCAATTTGAATCCATTTTTTAGCTTCCAGGCCGGTGCTGCAACAGTCCACCCTAACGAGACGCAAGTGCTTTGTATTTTTGTCTTCATGAAAATTGCTTCAGTCTGCTAACGTCAAGTCGTTATCGAGACTGTGGGATATAGCAGGGGAAGGTGTTTGATTTTCTTCCAGCATTTGTTCTCCTCGCTCACTCTTTTGAAAAGCTGGCCGCCGTATCTAACCCAACTGTGAACGGTCGGCAAGTTCCAGCCGAAGGAGTATCAGTATGAGCATTAATTGTAAACTTGTCACAGTACTCGTGACGGCAATAATAAGAATTTCACGCAAAGATAATGACATTGTGCGTCAACGCACATGTACCGTAATCTGGCACTCAAATGCTCAGTAATGCTTGAAAAGAGTGGGATGATAAATGTCACCATTACGCTGGAACTATTCTTACATGCGCGAACAAGGGCACTTATACGCTGCTCGTAGTTGTCACCCGCCCCGCATGAATTTCGAAGAACACCCACCTTTAATAAACTGCTCTACGCCGAAGCAGCTAGCTCTACGCTCAGTCTGGATGTAAATGCTCGTTCTAGTCGCATTCAAGCACTCGGCGCTACATTAATTACGCTCGAGCGCGCTTCTCTGATCACTTTCGTGCCTGACAGGGCTGTCTGCCATCTTGAAAGGTTTGGAGATGGGAGGACGGCGTGGTGAACCACTCTACTTCTACTTTGTCTTTTTCGCTCAATCACCTAGAGGGAAACTTCTAGGAATATATGCGTCTCTCATTCCACACATGAGCTTAGCAGTTTTGAAGAAATATTGAGTCATTGATTTGAACGATCACAGTTAACATTTTCAAAATTTTTCTTGCACAAGGTCCAGAGCAACCCACTGTTGAACAACAACAAACAAAAAAACAGCACGCGCAGCAAGAAGCTTCCACATATCAATGCCAATGCACGGCGCCTTCCCCACAGACGGGACACTTAATGCTATTGCCTTAATAATACTTAAAGAAAACAGGTCTGACGAAAACTCGCTTCTTCTCAAGGGAACCTATCGCAATCAATAGTTGAGTGAAGTTTTTTTGGGGGCAAACGATAGGTCCAGCGCTGCGACATGGAGCAGTGTTTTGAAGACTCTGTGCAGTTGAAATCGGAAGAGCATGTCAGATGGTATAGAACCTTGTTCAACCGTTTCATGTGTTTGAGTGCCATTCCAAGCGTGGCGCTTGAACACAGCGCAGAGTTACTTGCAGCGCTTAGAGCACGCGCTATATTTATGCGATTCCGGTCGAAGCTGTACATGAAACCAAACAAAAACAAGAACGAACTTTGTGGTGTATGCGATATAACGTCCCGGGCCTTCAACGTGACGTATCTGAGACAGCCTAGTGGAGAGCTCCGGGTTAATTTAGACCACCTATAGGGTTCCTCATAGTCAACTCACATCACGCAAAAAGACGGGTGTTTCTGCTCTTGCTCTCAATTGAAATACGTCTGCCTCTGCTGAGATCCGCTCTCGCGACCTTGATGTCAGCAGCCACGCAGCGTGTCAAGAAAATAGTCAATAGGGGCTCTGCCGAAGAACCTCTACTATATCTCTGCTATCCCGGGAAATGGACAAAATCCGCAGACAAGGTTGAACAAAAAGAATTAAAATGACGAAGACTACTTGCACAAATGCCTAATGAGGTCGATAGATTAGGTTAGGCTAGGTTAGCTAAAGTTAGAAGGTTCTCATAAGAGCGCCCATGTGATAGGTTTCAGAGGTGAGGGCACAATGGTCGAGCTATATGGGCGTTAAAATTTTTCCTTCATGGGAGACAACTGCTGCCTGCTTTCTGACGTAACAGCCGTGTCTCGTTGCTTGCTTCCTCCGTGGGAGGGGTCCCATTGCCCTGGGAGCGTTGATGCGGAGTGCCGGATCACTCTATTATATGCCTCTGTTAAAAGCTTGCAAGCCTTCCAAACAATAATTGAAATTTCAGAGTTACACAAAACCATCACTGCTCCGTTTCTAAATTCATCATAAACAAGTACGAAAGCAAATTACTACGGCCACCCATTGCAATCGTTCATACACACTAGGGCATATGTAAATTATCTACAATGGGCACAGGTGGCACTGTGTGTGTCTTAGTGCAAGAGGCTCTGCACCCGATGAAGTAAGCAGTGCAGGCTGTCGGGTCCCTATTTACGCATCCTTTGTACAAGCTGAGAAAAATCATGAATAAAGGGCTCAGATGGCAATCAGCCGGGCTCGATCACACGCTAGATTTTTGAGCCGCCGTTTTTTTTTCCCTCAGAACAGAAATAGGGCTGATCGTCTTTACTAAATGCATCGAAAAGGAAACATTGCACATTCGCGTGTGAGCGCTCCGGTTTCACTAGGCAAATTGCAAAGATGGGTTACGCAAGGACCAGCGAAAATTAGTTTTGGCACGGTTTTCTTGTCGTTTGCTTCGCGGCCATGAGAATACATTAGCCGAATATATGAAAAGGTGCTCCGGAGAATAGTAAATGATGGCGTTTGAGCGTTTTGTGAAGACATTGGATTGCTCTGCATGTAGAATGCGCGCCATTTCTCAGGGAGACGCGTGGTACCGTCTTTCAGAATGGTCATTGATTTTTTTCCCCTTCGTGGCAGTAACAGCTGAGCTCAGCCAAGTTTCTCTAGACCGCAGAACCGAGAAAGTGAAGTATTCATATCTCTTACCACAAGCAGAGGTTATTTCTTAGAATGGCGTTGCGCACACGGAAAGACGTACACAGGAAAGAGCAGAAGCTATGCACCAACTCGCCCAGCAAGAATTTTTTCTACATTATTTAAGCAGAGGTTAGATGCCGAATGTAGCGGATGGTATTGAGTTGACACACCGAGTCGCACGTTTCTTCATTTTTTAAAGCAAAAGGTTTACTGGCCGCAGGTTGAGCAGTTTCGCGTCATTCCTGGAAAGCCGTGCTGTGCATGCACGAGGAGCAGTGATGACACACGGCGCATTTCTCTCTCTCGCTCCCTAGTCACAACTGCGCATGCGCCACTACTAGCACGGAGCCCCAGGTGTTCTGCCGCTGTGCAGCGCCGCGCCTTCCCTAAAAATGCAACTTTCAAGTTTCAGTTTTCTCTTTCTTCTTTCCCTCCCTTCTTTATCCCTTTTTTTACGGCGCGGTTCGGGTGTCCACCGAGATATGTGAGGCGATTACTGTGCTTTGCGCGCTTACCGCGCCATCTGGCATGATGTCACACCGCGCGGCTCGTCGCCATTCCATTTCATTCCAAAAACTTTTATTTCCATCAGAAATGGAGACCCGTTACTCCCTACCCCTGGCGCGCAGGCCTATGGGCAGGGGCCGGGGCCTCCGCGACTAGATGCAGGCAAAGAGTTGCTGTCTCTTCGCGGCCTCTACCGCCAGATGGATGGCTTTCCTCTGCATGGCGGGGTCCGCGCTTTGCAGAAGGGTCTCCCAGGCTTCTCTACTATTAAATCCTTCATTGACCCCTGGGGAGTGTGTGCATTGCCAGATTATGTGGTCGAGGGTCCCCCTCTCCCCGCATTCCTTACATTTATCATCTATGTCTTCGTCTTTCAGGACGTGTGATGCCCATACCGGATTTATGTAATTTCCTGCTTGTAATCTGCGCCAAGTTGTTGCCTCTCTGTTTCCGAGCTCTTTTTCCGGTGTAGGGACAGTTCTTCGCTGTAATCTGTAGTTTTCTATTATCTCCGTGTATGTCTGTAGTCTCTCGTCAAGCTCCTTGCAATCGGGCGGCTCTGCTCTTGCCCGGAGGTAGAGATCTCGGGCTAAGAGGTGCGCCGCCTCGTTGCCTGGAACTGACGTGTGAGCTGGTGCCCATATGAGGCTAATTTTCCTATCAATTTTCCTTCCAACTAGTATTCGCACCGCTTCTGGTGCTACTCTGCCCCTTCCGTAATTGTAGATGGCTGTTTTGCTGTCGCTTATTATGTAACTTGCCTTGGTGCCTACGCAAGCAAGCGCTATTGCTACTTCTTCCGCTACCTCTGGATTGCGGTTGCGTATTGTTGCTGCCGAGATTGCTTTACCTTGGCCATCTACTACCGAGGCTACTGCTGCTCCCAGTTTGCCGCTCGCCGCATCTGTGTATGCCACTGTCTCGCTGTTTACTTCGCTGAAGCGTTTGACTAGTGCTTCAGCTCTTTTTTCCCTCCTTTCCTTATTGAAGGTGGGATGCATGTTCTTGGGAAGCGGGCCAATCCTCAGCTGTTCCCTCATTTTTCTTGGAATATCCTGTTTTTTTTGCATGCCTCTATCCGTCTGCAGTCGCACCATGCTTAGAATGGCCCTGCCTGTGTACGTTTGGCTGAGTCTTTCCTGCTGGGCGGTCCTTACTCTTTCGGCTATTTTTTTCCATGTATTATGGATTCCCATTGCTAGGAGTCTTTCGATGGAGGTGCTTATGGGTATTCCGAGTGCTCATTTGTAGCATCTCCTGATTATTGAGTCCAATTTATCTCTTTCTGAGGCCCGGATGTTTAGATATGGTGTAGCGTAGCTGAGTCGGCTGATGACGTACGCTTGTACCAGCTTAACTAGGCTCCTTTCCTTTAGCCCTCTTCCCTTGAAGGCTATTCTTCTGATTATCCCAGTCATCTGTGCTGCGTAGCCTTCCAATTTCTTTATGGTTTCGTCGTTGTATCCGTTACTTTGAATGAAAAGACGAATATTCTTATTTTGTCTACTTTGGGTACTGGTTTGTTTCCGACCATGATGTTGAGATCGCTGTCTTTTTTCAGCCTTAATGATTTGGGGTTGTACATTAAGAGTTCTGATTTTTCTGGTGAGCAGGCAAGCCCCCTAGCTACTACGTACTCTACCACTGTATCTGCAGCCGTTTGCAGCTTGTTCTCTATTTCTGCGTCGCTGCCTTTGTTTATCCAGACGTTTATGTCGTCAGCATACATGCTGAAATTTAGGTTTTTTATTCTCCCAAGTTTAGCTGGGAGACCCCTCATTGCCAGATTGAAGAGGAGTGGGGAGAGTACCGATCCTTGTGGGGTACCTCTGTTTCCCAGCTCTATTTCTTCCGATTCCAAATCTTGGTATCTTATCTTTGCCGTCCTGTCTGTCAGGAAGTTGTTTATATAATTGTAGGTTCTGCCTCCTACGCCTATATCCTGAAGTTCTGTCAGGATTGCCTCGTGTTTGACATTGTCAAAAGCTTTCTTAAGGTCTAGACCAAGGATTGCTTTTATATCTCTCGATCGCGAGTCTATGATGTCGTGCTGGAGTCTCAACATAACATCCTGGGTGCTTAGGCCCGGCCGGAATCCGACCATCTCATTCGGCCATAGTTCATTATCTTCCATGAATCGGGTTAGCCTCGTTTGGATTACATGTTCCATTAGTTTCCCTACACACGATGTGAGGGAAATTGGCCTGAGGTTCTCCAGCTTAGGGGGCTTGCCCGGTTTGGGGATTAGTATGATGCTAGCTTCTTTCCATTGTTTCGGAAGTTCACCCTTCTCCCATACCTGCTGTACATATTTTGTTATAGCTGTGATCGACTCATCGTCTAGATTTCGCAGCATTTTGTTTGTTATTCCATCTGGTCATGGGGCCGATTTCGTTTTAAGCCTGATTATTTCCGCTCTCACTTCAGCCTCCGTTATGGGTGCGTTTAGCTCCTCACCGCCGCCGCCGTTTGGTATGACGTCACACCGCGTTCCTCGCCGTTGCGCTAGCCTCCGCTCGCTTCGCAAGCTGCGTCGCATGCCTGATAGCATGTCGGAGGATTGAAAAGGAGAGCTCGCATGCGCCGCAACCACAGTTGTGTCGTCTTTAATGCGACAACAACATAGCTAGACAACCAGACTTACCTGGACTTGCAATCAAGATTAACCAAGGCTAACCATGCTATGCCTTACCTTTCGCTACGTATATCCTGGCATAGCCGAGCTAAGCCACTAAGCCGCAGCGTTCATTGGGTGACCAACCTCTAGTGATCAACCATTAAATTTAACCGCCACCTGCCAGGGCAGGCGCTTTGCCTATCCAGTATGCGGAACGCACTCAACGTTACAGGCCAAGCCGCGTATACTTACCCGGTACACTGCAGCTTTCGCTCTCTAACTAGATTCAGCAGTAGTTCAACCGCACCTAATTTTTTTTTCCTGCTGATATATGCATCATGTTATGAGCGCATTTTTGTTGAGCGTAGGCTGAGTGAAACACTGCATCTTTCATGATTTCGCTTTATCAGTTGTAAAATTGTAAGTCTTAAAGTAGAAGGTGATTGCATATCTGATCCGAAATGTTTTTTTAGCTGCCTGTTTTTATAATGCAATCGGAGACCTTCATATACATGAAAGTCCTTTACATTTCTGTCTTGAAGCAATACCATTTCTAAGAATGCAGTTGCGAGTAATGAGTACACCAAATTTTCTGACAGTTCTTCCAACGTAGCAATATGTTAATAAAAAACTGTGTCAAGAAAAAAGTTATTTATGGACTGTTTGACGCTTCATTCTCCTGGGAAACAACTTAGCGTGAGCTAAAAACCTACACAAGTGAGCTAGACGTGTGAACGCGCTTTGTATCAGTGAGGAAGCGCGCGGTCTTGTCTGTCTTATTTGCGAATATTTATACGGCATGTCTCGCTAAGTTTTTTCCAAAGTATGCATGAAGGTGACTCTTTCTGCACCCGTAATGCGTCAGTGACACTCAGTTTCTGCTAAACTAGCGAAATTTGCCTTGCGGTCACAAAATACGCTAAACTTACGGCGAACATATTTTACAATAAAAGGTTCCTGCATGTCATCCGTCACTGGTCTTAGTTCTAGCATTCTTTACCTCTTGCTTTAAATACAGTGGTACCTCCTTTATATGAACCCCGCGAATGTAGACGATTCGAATTATTGGTAGTTTTCTCGGAGCCAAAGTTTTTCAATGTATTTCCGCCTCGTTAACATGGAAACTCTCTGTCCGGACAATGAACAGGGGGAAAATGCAGTTCCCAATAGGGTTCATGTATTTTTGTCTCGTTAATATTGACGAAGATGAAAACAAAATCTGTAGTACCCCGACGTGCTGTTTCGAGTTCTGCATTTTGAGCGTAGGACATCAGAGAATTACACTGAAAAATAGCGAACGGCTGAGTTATGGCCCTTTTCTCTCCACCCTCGGGTTGTCCTTTCCTCCACTCCCGTCGTGGCAGGTGACGTTCCGCTCCGCTGTTGTCAGCTGGCCTGTTACGACGACTAAGCGGATGCAGACGCCGACAACAACGCGGAGTCCATGAACACTAAGACCTACGCTTTAAAAAATGCAGACGATCCAAGCTCGGTTTTCAAGGACAAGCAGGCTTCAGGCATATATCGGCGAAATCGGGTTAAGCTCCTGTTTAAGTGCATGGCGCCATATCCTTAATGGGTAAGTGTCCTTATATGCAGAATTGGTCATCGTATACATTACATCCATCGATCGCTGAGGGTTCTGATGCAACTCCTGATGCAGTTTTTCAGCGGTTAAGGGATGCAAGTGCGATCGCAAGTGCGTCCACTGGTGTGGCTTGCGAGACACAGGTTGTTCTGCCCGAGCAATTTCAAGGTCACGGAGAGACTTCGGACAGATAGACGTCGGCGAAATCTGAGATGTTGGGGGTCCTAGTGCTATCGCACTAAAATGATGGATATGCGATTTCAATACCCTCTCTTAGGCATTTCGAGGTTTTTATCAATAATGACGACTAATTACCTAGAAGGTAATTACGTATTACCTAGAAGATAATTAGTGTTTGTCTATATCTATATAGAGAGCAGCGATGGCGTAGAGGTAGAACATCCGCCTCGCGTGCAAGAGGACCGGGGCTCAAATCCTGGTGCCGCGCAATTCTCCACCGGGGTTTTAAAAAAAAATCCCCGTGTCGATGGAATTGCATAACCAGGCCTGGAGTGCGGCCTGAACTCGGTGACCAAAACCGACAACGCACTCTCTCACCAGAGCAGGATTTGGCCACCCTGTTGTAGTACTTGGCCACAACTTTCTATGATCAAACCAATTAACCCTCGGCCCTCAGTCCCCAGCGGCTGCAGAGCAACTGACCACGGCGGCGGTCAGACCTGTGACGCAGCGGAGGGTGCTAAGAATCTCTGGCTCCGGAGAGGCCGCCATTGGAATCTCAACCTGGCAACGTTTAACGTTAGAACTTTAGCCAGTGAGGCTAGCCTAGCAGTGCTGTTTGAGGAACTAGCGGGAATTAAATGGGATCTGATAGGGCTTAGCGAAGTTAGGAGGACAGGTGAGGCGTATACAGCACTAAAGGACGGACACATACTGTGCTATCGCGGGTTAGAGGGTAGACGAGAACTAGGTGTGGGATTCCTCATTAATAAGGATATAGCTGGCAACGTAGAGGAGTTCTACAGTATTACCGAGAGGGTAGCAGCTATAGTAAATAGGCTGAATAGGAGGTACAAGCTGAAAGTGGTGCAGGCCTACGCACCCACATCCAGCCATGATGACCAGACCGTTGAAAGTTTCTATGAGGACGTAGAATCGGCAATGAATAAAGTAAAATCGCAGTACGCTGTACTGATGGGCGACTTCAATGCGAAGGTGGGCAAGAAGCAGGCTGACGACCACGCGGTAGGTGACTATGGGATAGGCTCTAGAAATAGCAGGGGTGAGTTATTAGTCGAATTCGCGGATAGAAATAACTTACGGATCATGAATACCTTCTTCCGCAAACGAGAAAACAGGAAGTGGACCTGGAAGAGTCCCAATGGTGAGATTAAAAATGAAATCGACTTCATACTATGCGCTAAACCTGGCATCATTCAGGATGTGGCCGTCCTCGGAAAGGTGCGTTGTAGCGACCACAGAATGGTAAGGTCTAGAATTAGCTTAGACTTGAAGAGGGATCGGAAGAAGCTAGTGAAGAAGAAGACCATTAACGAGTTAGCCGTAAGAGGGAAAGCACAGGAGTTTAGGATAGCGCTGCAAAACAGATATTCGGCTTTAACTGAGGAAGATGATCTTAATGTTCATTCAATGCACGATAATCTGACATCAATAATTACGGAGTGAGCAGTAGAAGTAGGCGGTAGGATAGTTCGAAAGGATACCGGGAAGTTATCTCAGGTGACGAAAGATCTGATTAGGAAGCGCCAAAACATGAGGGCATCTAACGCTACCGACTGAATAGAACTAACGGAGCTATCAAAGTTAATAAATAAGCGCAAGGTAGCCGACATAAGAAAGTTTAATATGGAGAAAATCGAGCATGCTATAAAGAACGGAGGTAGCCTAAAAACAGTGAAGAGGAAACTAGGCATAGGTAAAAACCAGATGTATGCATTAAGAGACAAGCAGGAGAATGTCATTAGCAATATGGATAAGATAGTAAACGTAGCCGAAGAGTTCTACACAGACCTGTACAGTAGCCAATGTAATCAGAGCGTTAATGAGAAAGACAGCAGTGCACAGCAATGCGTCATCCCGCCAGTAACGAAACATGAAGTAAAGAAAGCCTTAGAAGCAATGAAAAGGGGAAAAGCAGCTGAGGAGGATCAGGTAACAGCAGATCTGTTGAAGGATGGAGGGGACATCGTGCTAGAAAAACTAGCCACCCTGTATACGCAATGCCTTATGATTTCGACGGTACCAGAAGCTTGGAAGAATGCAAACATTATCTTAATTCATAAGAAGGGAGACGCCAAGTACTTGAAAAATTACCGGCCGATCAGCTTACTATCCGTTGCCTACAAAGTATTTACTAAGGTAATCGCTAATAGAGTGAGGGCAACGTTAGACTTTAATCAACCAAATGACCAGGCAGGCTTTCGTAAAGGATATTCCACAATAGATCATATTCACACTATCAATCAGGTGATAGAGAAATGCGCAGAATATAACCAACCTCTATATATAGCTTTCATTGATTTCGAGAAAGCATTCGACTCAGTGGAAACCTCAGCAGTCATACAGGCATTGCGTAATCAGGGGGTAGAAGAGCATTATGTCAAAATACTAGAAGATATATATAGTAACTGCACAGCTACTATAGTCCTCAAGAAAGTCAGCAATAAAATTCCAATAAGGAAGGGGGTCCGGCAAGGAGACACGATCTCGCCAATGCTGTTCACCGCATGTGAACAGGAGGTATTTCGAGGCCTGAATTGGGAGCAGTTGGGAATAAGAATAAATGGAGAATACCTAAATAATCTGCGATTTGCTGATGACATTGCCTTGCTGAGTCGCTCAGGAGGTGAAGTGCAAATCATGATCAATGAGTTAGACAGGCAGAGCAGATCGATGGGTCTAAAAATTAACATGCAGAAAACCAAGGTAATGTTCAACAGCCTAGCAAGAGAACACCAGTTCACAATCGGCAGCGAGAGCCTAGAAATTGTGACGGAATACGTCTACTTAGGGCAGGTAGTGACAGCTGATCCGGATCATGAGAGGCAGATAACTAGAAGGATAAGAATGGGGTGGAGAGCATATGGCAAATTCTCGCAGATCATGAGTGGCAGTTTACCAATTTCCCTCAAGAGGAAAGTGTACAACAGCAAAATCTTACCGGCACTCACCTACGGGGCAGAAACGTGGAGGCTAACGAAAAGAGTTCAGCTCAAGTTAAGGACAGCGCAGCCAGTTATGGAAAGAAAAATGATAGGTGTAACGTTAAGAGATCGGAAGCGGGCAGAGTGGGTGAGGGAACAAACATGGGTTAATGACATCCTAGTCGAAATCAAGAGAACGAAATGGGCTTGGGCAGGGCATGTAATGCGAAGGCAAGATAACCGCTGGTCCTTAAGGGTAACGGAGTGGATTCCAAGAGAAAGTAAGCGGAGCAGGGGGCGGCAGAAGGTTAGGTGGGCGGATGAGATTAAGAAGTTTGCAGGCAAAGGGTGGATGCACCTGGCAAAGGATAGGGTTCATTGGAGAGACATGGGAGAGGCCTTTGCTCTGCAGTGGGTGTAGTAGGGCTGATGATGATGATGATATCTGAAAGTTACGCATTTTCCTCGCATGCGGGCGGTGTGCGGTTCGATCCCCAGTGTCGCAGGGTACCTATCGGTAGTACAATTGGTACAAGCTTTATCCCGGTGTTGAGCTCAGCTAATTTAGGGCGAAATGCTTGGGAAACGGGTCTTTGACCCCACCTCGAGTAGTAGAAAATACCTTGTGCCATGGCGCCCTTTGGCCCCAGATGCCCTTGTGCGATAAAAATACATCTTCGTCATCATCATATCGGAAGTTGTCTCCGTGAAGAGTATTTAGTATTAAAAAATAAAAAAACACATGATCCTTTTCCTTATTGCATCATTTAGCCCTAAGTTAAAATAATTTGTACTATCCAGCATCACAAACAAGCCAACTGTCCAGCACGTGCATCATAAGTCAAATCATCCAGTTCCAAGTTTTTCGTCTGTCCTGTTTGCTTCTGGTATCTTCTGCAGAATGCGTCTCGTGCTGTTATTTTTGAAATAGAAACGAAATCTACCTCTCAAGCGATGCACCGGGCCCAGCCGCTGCAAAAATGCGGAACTTCTGAGTGGTCATAAGAATTTCTTTTTTTTTAGAGCCCCCATAACCCGACTGTTCGTAGCGTAACCACAGGCGTAACCGAGGCGTAACCGCAAAAGGCGCAACCGAGCGCGAAAAGCGGGAAAGGAGGGGAGGAGTGCGAGGAGGTCCCAGTGCAGGGTCCCGGCCCTCCACTTTTCACGTCCTTGGCGAGGAGGCACGCGTTTAAAAATTAGTTGGCCAAAAATTTTAAGGGTACCTTCAAATGATTTTTTGTACTATCAAGCAAAGATTTGATTTTACTGTTTTGTTTGGCTGTTTGCTTTTTGTCTGAATCTCTTGAGTGTTTTGTTCAAATCTTAGTTTGCACCTTCGCCTTGAGGTTAATTAAATTAAATTGGCTTTTTCTGGAAACGAAAAGGCGCAAAATCTGTCTCACATTTAGGCGGATACCTCAACCGCACCGTAAGGAAAATGAAGGGATAAAGTACGCTTTTTACTCGAACGGACGCCACATGATATCGCTGTTGACATCTTGGTAAAATCTAATTTTAAATATATCTTATTCGGTTGACTAAATGTCTTGTTTTGTGATGTGCCGCATTCTAGCCGTGTAAGCTCTGGCTCCAAGTATTTTGTACAAATTGTCCTCGAAAGAAGAAATCAAACTTCTTTTGAATGATAAAGTGTAAATGCAGCAGATGTGAACCATAGAATAATTAGTGAGTCAACCAAGCCTGCCAAATAGAAAGAAAATCAATAGTCGCAAGTATCTTTCGGGGAGTGAGATTTAACAAACCATAAATACATCATATAGAAAGGCATTATCCCAAAAGAGCATTCTGCTCACGCATTTAATCCCCTCAGACGATATGGGCTTCTGTCAGCTTTTTTTACTTTTGTTACTCAAAGCAACATGTAAATTCAATTTTGGCACCCGCTGAGAAAGTAGTTCTAGGAGTGCTACCTGCATCAATACGGACAATCCTACCAAAAAGGTTGCCGTCGTCCGACGCCAAATCATCGATTACCTGAAGCTTAGGCACGAAATTCCATGAACTCACTTAGTCGAGCGCTTCTCAAAGCTGGTCTGCATTTTGTCATCGTAACGATTATTAAAAATTGAGGTGCTGATGGAATTACAATACACAAAGTTGGATCCTCAGATAAGCACCGCCTGCTGTTTCTCAGCCTTCGGCGCTCGGAAAAAGTTATTTCGTTCGGTATAAAACAAGCTCTACTGCAACAGAAGGCCAATGTTTTCCTTTCTAACAGGAGCAATTCCTCTCATTCGTGCAAGGGGAACAGCGAGCAGTCAACTTTCGTGCTCGGATTTTAATATCGAATGCTCAATTTTTTTTCTCGCTGGAACGTCCTTGCTCCTTTGAAACGATGTAGGAGCATAAAATTAAAGTAGTGCAAAAAGGGAATAAAGAATGTCCCTACAGTCGATGTGTAAGAACGCGGTCACCAGAATTGTCTTTTCCTTACCTCCAGAGAGTATCGCAGCAAGCTTTTGTGGGTCCACACAATTGATGTCCCCGTTTTATGTAGTTTTCATTGCTTGCAAAACCACTGAAACAGGGGAATGCTCTTGTAAAACATCGGAACTTCTCCAACTAAATCTGAACGTGGAAAGCTCAAAGGGCCCTTGCGCGCAGGCACAAGCACAAAAAAAATTGCTCAGAAGAAGCGCTTTAGAAGCTGGCGCAAGATGTCACACCCTGACTCTGCTAGTAAGAAGAGACGTCAGGAGCAGAGCGTGTTACAGTGGCACTCTTTAGCGACACGCATGTGTGATTCCTGAAAGTTTATTCAGCCCTTCAGTAAATGTTAACCCTGAGGGCCAGAATTTACTTCTTGAAACGAAAATGAGTAGCACTAAACACAAAAACTAAACGGGTTTACTTTGAGTTTTAAGCAACCCCTCAGCCTCTGCAGTGGGTAGGTAATGAGCAACTTTCCAAGGAAGCAACGTGAATAAATGCTTAAGAAGAAAATGTTATCTTAGGTAGACCATGGAAAGAAATGTATTAGACACGCTAACCTAGACAGTGAAATAAAAAAGCGTACGCTTCCCATTCTATTTTACCAAAATATTCGGACATTTAGTTTTTTTTTGTGCGTGTCCTAGATTTGGCATAAATTTCTGTCTTTCCTCTACCACACTTCTGAACCTTCTTTTTTGTTGCTTTTGGCGGTGATGTTTTGGTGATTGCTAGCAGTGCAAGCTGTTCTATAATAATCGAAATTAGGTTCCGAAGTTTAAAAACTTTTTATGCAACGGAGGAGTACAAATATTTTTTAAGATCTAAAATTGATTTTAAATATAATATTCGCTATATTTCGCAAAATTTTAAAAAATGATTATTTCGTGATCCGTGCCATTTATATCCGGAGTAAAGGTCGTTTGGCATATATCAGAAGAGATTTATGTCATCTGCTTGAACGAGACAAAAGGTCCATTGCAGCTGATCACGTCCAGTAGGCTGGTGGCGTCCTTAAGAGTGATGCTGAGGCTGGCTACCAGTAGCGCAGTGCCGCCTACTCAGAGTTCCAGGATGCAAGTGGTACGTCACTCTAACTGGAAGCTTTAATGCTAAGTGCCTTTGCTCAGTACAAATTACCTTTTGTGCAGCGTAGAGGGCGTATGCCGCCTGCACACCTTACAGCAACGTCGTATTGCATTTTACTTCATCCACGTTGTTACTGTTGGTCAAATATCAATGGGAATCTCGCATGGTGAAATAGATTAATAATAGGGAGGAACTGGTTATTGCTGTCCTCCTCAGCGCAGCCATATGTCTACAGAAGAATGCTGTACAGCTTGCACAGAAACTTCGCAGTTAAAGAAAAATTCATTCTGGTCAGGGGTTTAAACCCGGCGCAGCCGCCTCGCCGGCGCAATCAGTCTACAAACTGAATTAACCGGCAACGGCTAGCTTATGGTAGGGAGAGAGCGAATTGTTCGCTAACTTGAAGTGCGAACAGGACAAGTACAGCACTTAGGGGACTCACCCGAGGTGGATAAACTTGGTAATGAAAAAGCGGGGGACGGGGTGCTTCCATCTAAATTTACAAAGGGCTTCATTCGAATGAGATGAGTACAGTGATAATCGAGCACGTTCAAGAGGATGATTGGCGAAGCGGTAGCGCAGCTGTAGACAGAGGACGAAGACGACACGTTTTCACTGAAACCGCCGAGTGCAGGACATCAGAAAACGGCATCTCGTCTCCGTCCCTTGTTTACTGCAGCAGCCTGGCTCTGCGAATAATGAACCAGCGAGCACAAGTTTCGGCGTTGGTAAACAGCATGGTGCTAGCATTGCAAGGACCTCGCGAAAGAAAAAAGGACCGTTCCAATTGCATTACCGGAGGTGTGTGGCCACAAAAAGGTTGCACTTCAGTTTAAAAAGACTATATTGTGGTGTCTCTAGAATTTGTGATTACTGTTATCGATTATGTCCAGTTCATAGATATGCACTTTGAAGCGCGAGCGAACACACATAAAATTCAACTTAGCGATCCCATCATAGCAAAATGACGTTTTCAATCTATCAATCTACAGCATTGTATCGCATGTCTCAAGAAGGTCTCTATCTACATTTCTAGACGGCACAAGATTGAGTGTTCTTGCGGAAGAAAATTGCGAAACCTGCATAGCCTATATTTTCTACTCTTAGTGGTGTATTAAGGAGGAGGGACATTATTATACAACTTCGTGGACCCCGTTGTGTTTTCTCGCTGAAGAATACGTTTAGACAGCTTAAAAGAATTTGATTTTAGCTGCGCTGCGAATATGCACAGCAGTCTTTGCGATGGGTAATATCATTGATAAGAGGTCATGCTTTCTTGACGCTGCAGCGCCGTTTCGGTGGAGGCGAGAAACAAGACGACTATGTGCTGTGCTATGTAACTGCATATAAAATATTCACAGCTGGTCTAGATTAATCTGGAACCATATACTACGACGTCTCTTATTGCTCACTTGTCGCTTTACAATGTTAAACCCCGTAGACCGTACATCATGCCATGCTTTCTTGGAGCGGATATAGAACTTCTAGAGAAGAGAGAAAAAAAGAATGGATGTAATAGCGTGCGCTGTGATACATCTTGTGCCATACATCCTCTGATTGTGGCGCTGAATTTATGCTGCATACAGTTAATCTAACCCTACATCCTATCAATGCTTGGCGATGTCCGTTCCAATCTACCACTTTGATTCCAGGTCACTGTGGTCACTTACAAAACCAATGTGTTTCACTTGAACATAACCCGTGAAAAATGACAAGATAATGAGCGAACTGTTGCATGTTATCGATTGAAACACCGCTAACACGACAACACACGAAAAAAAAAAGACACACAAGCGGACACTACCAAATGTTTATTCGACCGAGTGGGGCGCGCATTTATACACATACGAAATAACTTCCCATGACTGATCTAAACTCGGCATAGAGCACAAACAGTCATACGATAACATGCACACTCATAGACCCTCGAAACAAGGCACCGGTAGGGAACGCGCAGAATATGTCTTTTTAACCCAATTATGAAAGCTCCACTTCCTTAGAACTATTAAACATAAACGCAGATGTAGCAGGAACAGTGCCGCCGATTCGTAGGGAAGCTAGTGTGAGAGCGTAAAAAGTCGTAACCAATTAGTCAACAGTAATGACAAAATGACAACGGCCAACAAGATAACAGAAACAATACAGGATCTTGAAACATCTCGATTACCTCGCGGGCCATCACACCACTTCTCAAGTGGATCGCACCGACCGGTGTTGCACTGAAGTGACAAATTGGACTCATCTTATCTTTCTAATGACAGTTCACGTTCCCGCGCTCTATTAGTAACGCAATTACTTTTCTGACCGATTCCTACCGATTATAGACCTCTTCACACGTCAGTGAGCTTCCGGATATCACCGAGACCACACAGACTATCATAAGGCCCGGCACGCTTCTTTTTCAATTTCTGGCTTCTTCCTTTTCCGGGATTGCAAGCAGGTGCTGCTCAGTTCACGTGGCGCAGAGAAAACAGTGCGCCGAACGGTGAAACAAAGCCACTGCTCAGTGCCGTCATAATACTGGGCAGGAGTAACTTTTTGAATGCGCCCGAGTTCCACACTTCACCGTAGCAATGTAATATCTTTTAAGCAAGAGTTTAAGCCACTCTTCCGCTCGACAACTTTATGTGTGACGTAATGCTTGGTCTGGCAACACGTACAGCTGCGCCACAGTCCTGCAGCTAAATTTAGCGGCCACGGTGGCCCCCTCAAAAGCCTTGTGGTGGGCGGTCCACGAACTAGCTGCGAGCGCGAAATTCAAAAGACGGAACGTGAAACATAACGAGTAACCAGCATATATTCACGTGTGCCGCAAGCGTGGTCGGGCTAGGTCGTGCTTGGCGAGCCCGGCGACATGTGCTATCGCGAAACCAGGCTGGACAATGGCTTGGCTTTCTCTAATTGAGTGGTGCGGAAACACTAATGGGGAGGTTCGGAGCCTAGCAAAATCATCTCTCGCCCATGTATGTGCGGAGGTTCAGAGCCTTGCAAAAAGAAATGCCACAAATATCCACGACAGGGAGTCCAACCCACGGCGGCGCGAACAGATCAGCTTCAAAGGCCGCTGCGCGATACCACCAACTTGTGGCTGGCGGATC
This sequence comes from Amblyomma americanum, assembly GCF_052857255.1. NCBI lineage: Eukaryota > Metazoa > Arthropoda > Arachnida > Ixodida > Ixodidae > Amblyomma > Amblyomma americanum. The sequence continues at coordinate 99,456,549 of NC_135506.1, read as the reverse complement.
ACAACGTCGTCAGATGTGCAGTCTTTGTCAAAAGTATACAGCCCAAGAGGTCTGCTTCCGAGAAGCAAACCTCTTGAGCTGTATACTTTACACAGACAGTAATTTGCGTATATATACATCGTGTTCTGCGCGCTCTTTGATTTTTATTTTCCTTTTGCCATGTATTGTTGTTGTTTTTTGTGAAATGTGCTATGCAAGACTAGGCTATCGCCACAGCCGAACACGCCTCGTGTTAAACTGCACCACACTCTTGACGATGATGATGATGTGCTCAGGCTTAATGGCATATACCCACGGCGGGGATTGACCATACTGCCGCGCTGTGCATCGCAGCGCATCGTCTTCTTCAACTTTTATCTGCACCATACCGCACATAGCCGTCATCTACGTAGCACAAATCCTTCCTTTAGCACTGACTCGAATGTAGAGAGCATTTTCTGTTGATTTCTTATTGACACCTTCTTGAGAGCCAAAGTTTTTGACAAGAAGGTTTTTTTCGCTGTTCCTTTAGTTTTTTGTGTTCCTTGAAAGCGCCTATCTTGTTTACCGTTGAATTTTTGCTGTTTATGTTGGTTCATTACTTCCTACTTTCTTACGCTCTCACGCTATTTTCCCTCCGAACATAGCAGCATGCTTTTGCTAGAATCTTTATTATTTGTTTGTTCTTGCAAGGCAGAGCTCCTATGCGTGGGTTCAAAAAGAGTTCTACTTTGGGCACGGAGTCTACTGCTTTCATTCTTGTTATATCTATGAATAGGCATGTTGTTGTAAGGTTCATTGGGTTCTTGACCTCGTATCAATTAATCATGCGTTGCGAGTTGCGAGATATAAAATTATGCTGCCTGCTCAGTTGAGTAAAAAGTTGGTAGCACGCGCCTGCTAGTTGTCTTAGCGATCTTTGACCTCAAGAAACGCATGAAGTGGGGACTGAAATTGTTGTCACAAATGTGAGCGCTATTTAAGCTTTGATCTTCTGAATGGCAAGTAGGAGGTCCGCAGTGGTGCAGCAATATCATCTCTCCTCACTGATATTCTCGTGCGCGGTCATTTCGGGAAGCGGAGCCTTCACGAAGTCTTCATTGCCATCAAATATTTTGTGCATGTTCTACATGGCCTACAGGCCTAAAAGCCATATTGCTTTTTATTTTGCGAAAACCCGTGCTGCTGCTTAGTAGCAAATAATGGGCTTCTATACATGTTTACTGCAGGTCTCATTCTAATTGGAAGAGTAGAATATCTATCGAGCTTTTCCGAAGGGATGGTGCAAATGAAAGGCGTTGCGACACCATGAAGGAGATCCTTATATTTACGTAATTGAAGCTGTGCGGCAATAAAATAGATACACTTCTCTTTCAGACGCTTACGTTTAAGCTTCAAAGACAACACTTCAGCTTCATTCTAATCGAAGTAGAGCAGTTTATGTGTGGTCGTTTGTGGCGCGCATTTACTTGAGCCGTTCATGGATTCCGCCTAATCTCCAGGCAGATAAAATCGACATCGTTGGCTTTTCTGTCTCACTTGCGCGCATTAAAGGTCACTGGCCACTTGAAAAGTGTACTGGTAAACCCCGAAGTCAAGGAGGTCAGCTGACGCTATTGTGGAAGAGTTGAGCGAGCAACACACTTACGACAGCCCTGGATCTAATGAGCACCATTCCTTCTCCGCAAGTTGGGCGATTGCGCATGTTATTGCGCAAGCCAAACAATAATTAGGCACGCGGATGCTTTGCGGAAGGAAACGCAGAGAATAAATAAATACACCAGTGTGGTCTCTAAGAAGCAGACTCGTGTTTGCAACGTTGCGACCACTGAATGCATCTCCATTGACAGCGCTGTTCCCACTATAATAAAAAAAAAATTGCAATGTTATTCTGCAGAACAAAATCGATAAAGAGCTAATGCCTCATTCACATTAATGCTACGCTTGGTTCATTAATCAAACTATTGCATGCCGTTCGAGATTCTACAGAGAACCAGTCAACGCCACTCAGCCGATTACTGCAGACGGCTTTTTTTTTCTTTGACAGGAGCGTGACCTCGAAAAAACAGCTGCAAGCTTGTAAAGCCTGATCAGTTGTCTAAGGGCCGAGAAAACACAGCGGGAAGAATTTCCCAAATGTAAAGATGTTCCAAGGTTAAACTGTTAGTGCAATGTATGCAATGCTTAGTGGTCGGTTTAGGACTGACCCGCATCATAATATAGCAGGTGATTCGCAGAATGCTGCCGCTAACCTTTAATATTAATAATAATAATAACTGGTTTTTAGGGAAAGGAAATGCCGCAGTATCTGTCTCATATATCGTTGGACACCTGAACCACGCCGTAAGAGAAGGGATAAAGGAGGGAGTGAAAGAAGAAAGGAAGTAAGGGGTGCCGTAGTGGAGGGCTCCGAAATAATTTCGACCACCTGGGGATCTTTAACGTGCACTGATATCGCACAGCATACGGGCGCCTTAGCGTTTTGCCTCCATAAAAACGCAGCCGCCGCGGTCGCGTTGGAACCCGGGAACTACGGTTCAGTAGCCGAGCGCCCTAACCACTGAGTCACCGCGGCCGCTAACATTTAAAAATTCCGCTTAGGCAGTATAGTAATGCCACTTTTTCTGGAGACCAGGAAGCAGGTGAATGATTCAAACTATTAAGACGATTAACTAATTTCTTATAGCTGACATTCTTCTACAGTTATGTGCGCGGCTACCATCAGAGACTTTAACTGGTCATTATGTATAACAGAATCAGTAGTTTTGAAAACTTGATTACACTCGGCTTAATGGCTCAACCAATTATGGTCATCTCCTGCCTGGTTGCGGTCGATTTTGAATAGCTCTCGTTTAGCGAACACAAAACCGCGCCCTCTAGCGCACGCCACTCCATGGCGAACGTCACACGTGACCTTCACAGTCCCGCCTGTACTGCAGTGCTCGACGCGCTGCACCCTGTTGCAGCCCACATGAGACGCGGAAGGTCACGGGACATGTGGGTTAAGAAGTGGCGTGCGTTGGAGGGCGTTACTTTGCGATTGCCAAACACGTGCGCTTTTAGACGGTGCGCGTCCTTAGGCATATGATGGCTAAAATCTGTTATGGCACAGAGGTGAGGTGAGTCGCAATCTTGGAATAATAAGACTTTTGCTTTTATTACTAATTATCCTTTACAGATCGATGATTGCAAGAAGACGCCTAGTGAAACAGGTAAAAGTTTAACAACCAGCAAAAAGTTTATAAAATTACCGGTCAGCCTGATTCGCCTGCTTTCCGATGTACACCAACAACGGAATTACTATGTCGCAGCAGCCACGATTATATTTCAAAAATCCACTTTAAAAAAAAAATGGGCTGAGCTTCTCTCTAACACCTCCTCGTGTTCTTCGAAACACCAATAGTCGTGTTGCTAAGCTCAGCAGTTTCTTCGGCTTCCAAGAAATTAAAAATTGCTAAGTAAGCCCAAGGCGGCTCTAACATTGGCAAGTGTCCTGCAAAAATTCGAAAAATGCTTTAATTTCATTAGGCGCTTTTCATTCAGTCTAATCGTCAGGCGCATAAGCGCGTTATTAATTCAAAGTGAATCCGTCATTACGTTGAATTAAAACTGTAATAGGCGAAATAAATAAATGCCATGCAGTTCACGGACGAAATATAGCAAATTAAACTGAGTCAAGATCGGCAAGTTGTTTCAATCTATTTAATGAGCATTGGAAGTATATTTCATGTGGGATGTTATTTTCAAGCCACAAAGAACGCAAAATCTATGCCCTGGTGCCGATTCACTAAATTTGAGAGTGCACTGAATTGATCATGCTTACATTGAGTTTCCCCACTACATAGCGCTTCATGATTAGTTATACAATTGCGAAGAGGATAACTCAAATCTCTGAATGATGACAATGCTAAAGGGTCAATGCTGAGCGTCCTTGTAGTAGCCTCATCTGCGCTTGCATATTTATTTCGTTTCAGCTTCTCAAGAAAGTCGCTGCATTTTGAAGTTTTTTTCGTGCACTACGACGGTGATCTTTTTCAACTTTGCAGGAAATACGATTTCTGCGTTGTGATGTTTATCGTTCAAGCTACTCTTTGTCTCTCATATAGACTACTCTAGCCGTTTTATTAGTAAAAAAACGCTGGCCTACTTCCTCTAGAGCCAAGTTCAGCAAACACTTGATGTCATCCCCTTTTTAACGCGTTAAGTTCTGGGGTAACCGCTGAGGCTGGTACATGCATTATCTGCAGCTCGTCAAGCGAACTTCGTCGACTTGAGTCTAAGCTTTAGTGAGCAAGTGTTGCCCACAACTCAATGAAGTGCACCGAGCTCATGACAACAGATGCGCGAAAACTCTGCGATTTTCTACGTATTTATTCACTCAATTCAAGCCATCAAACACGCATTAAAGGCGCACCGCTGACGTTTCAAAGGTAATGATACAGTGTTGTTCCCCTCAGTTCAGCTTAGCTCGTCGAGCTCACACTGTAGGCCTGTTGCTACATGTATTACATTGCGTCCGCTTCTCATGAGCTCAATTTCTCGGTGATTAGCAGCTTTGTATTTTGGATTTTATGGCTTTATTATCTGTTACGCATGTGTTTTGCATTCACTCTGGTACCATGCTGTTTACGGAATGCGTGGCCATGCTTTCGTTTGGGTGTTTTATTCTTCGAGGCCGATATATTACATTGCGTGACCGTCTAATAGCCACACATCTGCGGTATTGACAACATTGGCACAGGTGATAGGACCGCTGAATCGCTAATGGCAGTGGCACAGAGTCGCAGGATTCACATCTGTTGCCTCCACTTGTGGCGACGGCGTGTAATGGCTTCAAACTGCTATTATGTCAGCCTGAAATACGTTAAGGCCTGCATCCACATGCATCATCTGAAACCTACAACAGACTGAAGGCTTGCTCAAATTGAAAGTTCTTTCAGAAAAAAAAAAACATTTTCAAGGCTTGTTACCTCAAGTCAAGTGAAAGTTATTTTCTCTCCGATATGAAGAAAGGGGGCGACGGAGAAATCTGCACATGAGCAGCTTGACGAAGCCCGGCCCCTTTGGATACAGTTCAGCAGCATTCAAAACATATACAAAGAACATTCAAGGCGGCAACTAGTATTGTACAGGATATATATATATATATATATATATATATATATATATATATATATATATATATATATATATATATATATATATATATATATATATATATATATATATATATATATATATATATATATATATATATATATATATTGTAAGGCTAAAGAAGAAGATGCGTCTGATGATTTGAAAAGACGAAGACGAGGTGACAGTGTTCTCGAGAGTTTTTGCCAGCGCTACGCTTGTGTGTCTTTTGCCGATCTGATCCCAGACTGCTGCCGTTGCCGTTCCCGTCGCCCCAGTACCTTGTAACAAACCCTCGTTACATTTGGTGGAGGTGCTGGGTAAAAACATCGGCCCTGGAGCTCCGTAGTCGTGCTCTCCCGGCGCGCACGATGCCTGAGGACGTCCAACACCAGGCCGTACAAGTGGGCCAGGCTGTCATCTGTGCCGGCTCTCTTCGTCAACGGGACCCGACCATTTTCAGCGGGACTGACGAGAACGATGTGGAAGATTGGCTCACATCGTACGAGCGGGTGAGCGTATACAACAAATGGGACGATGTGACGAAGCTAAACAACGTCATCTTTTATCTCGCCGGTGTGGCTAACCTCTGGTATCGCAACCATGAGGCAGATATTCAAACCTGGTCCATTTTTAAGACTAAATTTGCAGACGTATTTGGTCGACCGGCTGTCAGGCAACTCCGAGCCGAACAGCGATTGCGTGAACGATCTCAGCAGGCTAGTGAAAGCTTCACTAGCTACATTGAAGATGTCGTCGACTTGTGCAAGCGGGTCAACGCTCGTATGTCGGAAGCCGACAAGATCCAACACATCTTGAAAGGCATCGATGACGACGCTTTTCAGATGCTTCTAGCGCGCGACTTGCGTACCGTTGCTGAAGTCGTCACGCTGTGTCAAAGCTTTGAGCAGTTGCGCAAGCAGCGGATTCTGACACGCCAGCGGCCACAGCAGGTTGAGTCGCTCGCTGGGCTCACGCCTGCTCCTGACCCCTCGCTGCTACAGCAGATTAAAGACTTCGTGCGGGAAGAAGTGGCACGTCAACTTTCCTTTCTGCCGAGCGCTCACGACCGACCATCATATCTGACTCCAGCGCTCCGACATACAATTCAAGAGCAAGTTGCTGAGGCTCTTCCACCGGCTCATCCGTCACCACCTGTCACGGTTCCGCTGACATACGCTGACGTTGTCGCCAGACCACAACCTGTGGCGGCTCCGCTCACATATGCCGAAGCCGTCGCGAGACCGCCTCCTGTCGCGGCTCCAGTGACATATGCCGATGTCGTAGCAAGACCGCAGCCGCCAATCTATAGTGCGCCTCCGGCGCATTTGCGAGGGCCAGTGGCTTACCGACGACCTACTCCAAGGGTCAGCGATTCCTGGCGCACAACGGACAATCGGCCGATTTGCTTCTTTTGTGGTCTCCCAGGTCATGTAGCTCGGCATTGCCGCCGTCGTCTCCCGGACGCGGAAATTCCTCCCCAAGCTCCTGGGTACTGGCCCCCACCGAGTCAGTACTCTGTACCAGCTGCGCCGCCGCAAAGTCGTACTTCCTCGCCGGACCGTTCTACCCTCTCCAGCCGCCGGCCCTCTTCTCCACGACGCCGGTCTATTTCGCATATGCGACGTCGCCCCACCGCTAACCAGGAGGAAAACTAGGCGCCGCAGTTCCTGAGGCGAGAACTGCGTCCACAACGAACTTCGAAAGGCCTCATCCGTCAGCCGCTAACCTCATTGAAATTTCTGTCGACGGCGTTTCTGTCATGGCGCTTGTCGACACTGGTGCTGCCGTTTCCGTCATGGACGCAAAGCTGTGTAGTTTTTTAAGAAAAGTAAGGACGCCAATTGCTGGACTCTCACTGTGCACCGCCAGCGCTCAGAACATCCAGCCGTCAGCAGCGTGTACCGCTCGCGTTGTAATCCAGGGGACCATTTATGCCGTCGAATTCGTCGTACTGCCCTGCTGTTCTCATGCTGTTATCCTGGGCTGGGATTTCCTATCGCGCCATGCTGCTATCATCGATTGTGCTCGAGCTGAAGTCGAGTTCTCTCACCTGCCCGAAGCTGTCTTGGACACTGCCCCTCCTGGTGCCTGTGTTAAGGCCCTAGTTGCCGAAGACATTGACCTGCCTCCCTGCTCTTCAGTCCTCGTACCCCTCTCTTGCGGCCCTCTTCGCGACGACACTGTCCTCTTCACTCCGTCCCCTATCTTTCTGCACCGCAAGTGTCTGCCTCTGCCATACGCTGTACTGACTATATCCGCTGGCCTCTCTGTACTGTTCGTGTCTAACCCATTCTCGTTCCCCAACGCCTTGCGCCTAGGTGAATGTCTCGGCACGGTACAACCATTCGCGTCTCTGCTCATCCGCGAAGAGACGGACGACGCGCCGCACCTCTCCATAGCCGCACTCAGCCCACCTACTGCTGCGCCCGATCCCTCCTCAACCGAAGCATTCCTTCGCTCCATCGACGACAACCTTCCAGCGCCGCAAAGGGCACAGCTTCTCACTTTACTTAATCAGTTTCGCTCATCATTTGACTCACATCAAAGTTCCTTGGGCCAAACTTCCACCGTCACCCATGCCATCGACACAGGTGACCACGCACCGCTGCGACAACGTCCCTATCGTGTGTCTGTCGCCGAGCGCCAAGTTATTGAAGACCAAGTCGACAAGATGCTCCAGAGCGGCGTCATTCAGCCCTCAAGCAGCCCATGGGCGTCGCCTGTGGTGCTCGTCAAAAAGAAGGATGGCTCCATACGCTTCTGTGTAGATTACCGCCGCCTTAATAAGATTACGCGCAAAGATGTCTATCCCCTCCCGCGCATAGACGACGCTCTGGACTCTTTGCAAGGGGCCGAACTCTTTTCATCTCTTGATTTGCGTTCCGGGTACTGGCAAGTTCCTATGAAAGAAGCCGATCGCCCCAAAACCGCCTTTGTGACACCGGATGGCTTGTATGAATTTACGGTGATGCCCTTCGGGCTTTGTAACGCCCCCGCGACTTTTGAGAGGATGATGGACACCATTTTGCGCGGACTTAAGTGGAAGACATGCCTTTGCTACCTCGACGACATTGTGGTCTTTTCCCCGGACTTTGACACCCACCTCTCCCGTTTGAAGCACGTCTTGACCTGCCTCTCTGACGCCGGCCTGCAGCTGAACTTAAAAAAATGCCGTTTTGCCGCTCGTCAATTAACCATCTTAGGTCATGTTGTCTCTAAGCAGGGCGTCAGTCCCGACCCAGCGAAACTTCGTGCTGTGGTTGACTTTCCGAAACCTACCTCCATCAAAGACCTGCGCAGCTTCCTGGGTTTGTGCTCATATTTCCGCCGGTTTATTCGCAACTTTGCGTCCATTGCTGCGCCTTTGACTCAACTGCTGTCTGGAAGTGCGGATTTATCACTGTGGTCTCCAGCGTGCGACGACGCATACACCACCTTGCGCCGTCTCCTCACGGCGCCGCCCATTCTGCGCCATTTCGACTCGGCCGCTCCTACCGAAGTTCACACGGACGCCAGCGGTGTTGGCCTCGGCGCTGTCCTCGCCCAACGAAAACCTGGCTTTGACGAATACGTCGTTGCTTATGCTAGCCGCACACTCACACCAGCAGAACGCAACTACTCCGTAACTGAAAAAGAGTGTTTGGCGATGGTATGGGCCCTCGCGAAGTTTCGACCGTACATTTATGGGCGCCCTTTTGACGTTGTGACCGACCACCATGCGCTCTGTTGGCTTTGCAACCTGAAAGACCCCTCCGGCCGCCTCGCTAGGTGGGCCCTTCGCTTGCAAGAATATGATATCCGCGTCGTGTATCGCACCGGCCGCAAGCATCAAGACGCCGATGCACTGTCACGCTGCCCCCTTCCAGCCGAGATCGCCAGCCTTTCCACCTCCGACGCTTCTCTGCCCTTGCTTCGCCTCAGCGACATGCCTTCAGCGCAACGCATGGATCCCTGGATCGCTTCCCTTCTCGACTTTCTCGCCAACCCGACGGCTGCTTCACCGTCACGTGCGCTCCGCCGCCAAGCTGCCCATTTTGCGATCCGTGACACCCTACTTTATCGCCGTAACTACAACTCCGAAGGTCACAAGTGGCTGCTCGTTATTCCACGTCACTTACGCTCGGAGATATGCGCATACTTCCATGCTGCCCCCCACAGCGGTCACGCGGGCGTTTTCAAGACCTACACCCGCATACGGCTGCGCTACTACTGGCGCGGAATGTACACCTTTATCATGAAGTACGTGTGCGCATGCATTCCCTGCCAACGTCGCAAGACACCTCCCCATCGTTCTGTTGCTGAGCTGCAGCCGTTACCATGCCCTCCACGCCCGTTCGACCGCGTTGGCATTGATTTATACGGTCCGCTTCCATACACTGCAGACGGCAACCGTTGGGCTATAGTAGCGGTGGATCGCCTTACACGATATGCCGAAACTGCTGCCCTTCCGGCTGCCACAGCGACGGACGTCGCCTCCTTCATTTTGCACCGATTCATCCTTCGCCACGGTGCACCTCGTGAACTGCTCAGTGACCGAGGCCGCGTGTTCTTATCTGAGGTGGTGAAGGCGCTTCTCAAAGAGTGCAACACGATTCACCGAACTACCACCGCCTATCATCCGCAGACCAATGGCCTCACTGAGCGATTTAACCGCACACTCGGAGACATGCTCTCCAAGTACGTCGCTTCTGACCACACGAATTGGGATCTCGTCCTTCCGTACGTTACTTATGCGTACAATACCGCTACGCAGTCTACCACCGGATTCTCTCCTTTCTTCCTACTTTACGGCCGCCAACCCTCTGCTACTATCGACACTATCCTCCCTTACCGCCCTGATGAATACGAATATCGGCCTGTTTCCGACGCCGCGCAACACGCCGAAGCCTGCCGCCAAATTGCCCGGTCACTCACCACTGACACCCAGCATCGCCAGCGCTCCCGCCTCGACCAAGACCAAACCCCACCGAACTACACTTCTGGTGCACTTGTGTGGCTCTGGATCC